>NC_134318.1:37603125-37908303 GCF_964195595.1 Calonectris borealis | reverse complement strand
CCTCAAGGCGACTTGTTATTTTTGGAGTCATCATTAGACCTTGGGCAAAGACTTAAGGGAAATCTTATCCTCTGTAGTTGGGCCAATAACACTGTAAACTTAAAGATGAACTGTCTTTTTCTGAGCTCAAGATTAGGCAATGAACCAACCTCTCACCAAGCCACTAGCAGCAGTCAGAAAAACGACTGAGTGTGGCAATTTTTTTTGTAATTATTTGTGTTTGTTATTTTGACTCTTTGCTCTGGTTTGCTAAAAAATCCCTTTCATGTGCAAGTGTGGAATGTTCTTCTGTGAGAGGAGAGCTGCCAAAACCTGAATCAGTCTTTTTTTCTTCTTCTTTCATTTCCCCCCCCCCACTTCAGAAAAGAGGCTCCAAGCTAGAAAAACAGAACTTGGAAGTGATGAGTTTTTTTAGGGCTCAGCATTTTCAAAGAGAGATGCCTGAGGATGCCCCAGACCCCCAGCAGGGTGGGGTGGGGGTGGACGGAAAGGGAGAGCCGCACAGCTGAGTGCTGCCAGGAGTAGCTGTGTTCAAGGTTATGCTGTTAAGGTTCAGCTGTCCTTGTGTACATAACTGGTGTCCCAGCAAAGCTCTCAAACTGGATAGGAAAAGGGCTGGGGGGGGAATCAGTCCATATACCGAAAGATCTTCATGGTGTGCTAAATAAAATTGAGATAGCCAAAGCAGTGACCAAAGTGATATAGATGAAGAAAATGGCCATTAGTCTGCATTCGGACTAGTTTTGCTTTCGGTCCCGTATATAAAATGACTGCAGCGGGACCAAGACTGTTAGAGCAGGGCAGCTGTAGCTGCACTGTGAAAACCATTAATCACTTCACCATCATTTCTTAATTTGCCTGTGGATGAGTTCAGCTGGGAACTAAGGTCTCCAAAAGCATGATGTGGGTATGTCCTGCCAGCTTTAATTTTACTTATGTGGCAGCAATCTCATGTTAAGCAGCATCTTGCTTCAAGGCACATCTTGCTTCACCGGGTTGGGAGATTTATGAGCATCTGGACTACAGCAGAATGAAGCACCCACTTCCAAGAGGATGTGCAGCCCTCACACCCACCCTCTCTTCGCTCTCTGTGGTCTTCACCCTACTTCTTCACCCCTCCAATTTTGCATAGGCGTAACCCACACTGAGATTATTACTTTTTTTTCCCCTTCACAGCTTATAAATACAGTGTGTAGCGGTAGTTGTACCTCTGGAGGGCTGATGGATCACAAGCCCTCCTAGATACCCTATAAAAATCGCCATTTTTCATCACAGGAAAAATGCAGTGATGGGAAAAAGAAGTGATTGTTACCGAGCTTTTTAAAAAAAGGAAAATCATGGCTCACAATAATGTGAGCATTGCTGTTTCCATTGAAAAGTATGTTAACTTGTTACAAGATGTAACCTGTTCCATAACATGTTCCAGGATCTTTTTTTTCCTAACACTTAGATGTATTACATGGCTCTGGTGCATTCATGCACCTCTGCAGCAGCCGGCAGTGGGGATTTTGCTCGCCATCCCCAGGCTTGCAGAACAGGCACATGACAACGTGGGGCATGAACAGGGAAACGCGGGAGAAAGTTACAACACCCTTTACCAGGGTATGACCATTTTTTCTATTTGTCAATACATAGAAGCCATATAGAAAACTTGCTTTTATAAAACAGTCCTTGTTCTTCAGAGATTTATAAGTTAAAGGAGAGGTGGGTCACATCACCCTCAAATATAAAGAATGCGCCCACATACTACAGTTGCTTCTATAGTTGCAACTATAGTTGCTTATCCGGCTCCCTTAGCTCATCAAATACATTTGGTTCAAGCTGGGCAGTGCTGAACCTCAGTCAACCCTGAGAAAAATCACTGCAAGGGAGGGAGGGTACCCAGCGGAGCCGCTGTCTGAGCCGGCTCCTCTCAAACAGAGGCACTGTTAAACGGGACTCTGGTTGACCTCCAGCTTCCCATCACAGCACAAGAGGAACACTGTCTTACGGAGCGGAAGATACTGGTCAGAGGTTCAACAACGCGGGAGGCTTTGCAGAAAGCGTGTGAATCATCGCTTGTGTTGGTGAGCTCCTTGGGAATTGTGGCAACGAGGATGGGGCAGGCACTTGGGGCTGGTAAAGTGACTGTTGCCTTGAGAAAAGAGCTTCTTTAAAAATAAAGAGAAGCTTTTGCTTGTGGGTATTTTTTTGGTTTTGTTTTATTTTTTGCCAACGAGACTAGAAACTAAGGTTTCAGTCTATTCCTGTTGTAGCTGTACTGATATAGATGGAGCTATATCAGTAGTGGCAAAAGTACATTTGGCTATATCTTGCAGCAAATCATTTATGAGAGCCTGGACATGCTGCAGGTTGGCATTGCCACAGCTAAATTTTCCAAAGGCATGTTCACCAAGGCTGCAGTCCCATTTATTTCTACAGATTACAGCACTAATTTAAAAGTGATTTAATCAGGTGACAGCTTTTGCATCTGCCGCAGGTTTCATTAAATTAACACCATTAATAGATTTGCATTTTGGGGACCTGTCTTAGATGCCTGTTTGAATTGACAGAAGGCAGAGATACAATCTCCACCATTACATTAATGCTGGGATATTCAGAGTCTTAAACAGAACCTAAAATTGTAGCTGGAGCCGGGGAGGGATTTGCTAAATGCCCTCCCTGCCCTGCTGCAGGATGGAAGGCTGGTTCTGCCGTATGACCATCTTTTACATTTAACATCTTGGAAAACTTGGTCGTAAGAGAATGGTGCTCAAATCTCAGCCAGAATCATGGCAGGAGGGTGACACTGACGGATAATAAATGGGGAAAAAAAAAACCCAAACCCGTAATTTTTACTATCCTGCCACCACCTTCCTGTGACACCTCCCACTCTGCACCAGGACGGGTTAACTCTCGCCCTTACGTGGGGCTGGAGCCACTTTGGAGTCTCAGCTCTGCTCTCCCGTGAGCTCTGTGTGGGGTGCACCTGGCAGGAGCCCGAACAAACAAAATATCAGGGGGATGGAATGCCTCTCCTATGCAGAAAGGCTGAGAAGAGAAGGCTCTGGGGAGACCTTATTGCGGCCTTTCAGTACTTAAGGGGGGGCTTATAAGAAAGATGAGGTCAGACTTTTTAGCAGGGCCTGTTGCGACAGGACAAGGGGGAATGGTTTTAAACTAAAAGAGGGGAGATTCAGACTAGATATAAGGAAGAAATTTTTTACGATTTCGGTGGTGAAACCCTGGCACAGGTTGCCCGGAGAGGTGGTAGATGCCCCATCCCTGGGAACGTTCAAGGTCAGGCTGGACGGGGCTCTGAGCAACCTGACCTGGTTGGAGATGTCCCTGCCCACGGCAGGGGGGTTGGACTAGGTGGCCTTTAAAGGTCCCTTCTACGATTCTATGATCCGTCCCCCCCGCCGATGCCCGGGGACCCCCGTCCCCCCGTCCCCTTCCCCACCTGGGCGCGGCCGGCAGGGGGCGCCGTGGTGCCGCCTGCGGGCAGCGCGCGGGCAGCGGCAGGTCCGCGCTCGCCGGCTCCCAGCCTGCAGGCAGCGCTTTGCTTCTTCGCGGGGGGGGGGGGTGGTGGTGGTGGTGTTTATTTCGGGTTTTATGGGTTGCTGTGTGTTGTTCCGGGACAGTCTGAGGCGGAATCACAGGCGTTAGGGTATGTGATTTTTTATTGCACACCCGCAAAGGAGCGCTGAGGGACAATGGGGGGGGGGGGGGTGTCCACCTCATACCCTGCCCCTGCCGCTCCCAGGAGCCACCAGCACCTCAGAGGTCCATCTCCACAAGCCCAGAGGAGCACGGGGGGCAGAATGGCAGGCAGGGAAGCCGAGGTAAGGGCTCGGTGGAAGGGACACCTTGTCCTGGGCCCCTCAGGTCTGTCCCGGGAGAGCTGTCGGCCCCATTGGCCAGACGTGAAATCCATCAGGATGAGTCAATGCCAGAGCATCTTTTGGTCTGAGAGAAGTTACTATATGGGATGTCCAGGGGAGGAACCAAAGGCAGGGAAATGGAGGGGATGTAGGTAATTTTGGGGAGGAACAAGTGTGGGAAAATAGAGGGATAAGGGGATAAAAAGGGCCGGTCTCATCTAAATAGTTTTCTTGTTGGTACCCTGGCCATGCCCTGTGTTGGTCTGGCTATGCCCGGTGCCCAGTCAGCACTGGTTGGAGACCCCGTGTGTCTGTGGTGGCAGCAATGGGCAAGAATGGACTGAGTGGACATAAGTGCCAGCAACTGGAGTGGGACCAGGGGTCACGGGAGCCCATGTGTCTGTGGAGCCAGCAGCTGGGGTGAGTGTGAGTGGCCGAGTTCTAGTGCAGATCAAGCTGGCAAGTGGGTGAAGTTGCTTTTGAGCCAGGGGGTTGTGTGAGTCTCTAAGGGTGAGTCCACGGGAGAAGCTGGCTGTCAGAGGGACGAGGAGAGTCCCAGCCGCTGCCAGAGAGACCGGGGGGTCTGGGGATCTGTATGGCCAGCCATTTATATATTTTTATATGCATATATGCGTATGTGTGGTGTGTATGTGTGTTCTGTGTATGTCTGCCCACTGGGAATACACACTCAGCCTTGCTCCCAGTTGGACCTGGGGGCACGGAGCTGTGGCAGCCCTGCCTCTCCTGGGCAGGGATCTGGACTGATTTCCCCCAACATGTAACCATCAAGTAGGGTGTGACATCCTCGCTTGCCTGCACAGGGCTGCTGAGAGCTCTGCTTGTCAGCCACGGAGGTAGGGCTTGCTTGGTGCTGGCTGTCAGGAGATGACGTCTGAAAGTGCTTTCAGCCCTCTGAGATTGTAGGCAGAGCTTCAGCTCTGGCTGACCTGGACAGTGGAGGGTCCACAGAGGCTGCCTGTGAGGGGAGTGGGATGTAGCTCAGGCATGCCGGAGCTCCGCTTCTTGCTTGAAGTAGGAAACATCACCTTCCCCGTGCCCCCATTTCAAGGCTTGTAGCTGGTAGATGGATCCCACGGTGCCAGCTGAGGTCGCAAGAGACAAGGCAGCGCAGGGGACGGCTGGAAGGAAAGCAGTACACCAAGACAGGATATTTCTGGAGGATTTTGCCTGTGTTCAGGTATTATCCATACAGTCTCACAAGCCTCAAACAGAACAGAATCCACATGGATTTGAGGAGCTGCCTGATTTTTTAACCCTCCTTTGCCAACTTCAAACTGCCTTTTTATCACACTTTCTTTCCCAGATGATTTAGCACAGCACTTTCCGTGAAAAATGATCTGGAGGGCTTAGGGTCTCTTGGGAAATACAGAGAGAGAACAGTCCTGATGGTCTTCTCTGAAACTGCCCTCCCACCCACTAACAGAGAAAGCAGCCATGACCAATACCTTCCTTCTCCAGCAGGAAGCAGTTGCAGCAACATTGTCCCAGCAATGACATTTTTTTTCTGGACACCAAGGGAGCAGTCCTAGGGAAAGCAGCCTGGGTTTTCTGATCTTGCTCTTGACTCATTCTCTGCCTGTGATATTTTTGGTAGCGCTGATAAAACTTGACATCATGCATGGGCTTTTCATTGATTTGCAAATACTGCCCTGATACTGGAGATTGCCCTATATTAGCTTCTATCTGAAGAGAGACAGAGCTGTTGCCAACAGAGCTGTTTCCAGAAAGTGCAGATGATCAGAATACCAGGCACTCACTGCATGGGGGCAAAGGGCATCACTTGGTAGAATATCGACCTGTTATCGCTGATGTGACTTATGCGTCAATACTTATCTCTCTTTGCTTTCCTCTTCGTACAAGCCATTTCCACAGACAGCCATGCTGAGGTGGAGACTTAAAGCTGAGCTCATGTACTGTCAATTTAGAATCATAGAATCATCAAATCATTAAGGTTGGAAAAGACCCCTAAGATCATTGAGTCCAACCACCAACCCAACACCACCATGCCCACTAAACCATGTCCCTAAGCGCCTCATCTACATGTCTTTTAAATACTTCCAGGGATGGTGACTCCACCACTTCCCTGGGCAGCCTGTTCCAAGGCCTGGCCACCCTTTCAGTAAAGAAATTTTTCCTGATGTCCAATCTAAGCCTCCCTTGGCGCAACTTGAGGCCATTTTGTTTGCCCCCATTTCTACAGGTGTCTTGGCCAACTGTGGCAAAGATGTATTAGACAGAGTGGTTGTGAGAGCAGCAGAAAACAAGGTGGGGAGACCAGTTTGTCTCTGTGCGAGGAGAGAGGAAATAGGGGGAAGAGTGTGGAGGGAAGATGGAGGAGAAGTCAATGGGAGCAGAGCTGATGGGAGGAAGGAAGGTGATGTGTTCGTATCTAGACTCGTTACCGAGCGCAGCATGCAAGCGTCAGGAAAAATCAAGTAGATACCACTGAGAGAAAAAGCAGACAGAGAATCAGACCACCTGTGAGCAGGTAAGACAAGAAATTACCTGTGTTTTGGGGTTTATTATGTACTTTCCAAAAAGAGGAGAAATTACCACAGCTGGAGATGCAGGGATCCCAGGAGGTAACACCGTCCCCTCTCCTCTGGCTCTGTATTGCTGATATCACTTGGTGCAGCTGATAAACATTGTCAACTCTTCATTGCTCTCATGCTTTTGCAACTCAGTTTGCCCCCAAGAAGCAACACCTGGTGAGGGCAGAAGGACAGAAATATGGTAGTCCTGAGCCTGTTGAGGTACCCAAATGAGCGTGGGAAGGTCCCTTACTGACACTGTGCTTCAGCATCGTTAATCTGCGCACAGTTTGTAGCTCAGCGCAGTTCAGGCACTGAACACAGACAAAATGAATGTATCTGGTGGAGCAGATCTGACCAGATCTGTATCTGGTGACAAGCAGTCACCTTCTTTATGACTTCTAATGTGACTTTTGCTCTATTTTTCCTCTACCCTGGATTTTACTCAGCTACTTACAATTTTACTTTGCTAATGCCTCCTTGTGCTTTAGAAGTTGCCACGGGATGGAGGTGGGTAGATGAGGCACTTTGGGCTTGCGGAATAAGCACATTAGCTTAATGCGTCTGAAACACCTGGCAGTGTCAGTGCTGTCATTAAGTGTCCACCTTTAGTTTCCAGAATTAATCCCTCTTAGAGGGAGGAGGCTGCTTTTATACCTTTTAGAGCGCTTTTCTTGAAGATGTGCAATGTTGTAAATGTGCTACAAAACTGTCAACAGGTTCAGGTGAATTCGTTCTTAACACAGACCAGCTGCAAGCAGAGACAAAGACATCCCGTGCTGAACACTGCTGTCCCAGAGGGATCAGCGTTTTCCCTGTGCTTTCAATCACCCAGCCAGGAAGCTCAGAAACCTGTATTCCAAAACAGGAAAAGAAGCAAAGAAAGAAAAGCCCGGAGAGCCTTGTTCTGGGGAACGCAGTGACAAATCTCACAGCTTCACAGCTGCTTTATTCCGTGACACAAAGGCTCACACCTCTCTGCTCCGCTTGAGATGCTCACGTGGGAGTTTGTGCAGAAGGATAGCAGGGTGTAAATCAGAGTATTCATCACACCCCCCCATAGCATTGTTCCCAAGTCAACTTCACATGGACTGAGAAATGTGGGTCTTCTCCTCTTGTAGCTCTGCTCTTAGATTGCACTTCCCCTCCTAGGAGTGCAGGAGTAACATTTGTTATTCTTTTTCCATCTTTTATTTCACTTCCACTTGTAATACTCTACTTCGTGAACTCTAAGCATCCCTAATCCCTTTCCTGTACTCCAATCTACAGTCAAGTTAAAAAAGAATCAGAAGCACTGAGAGATATAAATGTAATTGTGGCTCAACCTAGTCAGTGAATGTTTGCTTCAGGTTTAAAGCTGGTGATTATGACAAAAATCTCGCTATCTGGGCCAGGAGTCTCTGGTGAAAATCCAATAGTAAACATGCCACGTGAGGCAAGCATTTGACATCTGCAAACGGGTGCCATCTGTTTCTTCTTTTAAGAGTATTAGCCATCTAAGAAAGGAAAAGAGATGCATGAAACTTGGTCTGAGGTCAAAAGAGTGCGAGTGAGATCAGGGGTTTGATTGCCAAGTAAAATGGTGTACAGATTCACACCCCCCCACACACTGCTTTTTTTTGCGAGTGGAGGGGAGATCCTTGCAGTAGACACAAAGTCATACCATCCAGATTTGGGGGAAGTCTGGATGCAGAGGCAGTGATACAGCCCAGGCTTCTTTTTAGGGCTAGACCAAAGCCTTTTCTAAATGAGGAACCGAGTAACCTCAGAAGCCAAAACTTTTGACTCAACCTTTTGCAATTCTACTTCTACTCCCACCCCCAGCCACTCATCTCTGGGCGAGGACCAGCTCATTGCTTCTCTTTTCATGCACGCTTTGCTCCCATAGTCACTACTAAAGCCTGTTCGTCTCCTTGGTCAGTAGGTGATGGGGTTGGTGTGCTCACCTCTCGACTTTCCCACCTCTTGGCATCGCTTCAGGCCCCTGGTTTGCCACGGCAGCTTCAGCACTCCTCGGCTCCCCTGCAGTCCCACCCGGCTCTGCCTTACCGAGGATTGGGGACTGCCTTCCCCTGTCTCTGTTCTTAAGTGTTACAAACCAGCACTTTTCACAGTTTAACAAAAACTCTTTATAAATTTTACATCAGGTAATACCGGAGTGCTCTTGGTGCAAGGTCGATGGCTGTAGGGAAGCACCAGCCTGTTCTGTAGGCACTAACTACAGGCTTACGGGGCAGCTCAGAGAGGTTTGGCTGGTCTGGGCTGTGGCAGCAGGACTGTTGCAGGCGGACTCTGGCATGTTTGTGGTACGGGACAGTGTACTGCAGCAGTGACATCCCTTTAACAGCGAGGAAGGAGGGATTTGCTGTGCAATTCACTTTGCTCTCCTCGTGAGTTTGCTCGTGCTCAGAGTCTTACACGAGAGCATCTTTCTGGATTTTGATGCAGGTGGTAGCAGCTTTTAAAGCTGCAGCTCCTGGAGCGAAGGAATTAGATGGAAACCTCAGGTTTCATTTAAAAATAAACAATAGCAAATGCCCCTAAAAATGAAATAAACCATCACAAAATGTATTCAACTCATTTGGGATTTTTGTCAGACAAAGCAGCCCATGTTGGGAATGGCAGGTTGAAGAGTACGGCAACAGCCATGCTGTGCAGAGACAAACCAAGGCTGAGGCATGGGGGGAATGCCAGTGGTACCGAAATATTAGTGACAGCATTTTACATGTAAATACAAGTAAAAATTAGTCTCAACTTAGTGGCAAACGGGGTCACAGGTGACAGCTTGGCTGCAGTGACTATGGGGTGATGGAGTTAAGACCTGGAGGAACCCAGTGTGAGCAGCAGATTTAGGACTCTGACCATTAGGAGAAGGCAAACCACATTTGACCAGCCCGAGCGCCAACAAAATGACTGGTTATGTGGATGAAGGGGGGCAACACACCTTGACTTCAGTAGGAGGCCAGCAGATTACAGTCACAGAAGTTACCCTGGCGTAGGTGGTAGGGAAGGAGGTTCTTCTCGTTTGTTGCGTAAAACTATGTAGCCTTCAAAGTGTTACGGCTTCATGAAGCCGATACTATGGGAATGAATCCATACTTTTATAACACAAATTGGATATCTTTAACTAGGGAAAATATTCATCACATCATTGATACAAATTATCATTAAATGAGCGTAGGTTTCCTTTTTGCTGCAAGACATTTAATAATTTATATAAGAAGTGTGACACCATGTATTTATTACTTGGGTTTGGATCTGATTTCGGACTCCACATCCAGTTTTGGATTTGGATTTGGACTTTTATTAACATCTGCATCATTCAGTGGTACTTTGAAAAATAAAACATTTCTGTTTTGCAATTTATGATTAATTGGGAATGTTATCAATCATTCACCTTACTTATGATACTTAAAGGTTGGATATAAAAATAGACCAGTTCTTATTTGTTGAAGTGATAGTGGAGAAAATGCAAATGGTTAGCAATAGTAGGGGTTGTAGAAACCTAAATAATTCCTTGCATGATTTTTCTTTTGAGTGATTTACTCCTAAGGCAGAAGAACTGAGATTCGTGGCAACAACTTGTTCATGCAAACTGCTATAAACAATGCTGGCCTATCTGACATGAGGAATGGTAGAATAATGTGACTCTCCACTAAAAAAAACCCAAAAGTTCTTTTTAAAAGAGTCTAAAGGTTAGGATATAAGGTGGGTAACTAATGAAGCCTACACGCTGTCGAAAGTCATGTTTCTTTTTACTGGAGGATCAAAGGATAATGTAAAGTTTCATATTAAACAGGATAGAGAGCTTTGCTGAAGAGAGAATTACCTTGGCCCCACTGTATGCAGTAATGATATGGTACAAGAAGGAACCTGGGATTGTAAAAGAACAGACTCCACGAGCTCTGATTTTAGACTGCAGGAGTAGAATCAGACCCTCCCATTATCACAAGAACCTGGGACTTTTTTTTTAAAGCTCCATGCGAGTCACACATTATATGTAGCACTCGCATATTCATTAAGCACAATGAGCAATTACAGATTAAAAGCTGCTGGTGTCTCACTTCAACCAGACAAATGCTTTCAGGGGAGAAGAGGGAATGAATTTCGATAATGAGAGGTTTTCAGGCTGCAAGTTTAAATGGAAAGAGGGAACTCTTTACTGTGTTGACAATAATGGTAGATTTGCAGGTCCCCTGCAAAGCCTTTACACTTACAATAGATCCCATCTCCTAAAGCAACTGTGTCAATGGCAGCTATTTTGCACAGTTTTTATTTCTATGAATCAGACGACAACTGTGGGCAGTACCATGAATACCTTGATCTGTGAAATAATAAAGCTCTCGCTCCTCAGTGAAATGAGTTTGACTCCTGCTGCTGCTGTGGTTTTTTCTCCCTCTTCTCTTTACAGGGTAAGGCGTATTCTGCCACCAGCCAGATCGCACTCTGCTTGTCTCTGCATGGCTGAAGCAATATGGACCTGGACGTAGTGACTTGGCCTAAGGACTTATGGACAGGACCCACCTCCTGCCTGTCCTGTGACTTACTGGTCCGGGTTTGCCTGCAACATATCCCAAAGACAACTTTGGCTTAGAGAATATCTGAAAGATCTGAGAAGGAGGAGTAGTAAATAAATAATTTTTTTTTTCCTGCTAAATTGGACCAGGAAAGTCTTTTAGGGTGAAATTTGGTGCCGAGAAGCCTTGTTAATGTTTTGCTATTTTTTCTCAGGTACTACTAGCAAGGCCACATTGTACTTATGTATTAAGGTACCATTATGTATAAAACAACAACACAAATAATCAGGGCTGCATCAGGGATGACTCATAGTTCTATTACTTTGTGAGCATCGTGACATCTCTACATGCAAATCGTTACCATCAACCTCATATTTGAATTTGTGTGTGGCTCATACAGAGCTATGGACACAGACCCTGATCCGTGATACACTGGTTTGGGTGTAGCTGAAATGGTCGCTCATACTGGGAGCTTTGCTATCTGCCTGAGAATCCTTTTACCCTCAAATAAAAAATGCCAGAGCCAGAACTGGTAAAAAGTGGTGTTGAATCTTTGCATTTGGATAGTGCACGGCTGGATGTAACTGTTTACCTGAGTTCTTTACTTCTGCCTGACCTGCTTTTGTCCGACAGCGAGGTGGGTGTTTGCTATTGAGGGTTCTGCCCTGAGCCTGCCAAGCTGCCATCTGCCAGATAGTCTAAAGCACTAACCTGAATCCAGCTGATGGTCTCATGGATAAGATCCAAAGCTCTTTACAGCTCACAGTCGGTGCTCTGAATACGTGCATGCAAGTATTTATGGATACCCTGGATGGATGTGGATTTCTAGCTCGTCCAGGACATCCACAAATATTTGCATGTATGTATTCAGAACGTGCAAATATTTATGGGCACCTTGAATAAGCTAGAAGCCCTGGAGGTTGGGGGGATTGTAAATCCCCTCTGTCTACCTTCCACAAGCACCAGTGAGCACAGTAATTATTCCATGGCATGTGATGGAGAAGAGGCGGTTCATCCCTCAGTGCCAATCCACGGTGGGGCTGTGGATGGAGGTGCTGCCCTCCAAATGGCAGGAGAAATCCGCTGTCACCGTGGACAATGAGGAGCCCCGTGCTGCCAAGGTTCATGACGTATTGCAACTACATACATTTATCTGTTTCTAGCAGGTGATACCACTAACGTATCTTCAAATCAATACCGTGGAGCTGTTTCCCTGGCTGCCCTTCATCTATGATATTTAGGTTGTAAGCTGTTCAGGGCAGCTATTGCTTCTCACTGTGAACATTTTCACAGCTTTGGCTGAAAGGAGTCTTGCTCTTACCGCGGCCTCTTGCCAAATCTGCAGTGGTGCCGGGCTGTTTGAAGGCAGTGCATCCCTCTCCAGACACAGCTACAGAAACAGCAAGGCGGTTTGGATCTCCTCAGATCTCCAGGGCTGTAGCCCATCTCCAACCACACTGAGGAAGCCTAGTGGCATAAGATTGCTTGGAAGGAACTTTTTATTACAGCCATCTACACTGTCTTTCTTGACCTCTTGGTTAATTGCGTTGACTTACTCACCTTTTGCCTTGCTGAGCAAAAGCCTTTAATGTTTTGCTGTCAGGGATCCCCAGTCAGAAGGGCAGTGATCTGCCCGCTCCGATGTCAGCCGAGTGACAACTCCTGCATGTGGGCTGGTGATCTTCTCTAATTGCTGCCACGTCAGCGGTCACATTAGGCTGTCTGAGATGACAGTATAAGACTTTGTAATCCCTGCAAATTCGCCCTTCGCCTGAGCCCTTTGCGTTCATGGTTTGGATTTACTGACCTTCTGTGAAGAGCTTTCAGAGGATAAAAGCAGCATTAATGGTCTGAGGGTTCCAGACCTCAGTGAAGGCATCACTTGCCTATGATCTCCAAGAATCCAGTTTAGCAAGAGCCGTACTGCTCAGAGCTCTTAAACTGCCTGCTGTGTCTGCTGGCACTCAGCGTTACAGATTGTCAAGGGGCTCACTAGTGCGAGATTATGCATTAGAGGAAAACCAGAAGAAAGAATTATTCTGGAATACAGATTGCTTCCAGATTGTCCTGAATCGTGCTGAAATGGAGGGACCTGCCTCAATGATGTGCCTGAGAACTTGCTATATAAAAGACTGTAAACCATTAAATTTCGCTGAAAATCCATCTGAGCTGGGACAATCCCATCTCCCCAGGAACTGCAGTTGCTCTCGTAGGATGATGAAACAAAGGCGGTCAAACAGTATTAGCATGGGCACCTTGCCCATCATCCCAGAATATCCAGGCTTCCAGGACATTAAGGTTTGTATGCAAAAACTCTCTTTGCAATATATGGTAACTACTACCTATTCTTCTGTAAGAGTAATTCCCCTGCTTCCTGCTAAGCTGATATTTGATACGATAGTAGGTTTGGGGCTGTATTTTGGTATAGAAAAGCTTAATTAGAAAGACACTTATTCTGCCACATTATTAAGTTGTTTATTAATTTTTAAGTTGATCATTAAGTTGATTATTAATTTTTAAACCATTTTTTAAGGTTTGAGGTAGGAAGGAGAGCCTACTTTTTAGTCAAGTTTTAGTGTTCTTCAATTACCTAACTTATTCCAAAAGTACAACCACTCTAGGCAGGGTCATTAGATTTGCTGGGTGCCTTCCAGAATGAAGTGTGATGGAATAGTGAGAGATCAAAAACTTGATTACTTTTCAGTTTACATGGCATGTCCAACCCACCATTTCTCGTTTGCACTCAATGTTTTTCATTCATTACCAGTAGGCAACATGCCAAATGCTGATGATGGAAGGCCCTACTGAAACGTTGCTGGGCTCTGAAACCAGATTTGTGGCTGGACCCTTAGCAAGTATCTAGACTTAATTAGCAATTGTCAAAAACTGCATGAATGATGGCTTTTTTTTATACCAAAGGCATTGTCAGGCATAACAAATGATTGCAAAATGTTCCATGATCCCGCTGTGGCTGTCATCTACACACAATATAGTCTTTCTTTTTATTGATTAGAAACAGTAATATAATATAAAACATGTCTTCCTTCAAGCTGAACTGATAAGGTTTTTCAGAGAAAAAGCGGTGAGCTAGTCTAACTTGGTGTACAGAAACCAGCTGTTTCTGTAGCTTGAGGCAGGCTGGGGTGTCTTGGAATAGCTGCGATGAAAGGTGGAGCGGTAACTTTGAAAACCCAGGGGACATTTAACTGCGGAGACGGAAAGGCAATCTTTTACATGGTGAATTTCTAGCAAAATTTTCTCTCGCAGTCAGTAAAAGGACTCGCAGCATGGGTCTTCCCCTGAAATCACCCTAAAGACACCCAGTGATGTCAATGGCGGCTGGATCAGGCCTTTCTTTCACTATTCAAGTAACTCAGGTGTTAAATAAGTTGGTTAGCAACGAGATAGGCATCCTATGGTGGGAAAGGAGGAGAAAACTCCATGCGCATCTATGATATGCTGCGGGTAATAATAACAAACTTCATAGTTTTAAGATGCAGAAATATATTGTAGGTGAAAATTGCAATTCTTGTAATAATGCGCTGCAATTCAGAGCAGAGTTATCTGGGAGTAAGGAAAGGGAAAAAGGACAAAAAATCTCTTACAAATGGGTTCTGGTTTTATCGTGGGAAACAGCAGCTACAGGTTAATGAGATCTGAAAAGGATAAACCTGAAATTCTGTTAATACAGACAGATGAGAGATTCTTTCAGAAAGTTAGATTTTCAGAGAGGCTGCGCTGTGGCCATACGTCAGAGTCAGTGGGAAGTACAGATGCCTAGCATTGTTTAACCTCAGCCCAGTGGACTGAGCCCAAAGTTCCAGAGAGGGATTCAGGGAATTTGGGTTAGGAACCTAAAACCTTCCCTAACAGCTGTTTACTGTATGGAACCATATACTTAAGAACCTTTTGCTACTTAAGCCAGCATATTTTAACTCAGATTTCCTTCTCCCTTTTGCCCCCAATCCTGCCTCTCCCTCCCCCCTTTTTTAAATAGTTATCAAGAAATTATTCGAAAACTCCAGCCTTCAACCGACTTTTCCAGGATTTGGAAAGAGGAAAGAGCTCCTCATCACAGTTGAATAATTTTCCAAACAGAGCTTCAATAGTCCATTGCTTGGGGAGCTGTTCAAGAGGCTACTTGAAAGGCCAGCCGACAACCAGCAGTGGCTTCCATGACAAGTCATTGCAAGAGTATTTCGACGAGAGGCTAATGGAGCTCAGGAACTACGAAAGTACGAGGTCTAATAGGAAGACAAAAGCATTTGCTGATAAGAACCAGAACCCCTTCCTCACCCGCAGAGGATCTCGGCGCAGGAGCAGTTGCAGCACTGTGGTAATGATTGGGCACGGCAAGGAGAGTGAGGAGCCCTGCAGCTCAGCAGATCAAGACAAGAAAGAAGTGATCGATCAAGAGGAAACCCGTAATGTCCTGGACCTCTACAAGGGTGACTTCTTGGACATCACGTACATCACTGCTCCCCTAGTAGCATTTGTGCAAAATAAATGATACTGGAGCTGGTTACAGTCCTGAAAACCAGGAAGAGTTGTTCCTGTTCAGCCCCATTCTGACTTAAGTAGTTCATGTATGTCAGTCCACTCTGACACAGAAATGTGCTTGTTTGCGGGAGAAAATACTCTCTCATTTTGTGTTCTGGATTAACATTGCATATATTTGTTTTCAATTATTTTCTGCAAAGAGTCAGTATAACTGAGACAGAGTTGTGGCATTATATACAGAGAGCAGTGCACGTCTTACCTGAATTCTTAAGTTGCCTTAAAAAAAGGTGATTAGTGTCAGAGGAGCAGCTTGGTTTCCTATTGGTAGGTTTTAGTCTGGAGTTTGTTTTAGCTAATCTGAAGAAAGACTATTGTGTTCTGCCTAGTTACTTTGCTTGTTTTAAGCCTCCTGGTTTTTGTCATGTCACTTTGGCCCCACTTATTTATGGTGATGTTTTGCACAGATGCAAATAGTTGATGAGAAATGGTTGATTTTCACTCGTTGCCACATGTATTCACCAGGTGGATCATTGTAAGTGTCTGATGCATGAAGAAGCAAACACAGACATAAGTTTTACTTTCAAATATGATCGGCCATTATGGTTTCATTTGCAGACTCGCAAACCTTTGACTTAAAAAGCACTATGAGGGCAAAGAGGAAAAAATGCTAGATTTAAGTGAGAATTATGGAATTAAGTATGAAGGAAGGCTCCTTCCCTCTTTCCTACTGTAAATATGAGAACCACGTAGCAAATTCCTAATGTAATCTGAACTTCAATTTGTTTATTGTATTTTAGTGTTTCTCATGGTCATCTAAGTGTACGATGTCAGCTGCAGCTGAATCCTTTTATTATGTGAAATGTCAATGTTTAATTCCACAGTACACTGACTGAATATCGGACCCAAAGCAGGGCAATTATTTTAAACTTCCAGAAAGAACTACTACTGCCTGTGGTATCATTGGCAATAAATTCCTCATTACAGTGTTGGTCTGAGTTGATGTTTCTCTCTCTGCTTTCCGACTTGTTTTAATGTGAGTTAAGTAAACCATGCCCCTGGCTAGACCTCATCCCTTCCAGAGCCGGCTTCTCTCCATCACTTTTACCTCCCTGTTCCTCCCATTTCTTCAGCCCTGGTAAAACTTGCCCCAAGGTTTGTCTTGTCCCTTCTGCAGTTTTTACATTCCCTCTTCCCAATACTCACCTATTTGCAGAAATATTTCTGCTACTCCACTGCCTCCTGAGCTCTTGGAACTCATATTTCTGTCTTTCAGAGTGTGTGAGTGAATATATGCGGAGAAGAGAGGGCAGATTAAAGAATCTCTCACGTCCCTCCTGCCAGTCCCCCCGAAAAAGGGAAGGGAAACAGAGAAGACTCATTCCACATCCCTTTCCCAATCCTGGGATCAATAGCATCTAAGGGAACTGAGATGGGATACTGAGAGCTCTCGGTCCTCTGTGTGTGGGAGAAAGCATTATATACTTAGGCTAAATGAATTTTTCAGAATTCACAATTGCCTTACCGCTGCAAATGGAGGGGAGCAGCCAATTAGGTGAGATTTTCCCCGAAGGAAAATATTTTTTTTTAGATTTAAATGAAAGTCTGAAACACATAATGTATTAGCAGATGCCATAGAGGGGATGCATCTGGTTTTCATTGTAAATCTGCCAGAGGTGAGTTTCTCCTCTAGGAGTGAATGCATAATAATAACATACTGTTATGTGAGGGCATAATAATAACAGTGCATAAGGACAAGGGAACAATATTAATGGAACACAGTCAACCTTAATTCTTTCTTTTCTTAACCATGTGGCTTTGCACCTTTAAATATGTGCTTTTGAAGTTTTGTTTTGCAAGCCACTTTCTACCTACAGGCTTTTTTAAAAAAAAAAGGCAAGCTGCCTGCCTTCTTGCTCCTGATATTTTAATCATTATCACACTGCAATGACCCCAGATGCAGGGCTGGAGCATCCCGAGCCGCTCTGCAGACCTCTGCCATATAACCTAACAGAGGTCCATGGAGCCTTGCACTGTTAGGGTGCTACTGACGTTTGCTGACAGCAGAGGAACAAACTTTCCTTGAATTAAGAAAAAATTTAGCAGTGATAAACTGTAATTAAAAAAAAGAGAAAATCAGGTAAAATTTACCCAAGCGTCTGTAAATGGGCTATTCAAGCTGCTCAGCCTGAGACTCACTCAGAGAGTTACTCTTCTCCGCTCAGGACAAACCAGAGCACCAATTCTTAATAGGCCCTATTTTAATTTTATTTTTTACTTTTACTCTATACCAAATATGAAATAGAATTACAAAACCCAACAAATTAGACTCCGACTTGGCAGGAACTTGTATTGTCTCCTCCCCCAGAAGCACCCCATCGACCTGAAATTGCACAGTCAGGCCCATTTATGGTGTTTTTCATCTGTAAAGCACCCTAAGGGATTAAAAAAGTTGACATGGTTTTTTTAATTGGATTTCCTTCAAAATAGTGTAATGACTTTCCGCTGAGAAGCTGTGCATCTCATGCCAGAGATAGTGGAAAAGTCTAAGGAAGATTACGTCTCCCAAGAGGGAACATATCTAGATGTTGCTGTACAGAAAGGACATCAAGTTACAGAGGGAACAAAACCACCAAGAACTGTTAGAGAAGGAATAAAATTTCATATCACATCCTCTCAGACTGTTAAAATCTTGTGAAAAATGGCTTGGGTTTGTTTGGAAAGTGATAATATGCATGACCTGAATTTATGTAGTCTATTACCTTAGGTTTTACTGAGTTTAGCTGTTGGATGTAGCTGCTGCTTTCATGCAAATAATCTGTTTTCACAATGTTCTTTCATGAAACTTGACGCAAACACTGTTTGCCATTAGCAGTCTCATAAAAATATTCTTTATGCCTCTTTGAAAAATTCTCCTTTCCCCTCTTAAAGAAAAAGCACTGCACCACTTTCCTCCTGGTGTTTTTGCAGCTACTCTTTATCTTTGTTGTAGACCTTTCTGTATGGAATACCAAAGAGCACACTTGGTTGGTGGTGGTTGTTGTTTTCCTCCTCTAAACGCTTTCTCTCAGCCTAATTGGAGCCTAGGCAAAGTCCTCTGTAGGGCCTCATAAATCAGACAGTGCTCCACTTAAAAAAATAGTTCATGTCTTCTGAAGCCTGCATCCCTACTAGTGATTTTGTCATCCTTTCCTTCAACTTATTTTTAAGGTCGTAAAGAGCTGTGTTGGCTGACAGTTTGCAGAGGAAGGCTGGGGATGTGAGGATGGAAGGCAGAGGAAGGACATCTCAGGGGAAACACAACCTGCTTCCAGATGAGAATCTGAACCTCCACAAAGTGAGATACAACCTCAGTTTGGTTTTCAGTTCCCTCAATCCCTGTGAAGATGTGATGGGACAGAAAATACAAAAGACAGTAATATTAAAACATGCGAAGCCACAAAGGCATCTGGCAAGATATGGGCTGCATCCCACTCTCACTGTAATCATCTTCAAGATCCCAAGGACTTGAGGAAGCTCCTTTTGGTTGTATGCCTCATTAAAGCAAACATATCGTTTTCATGTATTTAAATTAAGGAATTTATTAAAAAAAAACAAAGCCAAAAAAACAATCAAAACAGTGGTTTGATCTAGATACAGCAGCACTGTGACATTACTAGGACATTATGTACGAAGAATCCAAGCAGCCATAGAACACAGAAGCCTTTATCTTCAGTAACAATCTCAAAATGAAACTAGCTTCGTCAAACAATGTTAAAGATCTCCCTGGAAAGAGAAACAAAACCAAACAGACCCTCCCCACCCCTAACCCTTTGGATACTAGAATGATTTTTTTTTTTGTACAATACCAACAGCCACTAGCTCTTCTAATTGAGAACACTTGCTTTAATTTATTACAAAAATGATCTGTTGACTCAGTTATGAAAGACAACTTTTAACATTGCTTTAGAAGTGTCTGCTCCTCTTATAGACTACAGTATTAGAAGTGCTTAAAAACATTTAATCCTGGTTATGCTCTTGAAATTCAATCAGAAGGATATTCTGTGTGTGTTTATATACCAAATATGATTTTTAATTTTTAAAGCAGGTGGAAAGACTAACCCTAATATGAAACTGCAATTTTACAATTTAATTATTAGTCAGATATGGGCAACCACATGATAGTTCATGAAATTTTTAGGTCTATCTACATTGCTCAGAAACACAAAATAAAGTTTTTACAACTTTCACCTTCAAAAGGTTAAAATGTTAAGTCTTTTAGAAGAGTGTCCAGTGTTTTAAAGAAATGCAATTAAGGGAGACCGCATTCAATACACATGAAACATAACTCATTTGAGCTTGCTAATAAACATATCTAACAGCTGCGTGTGGGGTGATGAGAAAGGAAAACACATTTGTCATCCAGCCACTACCTGAAATGTTTCTTCTCTGGGAGGGAATCTTCTCTACAGGACCGCTGATTCTCCAGAAAACCTGGAGTTCCCCTTCGGAGCCCGTTGATCCCAGGCATGTGGTTGCCTCTTTTGTTTCCATAGCTGGGCAGTGAGTTGACCCAATGTTTGCCACACGTGCATCTTGGTGACTTCACACAGCATTTCACTTCATTGGTACCTAGGGATTCATTTGCAGGCTTGGCCAAAAAAGTTGACCAAGAACCAAAGAATGTTATTTTATTCCCTTCCTCATAACTACTTCTTTCCAATATAAAGAAGAGGAAGTGTTTGTGTGAGTGCCGCAATTACTAGCTAGCTCTTAAATAAGAAAAGAATACTTTAACATTTGCACTGCCATCTCCTCTTCTGTTGGAGATGTCTTTACAGAAGCGCAGTGCCTTCTGTTTCAATATCTCTAAGGAACTAAGACAAACCAATAATAAAAAAGAGCCCTAATTTACAAGAGTCATCTCCCTAGTCACGTAAATAAGAGCAGCTATATTAAGCCTATTTCACTTAAGTAATAATACAAAGAGTTGATATTGATCTGTTTTATGCACAGACTCCAAAGTGCTTTCTGTTGATAGACAGAGAGCATCCCTCCATGTTTAAGAATGGGAAAACAAAATTGCACAGAGGTTTGCCCAGGGCAGTGAAGAAAAACATGGGCAGAATAGGAATACAAACCACCACTTCTGGCTCCAGTATACAAACCAAGGAGAATACATTTGCACCAGCAGTAGTATTCATTTTAGTGAACATGCAGCAATCTGTTTAAAACCGCTTCTTTCGTAAAGCCCATTTGTCAGTACACTAGCTTAGCTGATCCAACGGCAGCAGCTTGCATTTGTATTATCACAGAGACGTTTGGGGGAGGTGAGGGCATAATACTGTAGCATACTGTTGGCTTTCACCTTCTTTGGTGGTTTCCCTAAAGGAAATAATTTGCAAAATTATTTGAACCAATTTCTTTCTCTTTTCTTTTTGCAGTTAAGGACAGAAAGTTATTACCAGCCAGCACTGCGTAAACAGTATTATTTAGTTTAAAAAGAGATTGTGTCCTGCCCAGCACACAAAAGTGAAGAGTTGTTTTAAACTTATGCAGTCTTTCTCTCGGCTTTAACAGGAGGGTGTTATTCATTATTATTCTTACTCTAAATAATTAGCAGTATTTTAAATTGCAGGTCTTATTTGTGGAAGGCTTGACATAGACAACTCTGGAACCTTCTGTTTTCCATGGAGCCACTGAACAGAACGATTCTCCCAAACTTCACTGCCAAATGTCCCTCCCCGCAGCCTGAGACAGGCTAGCACCGTCCTCAGGCAGGACAGCCTGTAAGCCTGGACTTCTAGAGCTCCTGCAGGCTTCTCCGTGCTTCATGCCACACACATGAAGGAAGATGGTCTACATCCCAAGGGGCAGACTGACCCAAGGATGTTCTTTCAAAGTGAAGTCCAGTCTTTTCAAAGATTGTATGGGAAATGCCTAGAAATGCCTGATGAATGATCTCATCTGCACTGAGAGACTTAACAAGTGACTATTACAAATACGAACTGAAAAAAAATAATCACAACTAACTCTGGAGCAGAGGTTAAAACACCCATATCTTGTCCACAATGAAGTCAGGTCCTGCAGCCACCCGTTGCATGGATATCCGTAAGAAGAAGCAGCTGTGCTATAAGGGTGTGCATTTATTGCTCTTCCAGAAAAGTCTACATAGGGACCTCCTGACTGAGGCTCAGGTACGTGGGAACAGACCTTTATGCAGGCTGAGTGGACACCTACTTGCCTCATCAAACTGTCATCATCTGACCCTCATAGAGATGACGTTGGCTTTGAGCCACGGGCCAGACCCTATGCTTACTATGACCTTGTGTGTGCAATTTCAAGGTTACTCAAAAAACTGTGAGCAACACATGATGAACCACGGAAGAATGTGCAGCAATGTGTGATAACAACTGCCATTGGACACTTGCTGAAGATAAACCCATTATGGTAGTTTTCACACTGTCCTCCAGAGGTCACAGCTTGTCTGTCTTCCTTGTCCTGCCCACGGTTTTATTAGTATTACACATTGGTTCCCCGGTTTTCTTTTTAGCTGAGGCATCTCTACTGAAAAAGATCAACAGCAACTGGATTTGAAATGCGAGGGTTTGACAGAGGAAGCAAAGAATTCAAGCTGGATCCTGAGGTCTGGTTGAACGACATTAAGAATCAGTGTCTTCGAATCAGACGCTTTACTGGGTCAGCCAAGTTTGATTCCCTACTGCTGATGGCACTCTTGGCCATAGAGTCTGACTGCAAATGGAGATGGTATCAAACTGTTCTTATGGATAGCTGGTATTGTCTCTGAACTGTCAGTTACCAGGCATCCCTAATCAGCAGGGCCAGAGGAACGCTCCAATATTGAATTCTGCAGCTCCCTAACTCTCAGTTTGATCTCCAGTACCTGTTTGGTTTAATTATCTTCACACCCTTCTGAGCTTCACAAGCAGGTTTTTGTTCAGAAACAACACCTGAGTCATGGCCATTCTTGTAAAAAATCTCTTTTTAGATAATCCAGGTCAAGAGCGCACACGTAAGAGTTTATTATTTGTTATTTTTTCTTTCACTATGCCTTTGTTTAAAAAAGCCTCTCATCCAACCAGAGCGCAGGAAAAAATGCTACAAGCTTTAAGTGAACCTTGAGACACTGTAGAAAACGAATAGCAAACATCTGAATCATAAAAGCCTGTAAACTAATTAGTGTTCGTCAGACTACTCAGGAAAGATGTAAAAATAAAAAACATGCTGGCACAATTTAGGATCAGATTGCAAAAGATTTCTGATTCTTAAAAAGAGCTAAGTTTGCTCATCTGTCTATTTAAAACAAGCAACCAGATGTGAACGTATGCATTTTTTGAAAGAATTTGTATTGTAACTGGCAAGGACATATAGAAAATGAATCAGTCTGGAAAGCTATTAAATAATTACTCCTTTCTGCTCCTTTGTTATGTGCGAACTCACCTCAAAAACTCTTCACTTTGAATCAAAATACTAAAAATCCCATTGCAAATGCTCTCCAAGCTTGTATGATGAAACCGAAAGTCTTTTTTTTTTTCCCAGAGTTCCTGAATAACCACGGCTCCCAGCGTTTCTTGAATTTGGCTCCCTGGAGCCAGGTGCCAAGTGTCTGTGGAAGCCTGGCTGTGCAGGGCACTCCTCGGGGACTGCACCTCAGATTGCACCTGGTTACACAGTGGAAGCAAGAGGACTGTGGTCCTGCTCCAGTCTTGAGTGCAAGGTGAGCTGAATAATAATAATAATAAAAAAAAAGACAGACGTAATAAAAAAGAAAATCCTGCAGGGTTTGTTGTAGGCAAACCCTGTCTAGAAGATTCCTAGGACTGTTCACTATCACTAGTGATGTATGAGATTGATTGAATCTTTCAGGGCTTGGATACTGAAAGAAAGAGTACAACTATTCTGCTGCCCCAGCATTGTAATACTGTTTAAAGTCTGTCAGACAGGACAGCAACATTTTAGGGATGCAGCATGAAATCTCCCTCAACTGGTCTTGTTTTCTGTCTCTCCCCTTACTCACTCACTGCTCCTAAGGGGCTGGGATCCAGAGGGACTTCATCCCAGGCTTGAAGCTTCAAGTGCACATAAGCATCCTTCTTCCATACCATCTTGAGGATTCAGGATATCTAACCCTAGCATCAGGACTCGCTGAACGCAGCTCTTGTCATTCGAGGACTTTGCACTGTCCCTGTGCCTCCGCTGTTAGAGTCCTAGAGCTGCTGAGTAAGAAACTGTCCCAGCTGAAAGGAGAGCAGGAGAAGGCACATTTGCTATCATTCACTGTTGTCATATAAAAGTCGTCCACCACTAGTTAAGGCTGATAGCATCTAAGAGGTATAAGGCCATCTACAATCTGTATTTGCAATTTGTTCACCAGCTTTCAGTACGGGGTTTGTTATTATTAGGATTTTATTTCCCAAGTGGGAGATAGTAAAGAAAGAAAATTTAGTCTTCGTGTGCCAAATTGGTAACATGTAGGAGATGAAGCCCTTGGGCCAACACCTGCAGTTTTATCAGATTTATCCAATGAAACATTACTGGGCTAAGCCTTCCCCCAACTGTCTTTTTTCCTTCCTCATGGTGGCAGGTAGATATCACCAGTCACGTTTTTCTGATGGGGAAATACGCTTGTCTGTTCCTGCAAAGTGAGATAATGGCAGTAACTAAGATGTGTGTCTTGTCTTGTCTAGGTACACGGATACGCATCAGTTGTCTGGCTAAGATCTGTTCCTCCACTTCTCGCCTACATTTCTTGAAATCAGGTGGAATCCCACATGTCATTGAAGAAGTGAAAATCTCCCAAAGCAAGTATGTCTTCGTCCCGAGCGTGCTGAAGTGACTGATCAGATTCTTGTTGACATAGGTAGCTTTATGTCAAGCCACGAGAACAGAACTGGAGGTGATAATCCCATCTGTGCATAGTGGCTTTCACCTCTACAAGATTTCGTTCCACTCCTGTCAGGAAGCTGAAACCATTATAGATTTAGTTTACAGAGAGAGATAATTACTCAAAATTCTCATCTGTTACTGTCTCTCTAAAATCTTGCCTCCTCCATAAGATCGGCAATACCATCATCTGACATGGGAGAGCGGCTGAAGCTCTCCCTGAGCGCCACCGATACAGGGAAAAGGAATTTTTGGGCCATGCCACTGAAGGAAAAAGAGGAACATCACCTTGGTGATATTATGGCACACCTACACAGCTTCACTGCATGTCTACTAGTGACCAGGAAAACTGGAGGCTTTTGGAATGATGCGGACTTGGCATCTTAACATACTTTACTCTTGATAAAGGTGCCAAAGCCCCATCTCCCTTTCTTGGCTTTTCTCTGTCAGCTGCTTTATTCAAATTCTGGCCCTGTTCTGTCTCTCTCCCTCACAATCTCAAGCTATTTTAGTATGTAATTCCTGTGACTTTCTCACTCAGAGCTTTGTCACTACTAACCTGCATCTTTTTTCCCTTCTGCATTGGCCAGATAGAACATATACATGATAGTCTAATGAATTTTGGCTATTAAGACTTCCACTGGAACAGTGCTTCCTTGTACCCTGGGATAACTGCACTACTAGCTAACAGGGTTTTAGACACACCAGGCTGACCTTCAGATGTTCCTGATTGACGCAAAGGTGTCAATCTACTCTAGCCGACATTGTAAAGAGCATGGTGAACCAACCTGTTCAACCTGGTGAACCCTACAGAACATGTTGGGTTATGGAGATCTTGTCTGCACTTGGGGGGACAAAGATTTTCCAATTCCTGTTGAAGGGAGGTAACCCTATTTTTGATGTGGTGTTCTTAATCATAATAGTCAGTGGCATACTTGAGAAGAGCATGATTCTGATGCCTGAGGTACTGCTATTGATCCTGACTGATCCTGTTCATACTAGTGGGAACAATGTTTTCGTCAATGGTTAAAGGAACCTGGACAAAGAATGATGGAACCAAAAGTGGGATGTATTATTTCATAACTGACATTATATTCAATTAAGTTGAGGACCTAATTGAGGGGACGAGTCATGGTCTGTTTGGCATGACACACGGAAGAACTCTCTGCCACTGCTCAAAAGCAGCTCAGATTCTGCTCTGAACCTCCACAGCTCAGTTCTAAAAAGCTGACGTGAATCTCATGGTCAGCACAAATCAGACTATTGAATTTCTCTCTTGCTACCTGTTTGATATGAGCAACTGTGGAAGGGCCTTGGACTTTTGACTGCAGCATGGAGAACACTTTGAGTTTTGCTCTCATTTCAGCAGGTGCAGGTTTCAAGTCCTTGAAAAACAAATGGTCGTTTGCTTTCCTGGTCACCTCTCACTCATTTTGTTCTTGCTGTCATTAGAAATGGCATAAAAACTAGTGAAGAAGAAGGGCTGAAAATAGGGTTCCCTTTTTAACCAAAAAGTTTTTGATGAGCTAACAACGTAAGTAAGTGCAAATCTCAGCTGTGCTGGTCCCATGACATCACAAACCTTAGGCATAGCAAGTAGCATTCTTGAATGCATCAAAATCTTGTCTTTTAGCATTTAATGCGAGACATTACAAACTAATGAAGAGAAGAAATGTATGCAGTGTTGCTGTAAACCAAATATACAGATGTAAAATAATTAAGAATAAACTGTTCCATAAAAATGCATGTCAATAAAACCCAGTCTGATAAAGTGATTTATGAATAATTTTCTAGAATTACTAAAAAGAATGATTTCTCGTTTGAGGCTCTGGAAGTCTTGAGTCACATTTTTTTTCTTTTAAAAAAATGTCTTAAAACACATGGCTTTACAGCTGCTGCTTGGAAAATATACACCTCCAAAGTCTGACTTTCATTTAAATACAAATGTACAAAATGTAAACTGAGACAATAGAGAAATTTACAAAACTTTTCTTTAAAAATAATAAAGACAAAATTCAGTTCTAGTATGATGCTATTTAAATACGTGCAAGTAGTCATGTTCATTGAATTTCTATTGCAATGTTCTAAATAGACAAATTTGATTCACACAGTCTTGAGTGCCACCTCCAAAAACAGACCTGAGTGGAAAATTCTTCTTAAAATGTGAGGCTCCACTGGAAGGAATGGACAGAAAATCTCCATTTTTGGGAGATTCTTTTTTTTTCACTCAATGGTGGAGGCTCTCTCATCCATAGAAGCTCCATAGATTATAGTGGAAGGATGCATCACGTTGTTTCATAAAACTGAGTTGGAACTAGCTGCTTCCAGTGGAGTTTGAACTTACATGATTTGAATTTATGTGGTGATTTAAACTGGCCTTTGAATTTGGAGAACTCTTTGAATTGTTCTGATGCTGTAGAAAGAGGAAGACAATGACAATTAGATTCCCAAAATATGCCATGCTTTCTTTTAGGCCAACATTGTTCATTTTATGGCAATAACGTACTGACTGGACTGCAAGATTTTTGTTTGAAGATCTTTGGATGTAAAATATTCTTCACTTTCTTACCTGTATTCTCTCTCTAGGTCAGGAGGACCATGGCAGTTCTTGAGGAATGCAGCAAAGACGACTCACTCGAGCTCCAGGAGTCAAATCAATTAACTGCAAAATGTCAGTATCTGCTAAATCTAACTAATACAGAGGATACCTGCAATGCTCAGGCATGGTTTTAACCCTACAGAAATAGATCTAAGGTCTAAGAATGTTATTTAGATCTGCAAATGGTGCCATGGTGCCTCATGAAAGCCGTACATCACGTATTACCTGGTCTGCTCTCTTCTCTAGTGTCTTGGTTTCCTGCCATGACTACCTCACTCAACATTTGCGTTTTCTTTTTTTTTAAACACATAAATCAAGAGTTTTCACAAAGAACTTATCAAAACCATATAACCATTTCAAAAGGCATTTCAGCATACCACTAAAAAATAGTTTTGATACCAAGTTTTCAACCACTGGAAACAAAGCTGATGAAAAATGCTGGAACTTCTGGTGGTAAAAAAATCACAAGAGGTAGATGGGAAACCTGGGATAGGCAGTATTAGTCAGGAAATTACCAGGTAACTGTGACAGCAAGCCCTCTCTAAGATGCACTGTCTTTCTTCTACAAAAATATTACCAGAACGTGGCTGTGACACTGGGCATCTATGGGAGGTTCCTTGTCTTAGTCATAAAAGATCTCACCTGTCGTTTAAATATTCTCTGTAGCAATCCTTTCTTGGGTGGCTCTGGGGGGTAGCTTTTGTTTAGGTCTGGTGAAATAGTACCATTTGGTCCAAATACATTCAGTTCTTTGAAACACTCTGTTTCTATCATCTAGTGGAATACAATGAAAAAGAAAAAAAGAAATTATACATCCGTTTAAATATATTCCAGTAGTGCTAGGTTGTTCAAAGTCAGGATCAGGATGAGCAGCTTGAGCAATATGTTAGGAGAGTTAACAGTTGAATTCCTGCTGGTGCCCATAGAAGGTACATAGGACGTATGAAAAAGAGAGGCTGAGTCTGCTCTGCGTGTTTGCACATCAGTCTTATTAGAAGTTGCCCCATAAAGCTTTCTGTTCTTTTCTTTAGCACTGTGGTAAAGACAGGCATGGTCTGTCTCACAAAATCCCAGTTATTAGCACCCCTCTGCCCAAGTGAATCTGCTGTTTGATCCAGAGTTGGATTATGAAATCCACTCTTGGCTGGGTTTTGATATCAAGCAGAAACAAAGACCCAGATCTGGAAACCCTGGAGCTGTTCAAGGTCCAGAGTCAACTGCTGCAGCTGGGACCCGCTGCAGGTACAAGACAATGGGTGAGATCAGGGTCACCAGCGCAGGAGCCTCCTATTAGGACTTCCAGCCACCCCACGGAAGTTCCTCAGAGCTGTTGTCGAAACACCTCTGTAGAAATCCAGAAGGAAGTACAGTAGGATCCTTGCCAATTTACACAAATACGCAGAGCCAACAGATACAGTCACCTGAACCTGACATCTGTGGTACATTATAGATCTTGAAAGAGGCCATTTGTAACTTATGAAAGCATTAGAGTCTGGCAAGTTATCCAGTAGCTGTATATTACTGGAAATATGCAGCTCCTCTTAAACCACCTGCTTTAGGGGTTTTATTGGAGTAATTTTACTATGACACATCCTTACCTCATTTTGCCATGGAATAGACACTGATCCTGTGGAAAACTTGGAATAGAAATCATCATCTGTTTGGTCCAGGTTAACTCCTTTCACTGTGGAGAATTGCTCGATGTCTAACACATCCTTGCAGTACACTGCTCTGGGCTAGCTCAGCAGAAAAAAAAAGAAAAACAGCAAGAGAAAAATTACTTCGGAGTCTGACCATGTGCTTTCATTCACAGATTCGGTCAAGTGAGAATGCCTAACAACAAATGACTGTCTGCAACCTGCTTCTCTAGACTTGCTCTGCCCGCATGTTTATCATCAAAGGCTGACTTCGCTTTAAGCTTATTAAGCTTCCCACTTTGAAGTCCTTAAAGCATCAGCGCAGCCAAAGCGGGTTTTAGTCATCCATGTAGCATATGGCTAAGAGGTGAGGGGAAAAGGACAGAAAGAGCAAGAAACCAAAACCCAAATCCTTCAGTAGTCTTTTCTTTTGGAGAGGGAATAACAGAAAAGCAGAATGTTTATGAGTGACACGCTGGAGACAGCTCTGAAAAGAGACCTTGAGTAGAAGGGTCCTTCTGCTCAGATAGCTGTGGAGTTTGCAGCTTAAAAGTTTAAAGGAATGTATATTAATTGCTAAAGAAAACAGAAGAGGTTTGGCATTTTTCCATTGTTTTTGTTAATAGCTCAGCTGCTGGAAGCTGTCCAGAATCACCTCTATTAACTCTTTTAACTTGGCTGCCTTTCTTCAAACAAATCGTCAAATGGCTTTGCCTTTTTAAACTGCTTAATTTTCTGGGATGACAGGACTCTTTGCAGTGACGCTGCTTTTAGCTCATATTCCAGCAGTCAGCCATCGAAAGCAGAAATAGTCATCGCTGGCTACCTGTCATAGCTAGTGTGGTCATCTGATGTGCCCGTCAACAACACAGTTACCCTTTGACGCGCAGGAATAATTGAGGGGTGGCTTGTGGGACAAGCCTGACCTGCTGAACTCAAGCACACGTTGAATCCCACTATCTCCACACTTTACCATGACTGCACAGCCCAGGGGTCCAAGCCTGCAGTATTCTATCTAGATCTGAGCAGTGTGACCAAATAAATCAAGCCGATTCCTGATGGAAGTCCTAGTTGCTGGAGGCTGCATCCCTCTGCATTCCTGACGGCTGCAATCCACATTTTTGTGGAGACAGAGTAGTCTAGAAGAGGATGGAGAGACAGGGGTTGGATTACAACCTCTGCCATTGGCTATATAGCTTTGGGTGATTCAGCTGACTTCGGTAAAGACTTGGAAATCTATGGATGAAGTGCGAAATGAATTAAATTAGGGGCAGCTCTTGAGTTCCCAATAAATAGCCATAAAAATTTATGTGCCTCTGCATTAGTAAATACGTCTGTAAGAGGTGCCTTCTAGGCCTTACATGCCACAGTTAAGCTTTTAATACACTCTGGTGGATCCCAGATTTGAGCCCAGAATTTTCTAATTTTCTACATCAGAAAGAAATAGTAGCTTGTCTCCTATTTCTTCCCACTGAAGCAGGTCGTAACACCATGGGCTAATTGGCAGGAATAACTAGGCCGCATAGTAAAATGTAAAGCAAAACCAGAGCAGCTAAAGTAAACTTTTGTAGCGTTCAAACCACTTTGGTTTGGTTGAGTTTGCAGCAATGTGAATGAGAGCTGCCAAGATGTTACTTTCCTTAATACGTTAAAATGGCAGTGTTTACTTAGAACCATATGGGAACTTTAAGGATAGAGGGTCTAGCCAGAAAGAGAGCCCTGCAGGAGGAAAATAATCAGATAACTCTGTGCACTGAGATACCGCAAAAGGGTGGAAAAAGTTTTGTTCTGGCCAATGCAACAAAGACTTTCAGTGTGTGCAAGACTGGTGTGTAAACCTGAGTAAGGACTCAGTGCTGGAGTCTGCAGCCCATGAACACTAACAAGTTCAGAATGCTCTCTCAGGTCCAAGTCACCTCCTCTGCTCGAGGTGACACTTGATATCTGAACCTGGTCCAGACTCTCTGCAACAAATGCCTGTTTTCATGATGATCCAGTCCGTTCCTCAGTGCCGTAGAGCTTTGGACTGTGTAATTCTGGTTTCACCTCAGCATATATATCTATGTATCTGTATGCATACATGTGGCTTTCACTGCTGATTGTTCCAAGCATGACCTGGTCCTGAGCATACTTATTCTCACACTACTACCGTGGATAAGGGAATACAAAGGTTCCCAGTTTGAAGTTTGGGAACTGAGGCACGAACAGATCAAGTGGTGCCTCCAGTATCACACAGGAAGACTGTGGTAGAGTGGGAATGAACCAAGCTCCAGGTTACCACCCTACATGGAGGCCCACCCACCCTGCACGCACAGGTCTACAGCGCAGCTCTCCTCTTCCTCCCAGCCTCCCCACTCCAGCCCTTCCGCTTATCACATCTTCCTAGGGCAGCTACCCATGCAGAGAGTGATGACAGCTCTAAGAGAGAGTTATTTTAGAAACAAATCTCTTGAAAGAGGCCACTGGGGGTTCTTTCTATCGTACTTACGTCAGGGACAAAGGGAGGATCCAGCATTCCTGCTTCTAACCGCTTGAAATTCATGCTCTTGAAAAAGGAGTGCCTCTTCACTTCTGTTGCACCTTCCCCTTGACATCCCAGCCGCTGCTTCACGTCTTTGGTGAGGAGCTGAAACATGCCAAGAGGAATGGTAAGGATGTCAAAAAAGCAAGAGCTCCACAAACATATTTTTATCTCCAGTTGGTTTTGAATGTGGAGGAGTATAGAGGGGAACTGTAATTGCTGTTACTTAATGGCCAAATTTAAATGGATTAGGACTGCACTGTTCTACATGCTGGTGAAACCCTTTGAAAATTACCTGTTGTAAAGTGTTTACAGTCATAATAGAGACTGTTGCTTCTGCTTCTTTCAGTGAACACTTTCAAGAAAAGGTCTGACATACCCTAATAACATATATGAATGCATATTCATAAGTCCCATGTGCTTTTTCTCAGTTCTTTTTTTTTCTTGTTACTCTTGTAAGAATAATTTTCCCGTGTTGCTTAGGCTGAATGACTTCACTACCAAATTGCATTTCCCTCCAGCCATTGCAGTGTATTCCAGTACATCACATGACACACTGAACCAACCCTTTGTGCTCATGGGCTCATCTCTGCTGAACTCAAGGGGAGTTTTGTCCATGGAGCCAGTATCGTAACCATCCTTAGTTCAGCCGTGTTTGTTTTCAGAGAAGGGCAATGCACCACCTCTACTGCTACAGCAAGTCCTGCCTGTTTCCTGGGTACCTGTAATGGAGCAATGGGCACTAACTGAACTCAGCATCCTTGGTCTATTAGATAAGCAGGTCCATGAACACAAACACTGGGGTTGTAGGTCCTGGAAGACCTTGTATGGACGGACTAATTGATCTGCAACAGAACAGTTCAATGGAAGAACAATTCTGGCACAGACTAGTTGGTGGATGAGGAGACAGGATATGTAGCCAAATCTTCGCCAAAATGCCTCTTCTTTTAAATCATATGTGTAGAATCAAGTAGGCTAAACCAACGTCTTAAGAGATCACATCTAAACAGTTGAAGAGAGGCAGAGCTCGGCATGCAAATGACTGGTGCAAAAAGACCATCACCTGGGACAGGGACCTTTCTAAATGTACCACTGAGTTCAGGCAATCTGCTGTAAAGTGAAGGTTCACAAATCTGTTTCCTTTTTTTCTTTCCATTCATCTTTGCGGAAGCCTGCACGATTCTCTCTTAGATAGAGGAGGGAAAATATAACTTCGAACTCACCATAATCTGCCCAGAGATTTCAACTGCCTACTAAAGAGATGCATAACATGTGCCTTAGTACAACAGAAAACTAAACCTGCATTGAAAACAGTCAGAGCTAGCTGGAGTCTCCACTATGGGGGAAAAGACTACATACTTACACTGCAACATCATGGAGAGAATAAGAACACCAGCACTTTTCCACAGGAAGGGTACGCCTCCTGGAGCCGGGCATGCCGCCAGGCAGACACCCCACCGCTCAGCACTTTTGGTACCCTGATTTCTAAACGGCTGCTGAAGGAAGGGGCTGAGCCAGCCTGCATTAGCACCAAGGCTGCGCGGCGGCAGCTGGCCCCACCGCTACCCCCACCGCCGGCTGGGGAAGGGAAGGGAGAGGGGCAGGAGGGCGATGCCCGGCGCGGCCCCGGCGGAGTGGAGCGCGGCTGCCGGGCGCGCCGGGGGCCGCCGGGGGGCAGCAGAGGAAAGGGCAGCGCGGCCGGGCAGCGCGGCGCGGCCGGGGCGGCGGCGGGGCGGCGCGGGGCGGCGGCGGGGCCCGGCCGGGAGCGGCGAGGCGTTCCGCTCCCCTCGGGGAAGGATCCCGACGAGTAAGCGGCCTTGGAGCTGTGTCGGGGACTCTTCCCTGGGGCAGGAGGGGACGGGTACCTGGGTGCCCGGAGGAGGGAAAGGTTCACGCCTGACCTCCTCTTCCGTCTCCAGCTTTGCTGTTCCAAAGTGGGAGCTGAAAAACAGCGATCTCCCCTTGCCCCCTCCCCAGGTGGGCTGCGCAGACCAATCGCACTGAAATGATTAGCAAAACTCCCTGGAACTGCTTGCCCACAGGGGGCTCAGCGCCCATGCAGGACAGTGGGGTGGTTTGGGTTCTCCGAGCATCTGAGTCCGTGGAGGCACTGAGCCCTTGTAGCCCCTCTGGAAAGTCCCTGGGGATCTTACTAGCTGTACCTGACAGCCAAGGCAGTCAGCAAACAGCTGTACCTTGCAGGGCCTGGCTGGGGCTCACTTCAGAGAGCAGAAGGCAAATAGCTTTGGGAGGGTCAGACAGGAAAAGAAGTGTTTCAGGAGATCAGGTAGACAATCAGGAGCAGCCCTGCAGGAGGTTGGGAAGAGGGAGCCAAGCAGCTTCCCTGCTAAGGCAAGGTTGTCTGGAGATGTTGCTTGTAGGCTTTCCAGCTCAGGGTATGTCCCAGTACCCTCTGGTTGTGTTGCTGTGTCAGCCACATCATCTCAATGAAGAGGAACCTTGAAAGAACTGTTTGTTACTAATGTCAGGTTGGTAACCTTTCCGCTGGTGTCTGGCTAGAGCTGGGTTTTCTTGTCCTTATCATGGGTTTACAGGGTCATAGCTCTTTAGGCTTCTCTGAATGCTCTGCTACCCCCTGGGCATCAGTGGTTTTCTTATCTGACTTCCACAGCCTCCTCAGTTCTGCATTTTTTTGCTAGGGGCCTCATTTCCAGCCTGAGACAGCAAATGGCTTTGGCAATCAGTGTGCCCCATGTATGCAGAGACCATCCTCCAGCCAGTCCTGAGCAAGCTACAATGGCAGAGGCCAAGCAGCTAGAAGAGGTGGTGAAGGGGTTTGTAGGACATAAGAGTCTTCTGCTCAGCTCTTTCTGCCTCAGCAGTAGCAGCAGCATAGCCAGAAGAGACTGTATGGAATGAGGGATGGGGGAAAATCTAGTGGTTCTGGCCACAACAGCAACTTCCAGCTTCCAGATAGCAATGTCGCTTTCTTCCTCAGTTTCATCTGCCTCTGCTGCTGTCTAGGTGGTGACATCTGGTCTGACTCGTCACCACGACTGGCTGGTTCATAGATGGAGAAAAACTTGAAGAAACATCTCTATGCCTTGCCATCCTCTGAGCACATAGATTCACATGATACAGCACCATATTGAGCCAGCTCATAGGAAAAGATCTTTCTCAGGGCACTTCTCTGTAGCTTGCTTTCCCTGGGTAGAAGGAAAGAGGGATGTTTTGCTCTCAAATCCTTGCATGAGTCTTTGAGCTCTCATGGTCTTGAGGCAAGGTTTTTTGTTGTGGGGTTTTTGGTTTTGTTTTTTTTTTTTTAAATCCCAACAGGCATATGGATTTAGCCTACGTGAAGAAGATTGCTTTGGAATTTCCAGTCAAAAGATCTGGTTTGCTCTACTGTGGCTGGGTAGAGAAGACAAAAGTTCTTTTGCTCTTCTATTCTCATGTCGAGAGGACTTTCCTGACAGGTGGAAAGAAGAATCTGAAGGCAGAAGGACCACTTTTACTACCCATGGCTCTGATATACTTTTGGAAATGATACCTTGAAGCTTTCAGGAACAGTGCTGCTGAGGAGCAAGTTCTAGTAGGAAGGGGTAGATTTGGACTTGCCTGTAGATGATAAAGGAGACCTCTGCAGTTTCTGCTCTACAAGTCAGCTGTGAAGGGAAGAAAGGGGATTACCTTCGTGTCTGTGCAGCCAGTAATTCTCCTGCCTCTGGACTAAGTGGGAAAACCAAGCTAATCTGGGAATTTACCCTTGCCAGGCTGTAAATGTTAGAAGTTGTTTGGAGTGTGTGGTCAGAGGATAGGGCAGTTGAGGACAGAAAAAGGCTGTCTGGGGATTCCTGGGCTCCTCCTGATAAACAAGGGAGTATTCAGTAACCTCAGATGCAAGAAGGAAGTCTCTGGAGCATGAACGCAGTTGGCTGGCCACTGCAGGCTAAAAGACACAAAAGGGAACAGGCCACTGGGAATAGACTGGGACTGAAAGACCGCAGAAAGGAGAGGATCCTCCTACAAAGCCCTGCTGCAGGGGAGCAGCTGCCTGCCTCTTGAGGAGAGTCCCAATGGAGAAAAAAATAAGAAATTAATGGAATTTGGTAAGCTGTAGCTGCAGCCAGCTCTAGAGTTGGCAACAGGTGAAACCAAACACTTCTCCTGGCTTCTGTTGTGGATATCAAGAGACAGCATGGACTAGAATATTTTCCAGAAGGGAAAGTCCTTCTTTTCTCCAAGGAATAATGAGTCTCGTACCATTTCCTGCAGCCCCAGCAGCTTTCTGCAAAAGTAAACCTGCGTAATAGCCTGAAATATGCATCCCATTTGGGAATCTGACTAGGGAAAGAAAACGGAGATAACAACTGTATGTTTTGAGTCATCTCTACACTTTTGTTTAATTTCAGTTTCAAAGGATGTATTTAATATGAATAGAGAGCAGAGCAAAAGCAACTACATCAGGCTGATGACAAGCCTTCCTGGGACAGCAGTGCAATGACCCAATCAAACATTATTTAAGTGTAATTCTACAGCCAAAGCCTACAGAGAATTCACAGAGCTTCAGATCTGAAGATGGCTTAGGCCATCCAACCATGCATGAAGTTGATACCAAGCAGCAGAGCTTTATGTTCTGGTAACAAAGGCTCCAGATGACACTGGATGTGTATAAATGAGGGCAGGATTTAGTCTACAGAGTTATGGGCGAAGCGTGACTGGAATAGGACTTTCAAAGAAGAGTCTTGAGTAGCAGCGGTGAAGTTACATTAAGTTCTTTTTCTTCATACAAAGAACTGTCTGATACTTTCATGTCACTCATTTGATCCCCACTGGGGATTCGAACTCTGCAATGTCTAAGACTTTTTCCACTTTTTTGTTTTGCTTCCTTCACAAAATAAACAACTGTTGTGAGGATTGCTAAAAAAAGCCAATGGTCCCCAAAGCGCTGCTTTATTTATCTTCATGTGATCAGTCAGTTCATATCCAGATCATACGACGTAATAAATAACTCCAAGTCCTAAGACATTAGTGCTAAAATTATAGGAGTAAGGGAAACTTTTTGTAGGGTAAGAGTGCAAAAAATTGCTGCTCGTGAAAGAGGAAAGGGGAATGGTAAAACCGCTTCCATTGACCCAGCTGATCAAATAGTTTAAGGGATCACCTAGATAAATTTGAACCCTGAAACAGAAGTAAACGTACTATTTTAAACAATTTTTAAAGCATAGAAAAGGAATACTTTTCACCTCTTAATTACTAAATGAAACAAGACAGTGGTGTGGGAACTGAAGATGCCAGAATGACATAAAGGGTTGTATTTTGCACTGCTTATGCTTATGAAATCTGCCCAACTGAAGAGTCAAAACTCTCTCAGGCATGGGTGACAATTAAGCTTATTGCAAAGGCTTACTACAGAAAATTTATTATTATTATTATTATTATTATTAGCAATAGCAATGATAATCATTTGAAGAGCACCTTGATATGTGTGAGGTGCCTCTCAAGATAGATGAAAGAGCAGTTATTCTCAGGCAGCACTGGTAAACTTTAGGGCATCATAATGTGTGAACAAGTTGGTTTCCAGGGATGAAAGCAGAGAGGAGGGATGAAAGCAGGCAGGAGTGGTAGCAGTGTGATGACAGAGTTTCTGGTGGTGAGTGAGGAAAAGAAAAAATTACTTTTAGGAAAAAAAGAATCCATCTTCTTTCAGTTGGTTGGAGAGGCACTTTGGGAAGGGAATGGAGATCAGAATCACAGAACAGCTGAGGCGCCTCTGGAGATTGTCTAGTCCAATCCCTCTGCTCAAAGTAGAGTCACCTAGAGCAGGTTGTTGAAGGCCGTGTCCAGTTGGGTTTTGGATATCTCCAAGTCTGGAGACTCCACAGCCTCTCTGGGCAACCTGTTCCAGTATTTGACTACCCTCACCATGGAAAAGTGTTTCCTGATGTTCAGAGGGACCCTCCTGTGTTTCAGTTTGTGCCCATTGCCTCCTGTCCTGTCACTGGGCACCAAACCAAGAGTTTGCACCCTCCAATCAGAGATCCCTTTTGCAGAGTCAAATAGGAGCTGCAGGAGTAAGAAGCGGCAGGGAAGATAGTCTGTGGGGACGCAGACAAACAGGACACTGACAGAGTGACAGAAGAGCACAGCAATATCGGCCCATCCAATACTGTTGACTTGAATGCACTTCAAGTCACATCTTTGGATGCAAGACGGCACTTGTCAGGGAAAACACACGTGTACATCAATGAAGTACAAGTCATAACAACAACAAACAGGGAGCATTTCCTAGAAAGATTGGATTTTTTCACAGAAAAAAACACACCATGAAGCAGTTATGTTATATGGGAACTATGGGTTGGGGAGCTTCCCAGAAAGCCAGCTGCCCCTGTTCCTAATTATTTATTATTCATCTCTGTTTCAGTCCAAAATGAGGGTTGATTTATGGGAAATGACTTACAAATTGAAACATGGAAATATGGGATGGATGATGATTAATGGGAGCTATGATATGTGCCTGCAAAAATGCAAAGGGCATAAACATCCAGGAGGGGAAGGTTGACATGGGGTGACACTAAAGGGTTTTCATATGAGTAAATTAATAAAGACTACATTTCCTGATGGAGACGCTGTAAGCTCATGGAGTAAGCTTTGAAGAGAAGGTTAGGAGACATGGTGGAAAACATGTTGTTCCTCACTCCTGCCCTGAAGAGTCCACTACAGGAAAGCCTTTTGCGTTGGATCTTTGTGAAGGCTCAAGTTGGATTATGTACTGCAACTTTATGCTTCATTTTGCAGGTATGATGGGTACTTATTATCACTTTTTTGTTTTCTTGTTAAGGTGCTGATACAAAGCAACAAAGTTCTGGTTTTCAATATAAAGAGCAAAAAGTATTTGAGAAAATATATTTGAATCATGGATTTTTAAAAATACCACTTGATAAAATAAATGACTTTTGAATGGAAAACCACAAATGCCATCATGCTCAGTATCAGAACTAAGGCTCTTCCAGCCTTAAGGCACAGTAATTTTAATGCATTAATGCTCAAAAATGACAGGGTTATCTTTGGATCCATTAAGAGTTTGCACAAACCACCTAAACAAACATGCCATGTGATTGGACAGTGAAGCAGTAATGATCAAATTGTCAGGAATGATTTACATGTAGTTCATGGTTCCCTGAGGCAAGGGAATGAACTAGACCACTTCCTGAGGTCCCTGACTCCCTGAAACCATAGACTCTATGGCTTGAAGATGAAAATGACCACTACAGTATAATGACTTTCACTGTCTACTCCCCTGGGAGTGGTAGGTCATCTCCAGCACTATCCCGTCAAGGCTACATTTAATTCTTCTCAGCTTTAAGTTCCTACGGGCTTGGTTATTTTTAAAGTATGCTTTCATTCTATTATGCCTCATGCCTGCAACTAACTACAGAACAAGCAACAAGAATATAGGTTTTGCCTCATGACATTTTCATTTCATGCTAACAACAGGACATGCACAAACTCTCTGCCACTCCAGCAGATGCTGCTCCTCACCTGGTGGGAGTTGAGGTGCTACTAGAGAAGAGATGGCAGGCTGTTTGAGCACATGAAATGGTCTGTAAGAGCCCGGGGCTGTCCTAGATCCTCCCACGCCGACTTCACTGGGGGCTCTGAATTGCAGATAAAGGGCAGTGAATGGCCCAGAGTATCTATCAAGAGTGATGTCAGTTAATTACTACCCCTGGGATTCAGCAATGAGTTGGTGCACTGTAAGTTAATGACTTCCAGGCATGATACTTGGCAATACTACCATTATTATTTTGCAAGGAGACTTCAATGTCTCTTCATGAAGCCAGCCAACCAGAATGTTGTTGATCTGCTGTTTGCTTGCCTGTTGCACAGTTCACCAAGATATTGGTGAAACTCTCACTACCTATTTGTTGACCTTTCTTTCCCTTCATTCTTTCTCTACCAGTATACACAGATATGTCATCGTCTCCAAAGGAGACTTCACTCTTTTGCAAACATCAAGAAAAAGGCCACATCCCTTTCCAAATTACAATTCAGCCTTCTAAAGATGGATGTTGACAAGACATCGATGAATTCAGACACAGCTTTGAGATTTCTCAGAGGGTTTGAGGATTTCCATTGTCAGACATGGCTATTGTGCTACAAAAATGACTCCCAGCTGAAAGAGTGAGAAAACATCTTAAAGGACAGCTCAACAGTATTAAAAAAAGCTGGATACTCTGGCACCCCGGGGGAAAAGCTGCTAACAAAGTTAATGAGATGGGGTGGGACAACATTTGAGTGTCACAATAATTTCATTGCATAATCTTTGTCCTGCTTACCCCCAGCTCTCACCAAAGACAATGGAAGCATGGGGTTTTCAGTTCCTTGCAGGAGACAATCAGAGTCTTGCATCATCAAGTCCTTTTTATTTTTTTCTACAAGATTATAAAAGACAGAAATGCATTCTTGACTGCAAGCTAACATTCAAACTCTCACGAGAATAGATACCGCTCCCTTGGCCATAAAACTTTGGAGAGTACTCAAGATGACCGTGATGAATCTCATGGAGAAGCAAGCCCAAATAAACACAATTTGAATGAATAGAGAATGCAGTCATCCCATCAACAGATGAGCTTGGTTAGTCCTTGTCTCTGCAGCCCCTCTATGGTGCTGTGTTACTGCTCAAACCGTGTCAGATACAGCTTGCTCATGAAGCTGCCACACTGGGCCTTCAAGCCCCTTACCATTTTACAGATGGACTTGGCCTCCTCAGAAAACTTATGGGAGTACACCTCTTCTGTCTCCAGCACTCTTCTGTCCACTTCTTCCCTCTTCACCTTCTCTTTCCTTCCACGAAATGGTGATTGCCCAGCAATCATTTCATAAATGAGACAGCCTAGCCCCCAGTAGTCAGGGCTGAGTGTGTATCTCTGGTTGTTCAACACTTCTGGAGCTGTGGAGGAGAAAGATGTGTCTTGTAGAAATGCTTGATATTTACATAGGCAAAAAAATTAAATTTCTAGAAGTTCCATTTTGGTGACTGAATACAGATGCTCAGAGAATGGTAGGTAAAATATAAAAATGCCTCCTGATTTCTGTTTGACGGCATTACAGAAAATGCAGCATGCCTCATGCCATGCTTTTTTCTCTACATGCTACATGCCATGTGCATGCTGTCTTCTGACTTCTCTGCCAAGTCAGACCAATTAAAAAAACAAAACGAAGTTGGAGCTAAGTATTAAGCAGAGGCCTAATCTTAAGAGTCCTTCCAGATTTCCCCATTTAGGGAAGAAATGACATGCAAACACACATCCTGTAAACAGCAGTGACATTTCTTCAAAAGCAAATTCTGTCTTTTTGCTCAATTTATAATTTTTCCCCTCCCTTTAAAAAACAAATCCATTTATTTGGTGTTGCAACCATCCAGTGTGCTTTGGGCATACAGTCACTGTCTTGCAGGCATCCTCACTTCCATAGATGGGTACAAACACCCCTGTGTGTGCTCACAAGCACAGTCTTAGTGTGCGCAGAAACTTCTACTGAGATAGCAAAATTTAGAAATGACAACTGATTTGCTTGCTTTCATTAAAGTCTCCATATGGTGCAACAGTGGCTCATATCAGCTCGTTTCTATTTAGTCAAATAAGCATAAGCAATTTTTATTCCAAGAAATATGCCCACCCAGAGAATGCATGAAAATAATTACATTGAATTTAGAAAACAGATCTAGTTAAATCAGGGACTGTGGTTTTTACCAACGTACAAATCTCTACACTTCTTTTGCGCAGTCCCCCCTGCATATAGGGGAAGACTCAAGATGACTCTGGTCAAGATGACCATAGGTGCGGACTTACCCATTTTATCTTAAACATACAAATACATTTTAACCATTATACAAAGTAGCAACTAGAAAGAAACCTTTCTTTTATGCACGTAACCCTCCTAAAATAAATCTATGCTAAAATCTCTAGAATCCCAGTTGTTGTCTCTCCTTTTAATTTTCTTTGCTGATTTGAGATTACAGACCAGTCTCATTAAAAGCTGATGTGGTCCATCCTTTCACCCACTTTTGATTTCCACTGGCATGACTTCTTGGTGGGTTGCTGCAGGGAACTGGACACAGCTGAATTTTTTTATTCAGAAAGATCTCCAAAACTCAAGTAATCTCAGCCAATTATCAAAAAGATGAGGTACTGAAGACTTACCCATATACCCTACTGTTCCTACTCTTCCACGGATTGATTCACCCTCAGGGATTTTAACAGCTAGACCCAAATCAGATATTCTAATATGGCCTGGAAGGAAAAAAGAAACAAAGCAACACAAAGCAGATATAATAATATAATCCAAATTAGTCCAAAAACACAACTGTTGTCATCGCTGCAATACTCTTGCAATTTACTGTTCAGACATTTCAAGAAAAGAGTGTTCTGAATCGCTGAATTGGAGCAGTTTCATTGATAAGGAAGAGAGAAATTATTAAGGGCATTACAATGCAGTGAAATTAATTTTAACAGTGAGGCTACGGACTAGCGTGGATTGTGTTAGATATTTTAAAACCAACTGAAAAAAGGCAATGAGGAGCATGCTGTGGGGAAGTATCTTGAACCGATGACAGTGGATGGATGGGCTGACATAATTCTGTAACTCTCTGACGGCTGAAGGGGCTACATCTGGTCAGTAAGTCAGCATGAGATTTGATTATCGCTGTCTTCAGCAACAAACAGGTACCTGGGTTTGCATAAAACGAGAGTTGGCTCAGCAAAGGATGAAAGTACTTTTGAAAATGGAGCGGGGAGCACAGATTTGGAAATCACAACTTCCTTTGTGTTGTGTCAGCCTTGCAACAACAAGGATGGAAAAACAATGGAAAAAAGGCAGACACCCCCAGCAAAACTGCGCTCTCGAGAACAGACCCTGCTGAGCAGCACGGCTGCTTCATTCCACCCGTGCGGTGAGCTCCAGCACTTCACCCACCCCAAGACAGAAGTATTAGTGTATGCTGAGCCCCTTAGTCACTTCAGAGCATTATTTGTCTTTGTGCAATATATATCCTTAACCTAACTTAACCTAACTTAATCTACTTTACTGTGAAAGCATCTCTGTAAACCTCTGAGACTTACCATAATCATCTAGCAGGATATTTTCTGGCTTCAAATCTCTGAAAATGAAAGATAGCCGTTATTTGTATAAAGCTGGTTTTGATAACATAACCATACGCCAGTGTGCGAGTGCATTTATTACTCGTAATAAACCAATTGAGTGTCAACTCAAACAGCAAGGAACTCATGAAACCAATTCAACTTTCTACAACTCACTTCACAGATAGACTGAAACCATATGTCTTTTTCTAAACTGGAGTTACATTTTTTCACTAAGCCAAGCTTTTAGTTCCTAATCCACTCTATAATGGACTCATCCATCTAGTCCTGTAAGCCCTGTAAACCAAGCCCTGTAGTCCTGTGTGTTGTTAAATCTCTGTCACATTTTCTGTTATAAAATCTTCTGTTAAAAAGAAAAATATTTTAAATTTTAAAATATTTTATTTGCATATGAAAATGGAAGTAGCAATCTGTTGGGCTCAAATTTTCTATGCCTGGCATCTGACTCAGACCAACTATGTGAATGTGTGTACATGCACTTGTGCACATGTGTAATAATTTCAGGGAGTTTGGAAAATGAGGGGCAGAGGAGGGAATGCTGTGCCCAGATTAAAATTCTTACAAACATTTGTGAAACCCTAGTGCCTATGTGGTTTGGAGCAACGCCATGAAAATTGGCAAGGTGGTTACTCTGATGTCAAAGATGTGCCTTTTACCGCTCCTGTGAAAAAAAAAAAAAAATCCCAAATCTGGCCAAGTTATAAACTTCTGGGAAAAAAAAAAATCTCAGTTTTCATATATTTAGCAGAGCCTTGGCAGGTCATTCTTCTGAAAGGTTTGTCTGCACCAAACCCGCTCCACCAGTTGCTGCTTCTAGATGTAGCTCAGACCAGCCACGCTCAAGTCCCCTCGCTTGACCAAGGCTGTTTTCCAAACCTTCGGAGCTGAGCACGCCTTTGCAGCCGCCGCTGCCGCTCCTGGATGCAGTGGGCTCCGTCGAGGTGGGAGCCAGGCGGGCTCCTTCCCGTCCTCCCCGTGCCCCTCAGCCTGCTGCTAGTGCAGAGTGGGAGTGAAGCCAGGCTGGGAGATGGGACCTGGAGGTGGCAGAGGAGAGACGGGGCCGTGCGACGGGAGCAGGCTGTGCTGGCTCAGGAGCCCGAATAAGGCACCAACGCGGCTGGGTGAGGCGGGGAAAAACGTATTGCTGCAATTCACAACATCGTGCCCTGATTTTTATCTGATCGACTCCTACTGAAACACAGCCTGGTGCACATCCAAGAAGTGCTTGGCCTCGTCTTTTTTTAAGGCCTCCTTGCATTTGTGAACCAGCTTGATTCTGTTAGCTTCCCAGCAAGATGCATTTCTTTTCAAAGAGCAGAGAGAGGGGGGTGTACGACAGAAACCCTCGCACCAGGACACCAGTGCATTGCACAGGGGCTGTGCAGGAGCCCGCCCTGCATTTCAAGCTGTACCACGCCAGGGTCATGAATTTTCCTGTGAATGGAGAGGGTTATTTTATAGTTTTGACAATGCCGAGATTAAAATTTCAAAACCTGTCTCGTTTTTATTTATTATTTCAAGCAAGAACATAGAGCGCTGTGAACAATCTCCTCTTCTTGCTTGCTTCAGACCCTCTTGACCTCTCAAGATAAACTTCACCGGGTGCTCGGTGGCACCAAGCCTGCTTTTCAAATAAACAATACTGAAATATGTGAAGGGCAGCTGAATGCTGAGGAGAAGCTGCGATTTTGTTTAACATATCACTGTGGGCTTTCCCTGACTATCAGCAGAAGGTTTCCAATGCTGGAGCAACACGGTAGAGGGCATTTCCTATTTATTTTTAAAAATTTATTTCAAATCCCTTAAGAACTATTTCCCTGAAGAACTCGGACTTCATTAGTTACTTCATCTTCCGCTGCACCAGTTATCAGTCCCACTTAAAGCTGTAACTGTGGCCAAATGACAAGAATCCTGCATGCAAGTTGGGAAATGTTGTCTTTGAATGAGAAAATGAGACTCCACGAGGACTTTGGGAACAGCAGCTCAGTCCTCACAGTCCTCTGTGATTTAGGGCAATTAGGGCAGTCTTTCCTTCCCTCCAGACATCAGTTGTCATTTCTGTTTTCAGATTTCTGGTTCCTCAGGATCAAGGCTGGCTTCCTTTGCATGGCCAACACTTTCAAGTGCCAAGGAGGAACATGATTTTTGTACTGAAATGTCTAGGAGAAATAAAACTCCTGTGGACACAGCTACATGTAAGGCTACTTCCCAATGGTACAGCTTCCCGCATGTAAGCTAGCCTTGCCTAAATATACGGAAACATAAACTGCTGGCACTGTGCCCATGCTAGAAAGGTGATGGTACATTGTTTGGCTGTACAGAACAGCATAAACAACTCAATTCATCACGGTGGACAAGGCTTTACTATATATTTGTGTAATGCCTAGGACAATGTGAACTTGATGCTGACTGGAGCTTCCAGGCATGGCTATAGTATATATACAAATAATTTTTATGTAAAATATAAATATAAAAAATAAAAATTTTATATATATGTGTATATATATAAATAATTTGAGGAGAACCAGCAGCTTTTTATGTTTGCTTTCCATGAACAATCGACCCATTGACCTTTACTAACATGATGCAGTTGAGAAATGTAACATAAGTGCCATGTTTAGCAAGGGAATTCTGAATCGGATAAATCTAACTCCGAGCCTGGTTGTTCTCTCGGATCACGTCCACAGCGTGCGTCACCGGCCCATGAGATGGGGATGTATTTTCCAATGCTGTGATTTACTCAGAAGCATTTTGTTCATAGAAAATGAAATTAAGTCTGAGGAATAAGTGTTTTGCGATGAATTATTCACCTTGAGAAAGCGGTAGCATTTAGCTGCTGTATTTTATTGACCTATATCGTACTTCTTATAGGTCCCACAACACACTGCAGTATTACAAATTAGGGGTCTCTGCAGATGCTCCTAAAATACTGCTAGAAAATGTCAGCTACAAGGATATAATATCATTCATCACCAAAATGAATGTGCCATCTGAGGTGTAAACTAGCAGCTCTTCTAAAAGTAACATGAAAACAACTGCTTAAGGAGGTAGTAGGATGCCATTTCTCTCAGAGCCACGTTCTATTTTAGGTGGCCAGATCTAATTTGTTTTATTAGAAAGTGGCATTAGTACGGCATTTTACCAGCCATGTTAAGAACGTACCAGTCATTTTCATCAATAAAGTATGCTTGCGATCTAGTACTTTTTAAAGAAACACTGTAATACCTCCTAAAACTTTTTTGAATGTGGCAGGATGGTTTTTAAAGAAAAGGGAAGCCAGACAACGTCACTCATTATTTGATTTTTCAATTGACATTAAACACTTAATTCCATTTTGTTCCTTGGGGAAAAAAAAATCTCCTTCTTGGGCCAGCGCCCGCTAAAGCAGCATGTTGTCTGTCTGCCCTCCTTATGCCAGCTACAAGATCTGAGTCACAGCGAGGCAACCAAGCGGCAGTTTGCTAGAGATCCCCTCCAAGGAACAAGATTGTAATTCCTATGTATACAAGCATACGCATCGTGCTTACTACACATGGGCATATCAAATGATTTAAAGTGTGGCTTAGTTTTTAAAAATAACACATTATTGTCTATCAATCATTGTCCTTGGAAGTTCTTTCATCAATTTACAGGACCTCTTGTGCTGTGAATGCCAGCAATAATGATTTCACAAGCTGGGATGATGAAGACAAACATTAAATGTTGTTTACAACTACACTGGTCGTTGATTAAAAAAAATAAATCCTCATGGAGTCACAAGAACTCTGTCTGCAATCACCCTGCTTATCTAGCAAGTAAACCCCACGATGCCCTGGAAAAGTGCTTGTACAGAGCTGCAAGCCAGACTGGAAGCTGAGAATTTGAAATTTGTCCTTCTCGAAGCTGGCTGCCTGTCACCGGGCCGGGCAGCGCTCTGCCCGCTGGCTGCACCCGCGGCGGGTGGGATGCTGCCAGCAGGACGCCTCCGTTGCACGGCTGGGAACGTGCCTCCTTCCACGGCTGGCACGCTACGGCCACCACCACGATCCAATCTAGCTAATCAAACTAGTTCGTGTCCTAGAGCGTAAATCCATGCCCTGTGCCTCAGACACCCTCTTGCACTAATTGCGCTCCCTCTGGGATAGGAGAGATGGGTTTTCCACATCTGACGTGGTGCAGCCCCTAATGCAATATAATCTAAGTAATTAAAACAGAGGCTTGAATAGAATGATATCCATTTCATACCAATTAGAAACTAGATTCCTTAATGAAATCCCTTTAAAGGAACTTTCATAATTTTCTTATGTCACCCAGTGCACGCTGAGGTAGGGTTTGGGGAGCTTTGTGTCAGTTCTGTATAATTTAGACAGGATGTATTTAGCGAAGCAACTGCTTCCTTCCATGATTACTGAATCATACTGTATTTGTACAGGGCTCTGCAAAATTTCAGCCAAAGCACTGAGGCATCCAAGCTGTACGGCACCACAATGAGCAGGGGGGATGCAGGCAATTCTTTTCTACCCAGAAAAGATGTCCTAAGGCTCTAGAGAGTGCTTACCTGTACACAGTATTTTCTCTATGTAGGTCTTCTAAGCCACAAAGAATCTCTGCTGCATAAAACAAAGCTCTTTCCTCCTCAAAGCCTGGGTTTCCCATGTTGTAGATATGAAACTTCAGGTCGCCTCCATTCATTATGGTCAGAACTAAACACAGTGCATCCTTTGTTTCATAGGCATAGGCTAAATTGACCTAGAAAAACATTTGAGGCATAGTTGTGACAATTCAGTTAGCTGCTAAGAAGAAAGCACTAACTTTTCATTAAAGATTTTCTCTAGAAAAGGAAAAAAATACATTGACTGAATTTGATATGGGACTTATTACCATAGCAAACATCCGTTTTAAAAGTACAGAAGAATCAGATGTTAGGATTTTATAGATTAATTTGTTGAATCCAGCCTACTCATCACCAGAAACCCACAAAGTTAATGCTTAGATAGCTTCACAGGCTGGACAAACATTCTAAATCCAGACATACTTTTCCACATAAGAGAAATCTTAATAGTCAAGGGAATCTACCCCTCCTGCTGCACTGTTTTGCTGGATAGCTGTCAAAACCCCATCATCTCAGAACGCTCCCTGGAAGGCCCAGATAGCCCAGTCCTGCGGTGGTCAAACGGACCATCACCGAGGCAGGAAGGTCAGCATCACCCTTGCGAGGCTCTGGTGGGTGCCCCAGGAACGCTCAGACAAGCCAAAAGCTACCCATCCTTTTTAAAAATGTGCCATTGTCTTTGCTTCTGTCAAAGGTAAGTAAACATCTTGCATCTGTTGTATTCATAGCGTTTCCTAAAATAAGTATAAAGAACATGACAGATGCTGAGACAACACCACCTTTTTTTTTTTTTTTTAAATCTAAGGCAAGTTTTTAAAGAGACACAAGAGCTGGCAGATCTCAGGAAAGCCCTACATCAAGCAGACCAGCTCCATGTCACTGGCTAGATGCTCCTACTAGCCAGTCTCTCCTGATCTATTTGGGTTGAGTCTCCTTCAGTCTCCTCCAAGCTCCTCTCTCCCAGACATTGGGAATTCAGGTAATCACACGGGATAAAAACAGCTCAACCTGATGCAGCCCTGACGCAAGTCAAGGCTGTAAAATGCATCATGTTCCCATGGTAGGAGCAGGCACCTTGTTTGGTGCATTCCTGAGACCAGAGACTAAAATGAGACTTGGTAAAGGTGCATGGAGCAGGACTAAGGTGCAAAGCGAAGGGAGTCGGCTTTCCTGTAGGAGGAGGCGGCACGGGATTCAACAAGAACGGTGCTCAGCAGGTGAGCAGGGAGCTGAGCGCTGGGGAGTTCAATACTCACTACAAACTGACTATTGACTTTTTCTAAAATCTGCTTTTCATTTAGTGCCATGGATTCGCCTTTCCTCTTTTTTATTCTCTTCTTCTCTAATCTCTTGCAGGCGTACATCTTCCCTGTCGCTCGGACTTGGCAAGCGCAGACCTGCGAATTAAAGAGAACAATTGCTGGGTGAGTCGAAGCAAACGCTGTGTCTGGGTTGCACTTTACTCCTCATGATCCGATCTGATTTAGTCCTTTTAAGGTTAGAGACGACGGCGTAGCAAATAAGGCATAGGCGGGGGCAGCTGGGGAACCGACTACTGTTTCCAAACCTGCTGTGTAATATTGGTTTAATTATTTCACTTTCCTCCGCCTGCTTCCTATCCCACCTCCTTTTGTCTGCGCAGATTGTAATCTGCTCAGCTAAAGCCCGTCCGCGCCTCCTCCGACTCTGCTGCCTAGGCAGCGACCTCGAGCCATCAGTAAAATACAAATAAGGGTGTGACCCTAATTCCACTGTGAATGCAACAGTCGAATACAAAATAATTCTCAAAAGTGTTCTTTTGAGATTACGGTGTCATGAGAGGTTAAGTAAAACTGTCAGCAATTAATGAAAATCAGCCTCTGCTGCATCAGGCTCCTGTAACCTGCAGTGCCTGCGAAGTAAGAAACACTCTTAACAGAAACTTTCAGAATTACTCACCTCCCCAAAGCCGCCTTTCCCTAGTACCCTGTACTGCCGAAACGTGTTTTTCGTTACTGGTTGCCTGGAAGAAAAGGAAATTAAAAAAAAAAAAAAAAAGACACACTACATTTAATGCACTCTCTGTGATTTATTTATTTCAGAGCATACTTTTGAAAAGCAAAATAGATAAATATTATGTAATCACATTATTTCAAGGTAATAATATTACATAATATAGTATATAATTATGAAATTACATTACTTCAATACTATGTATGGCTTGAACTTTTCAATTCCAACAAATTAAGCTGTAATAAAATACAACACATTAGTGAGTCATCAGTATAATTTTTGCTAGCATCTTAGGACCAAGGAGGGTTCTGAATCTCCATTATATGGCTTTGGCCTTTCTTAAGCAAAGAGGAGGCCTGAGAGTTTCCAACAAGATATTAATTCTCTTGGTATATAGGAATTTTTTAAGGGCAGTGCTGGGCTAACACTTTATTCCTTTGCTTGGTCTTCAAGATGAGAAAAAGAGATCCAAAATTCAATCCACCAGAAAATATTTCCGGTTTCTTGACCTTAACCAAAACAGGAAACTGATGGAAACAAGGAAAGAAACAATCCCAGGAACCGGAGAGGTGGCTTTAGGTCCCGTTCGCAGGAGGGGAGAGCAGGAAGCCGGGCTCCAAGCCCCGGGTACCCGCCTCCTGGGAGAGCACGACGGGCAAGAAGGGAGGGAAAGCATCTCTTTCCAAATTAAGGGTTAAATAGGTCTGTCTGTCTTTCTGAGGGCAGAGGGCTCCCTAACAATCACTAGACAGGATCACTATATGATCTTACAGGATTCCCACAAAATTCTCCTCTAGCAAAAGGGCTCCAACCCTACATTAACTTATACCACATTTGTTATCATCAAAGTTTTATAACGTGACAGAAGAAGAACTCTAGATTCGGAGAGATCCAATTTTGTATCCACTGCTCCATCACCGAAGTTTTACAATTATACGAGCAGTCGATATGAATATTCCTACCAGCTTTGTTTTCCTCTGGAGGGCAGCCAGTCGGCAGAGGGAGCACAATAATGTGGCTGTTCCCACAACAGTGATGATGAGGTTGATGACAATAAGGAATAAATGTTAAAGTGAATCGTTTCATTTATGTTCATTATTGTTTTTAAAAGTGGGGGAAGAAAAACACGCAGAAGGCCAAAACTAGAAGAGGAAAAGATGCTATTTGCAGGCTTCTGTGAAGATACTGCAAATGCTATTGGGGTTAAAAGCAACAATTAGCAGTGATAACTACATGCTCAGCAATGTCCCTGGAATAAATGGACTGTTTGACTCCTCCGTTGGAAGCAGCAGGCTGTCAGAAGGAGCTGTTGATCACTCCGTGCTACTAACATCTCTTTGCTAATCCTAAAAACAATTCTCCCAGCTTCTTAAGCCGGATAGGCACATCCGATAGCTTGTCACGTTTGTTGGGGGAATGGAATAAACAAATCCTCAAAGCATTTCAGAAAATTCCTTATCCCAAATGTGAAAATAGGAATAGGAAATAGCCTGGCTAGAGATGAATCATCTGATGTTTTTTTAATTGAAATGAAAGAGTAAATGCTGGATTCAGTAAAGATGGCATGTGGAGCATGTCTTGGCATGAAATGGCTCTCCCCTCTGCCCACCGCTTCCCTTCCCTCTTGTGCAGCAGCTTTGTAGCTTTCCAGGGAGAGGAACTGGCATAGCTCCTTTGATCTCCGAGGCATCATGCTGATACACACCGCTCACGGAGCTGGCCCTAACTCATCTGCCGTAATTAATTCCATTTGTGGAAACTGGGGCTTCTCTCAACTCAAGGTCACTGTTACCCAGCAGTGTACGTCTGCTGCAGCCCTCACCGACAAGGGGAAGGCAAAGGCCCTTTTCCTTGCAAATTAATACCCACTAAGGCTGCCTGTTATTAAACGTGCTCAGAAATGTCTAGCCAGTAAATATTGTGCATATGCCGTATTTTTGTCTGTTTACAGTGATTTAATAATTGTGATAACTGGTCCAGACAAAAAGTCACCATATTCAGAGCGTAGCTAAACAGAAAGTCAGCTGAAGTTGCTGAATGTACTTTAATCATACCTAATGTGCCTAACGTACCTAATACCATTAAATGGACAAACACTTGAGCCAAAACTGGCTCCCTGGTGTTTCGGGGTGGATTTCTGTTTTATTCTTTACTTCCCTAGTGAGCAGCATCTGTTTCAGTCTTGCTTGGGCACAGTGTTTGCAAATGCAAAAGCCAGAGACTCGATGTGTATCTTACGTTTAGCATTCTAGATGCACAAGGGTAGCTTATAAAAAATTGCAATGTGTCCTTCAAGCTGTGCCATGAGGAGCTCGTTGTGACAAGGCCTACAATGAAATTGGCCACAGATGTTTCTCAGATCGCAGGAGATTTGGATTCCTATTTTTTATAGGCTGTAGGTCTTGCTCTATTCACTTGCCGTGCACAAGCATACTGTGCAAAAAAGGTGCCCAAGCTGCTTGCTGGAGCATGTCACCTTCAGGAGTGCGGTGGCCCTAAGAGAGAAGGGAGCGGCTGGAGAGTATTTATGGGTGTAAGCACATGCATGGACAACGAAGGAGCACTGTATACATCCCAGACACCAATCGTGCTCGTTGGAGGGTCACAGCTGGAGCCTCTGCTCATGGTTAAATTGAGTCTCACGCCAAGATAACCGTGACTTTTCTATATGGCATCTTCCTGTGGCTAAAGCCATTACCTCTTCGTGAACCTTCTAACAACGAACACTTACAAACAAATGCTAAAATTAGGAAAGCCTTCCTGGAGCTCTCTGGGAGAGCTTCCCTGGACTACAGCTCAGGGAAATGGGGAATGACTCCTGATGGACCTTCTTGAAGGAGAACAGTGAAAAGAGGGAGAGAGTCGCTGCACAGAGAGGGCCATAAATGGCAAACATTAGGAAGAGGCACAGCAATACTGAAGAAAGGCCAAACTGTCTTTATCTTGAAGGCAAAGGGAGCAAACGTACTATCTCAGCTGTCAGATTTTGACCATATTCTAAAGGTTTTTCATGGAAAGGGAAAATTTTCATTTTTAATTAAAAAAAAAAAGCAAATAGTGACACTCACCTTTCCAACCACTTCCACTGGAGAAACCTGTCGAAGTACATGCTGTTTAGGTATTCTTGGAATGGTTCCCCACTGAGGTGGTCAAGGACAGATCTATCTCAGATGAAAAGGATATATAAGCATTTTAAAATCCTGAACTTGTAGCAAAAGAGAAACAAAACAAGAGGAGAAAATCCAGACTTCTTGTACGGTAGGATCATTTTACTTCTATGTTTTTTACTCATGGTTTCAATCTAGGAAGAAAGTGATATGTTTGATGTATTTCATAACAGGAGGCCTTATACAAGCTGAATAGTAATATGTACTGGTTATGCTTGCTGAAAATTAACAGGGTGTCTCCCACTGGCTTCAATGGACTTTTACAAAGGCTGTTAGTCACTAGACGACAAATGTCTTTACTTCTGTTAGTAAATTAACACAACACCCTCAGGAACTGAGCCCCTAAACTTTGCTGGATGTTTATATCTGGATTGAAAATTTCTGCTGACGCTCATTTCTGTCAAAGAGGGACCATCAGAGGTGTTATTTTGAGCAAAAAAATCAATTTCAATTCCTGCTATACAGCAGAAGTAATAATTGTGATTAAAGTCAAAGGGCTTTTCCGAACAGCTATGTGCTTTGTAGTATACAACAGAGGAAAGAAAGTCTGAACAGGGATGTGGATTTGGTTATGGATCAAGACAAGAACTTTGGGGCTCACGCAGTGGATGCAGTGTCTTTTGCATAACCAAAGGAATAAAGGCATAAAAAGGCCAATCTGCAAATGTGAGAAATAAGTATGTTGCTTGTGGCAGGCAAGAAGCAGCCAGAGACCAACAGACATCCCATAAGGAAGGCCAAGGGTCAGAGCTAAGAAAAGATGGGCTGAGCTGAGAGCGCTGCCTGAGATGAAGGTGGTCACGTTGTTTAACAGGGGGTTATTGACCTGCTGGTTTTGGTTCTTGCCTTGCTTACTGGGGCTACTGCATCCACCTCTGCTGGCAGCACTGGCGGGGACAAAACTTGGTTTTGGGTGAAAAATGCCCACAAGAAATGAGTATTTCTGTCTTGGTGTATACAGACACTTTTGTGTCTGTATCTAAGGGTACACAGACACATTTCTAGATTTTGCTGGAGGAGGAAATCCTCTCTGAAGGACTACTCTGGTTTGGGAATGGATAATCTATGTCTTACCCTGGGGCACTTCTAGACCTGAGCAAACAATTCACCATGAATAACATGTCTCCTCAGTTTGGTTCCTCCCTCTTCATGAGCTACTATTCATAAGTTTTGGGAATTTCTCAGCTGTTTGAGTTTTTTTGGTAATAATCCTTGCACCATCAATTTGGAACAGGCAGGTAATTGCACATATTCAGTATTCAGAAGTCAAATTGGTGTTGTCTTCGTTAGCTTTAATTGGACGCAGATCATACGGTTTCCCCTAAGTGGATTCAAGCTTACAGAATAAAACAAAAAGTAAGTCTTAATGAGCTTTAACAAATGTCCAAATTCAAAGCCAAAATTATAGGGGAAATTGGAGTGGGGCAGAAGCAGACAGTCAAAATACTAAAGGTCAAAGCAGAAGTTAGAGTTATACATGCATTTCTCCCGCAGACTGATCTTATCTATGAAGATGTGTCTGAAACTCATCCCCGTTCCTGCTCCTACAGGATAGCAAGCTTCATATTTGTATGTATGCCTCCCTTTTTTGGTCTGACTGTGAACTCTTCCAAAATTAACATTATTCAGTACATTTAGTAAATACCAACAGCAAGTTTTTAAAACTTCCTTTTGACCCCATTTCAGTCCATGCGAAATGACCAGCACATTTATTAACAAGGTCTCAAACCTGGCTCATTTATCCATTTCAGCTGAGACGAAGGAATGGCTGTCGGTGAATACGAGCCTAAATTAAGCGGTGTCCAATGCTAGCCTATTCCATTCAGTTAATTAAAAGCTGCACGTATTTTAAAGAACAATAGCTGCCTTTCAGCAGTTGTTTGCTTTTTAGTTCCCCTCTTTGGCAACAACATAGTGCATTTTAAAGGCAACTGTCAGCTTTCAAACCGATTTGAGAACTGGAAACAGGCACCAGGGGGGTTTGTGTCGAGCACAGCTCTGCCTTTGTCGTTGGGACTGGCACACACAACTGGTGCGAGTTATACGAGCATCTCTACATGACACCAGGCCAATGCAAGGAAACTGGTTATGTTATAAGAGAAGGCCAGAAATAACCCACATCTCCTACCAACGCAAAGAATAACTGAAAACAGAAAAGGTCAATGAAATGAGTCAAAACAATGAATGACAGCAGAGCGAATTTTACAAATCCCCATTACATCATCCAGGGAAAACATACCGTGCTCAGCCAGAAACCACATGGGCCAGCTTGCGATGATCCCTCCTTTTCATATTTTTATTGGTTTATGATCTACTGGCATGAACGTACTCGGGTCAGTGTTTGCAAATGCAGATTGCATACCTGGAGCTTTAGCGCATAATAGTACAAATCGCCTCGCCACAAAAACTGATAAGCCTTCTCCCAGACAAAGGATGAAATAATGCACGTTCGTTTGAACGCCACAGACAGACAGAAAGCATTAAAAAAGCCCCATTCTCCCGGTAAAGATTTTCTGGAAAAGCCATGCGGAGCAAGTTTGCACATTCCTCTGTCTAAATGGACTGTATAGCCACTTAATTTTTATTCACTTTGAAACAGAGATGTTTTCTTTGGATACATTATCATTGTAGCTCTTTTCACACAGCATGAAATCCATGGCTGGTTTACTTGGCTAGAACACTCTTTCAAATACCTGAAACACTAAGTGCTTGTGTGTAGTGTATATAATGGCATGGAAATATTTATTATATTTTGTTCAGATGAAATGACTTCACCGCGTGTCAGCAATGCCTCCAGGATTATGAACATAAACCGAAGATACATGCTGCAGGTTCAAATCGAAATCTCTCTCTTTACCTGACACATTCCTTACAAGCTGCTGACTGCAGCCCTGCGATCTTTGGGTATCGAGTTATACTTACTTTGTACAGTGAGAGAATAGCTCTTTGCAGGGGCTGTTTTCGAGTTTCTCCTCTGTCTGTTGGATAAGATCTTGACTGACTTCGGGAACGCAGGCTGGAGACTGGGGAGAGAAAAGAGGGGCACATTATCTCTGTGATGAGGTGCAGATTCTCCTCTCTTAATGTGTAAAAGGCACATTCATTATTTATGCCCTGAGCTGCTTCCATTCAATTCCAGCGGTTGTTTAAAAGCAAAGGAGCTTTACGTCAAACAGCAGTAAAATAGGATACCGTGGTAACTCGCTCCACATTCCACTCTATCCTCACATTGCTTTTTTGCCTTCTCCTGTACCTTCACCTCCTTGCCCAGCCTCATGAATATGCAGGACCCACTCCTTGCCAATTCTTTGAACTTCTCCCTTGCATCCCATGAAAAATGTGCTGGCCTGAACTGTGTACAGGCCATTCTCTTAAACAAAAGAGAATTTGCCCAGTGTTTTCACTTCATTGATGATTCATTGTGCTGTCTGAAAAATCCATCTTCTTGTGTTTTTTTTTTTTTTTACCAGCAAAGGAAAACAAGAGCAAAGCATTGGTATTTATTGATTTATATATAAATAACATAAAAAGATGCTCGCAAAAGTGTCTGGACACCTTAATTCATCATTAGAAGGACAAAAATTATCCAGCAGTTTTAAAATAATCATTTCAAAAAGGAACTCTGCCAACCAAGCACATAAACTCTTTTCATCCTCTCCTCCCTTTAGAGAGAATGTACATTCAGCCCCTTCAAAAAGCCCTTACCAAAGAGAGGTCTTTTGCAGTATGCCCTGATGGTTAACCAGTTTAGGACCTCTGGGACTAATTATCTATAAAGACAGTTTTTAGGCAGTCCGCATTCTTACTCATTGACAGTATACTGTAATTATATAAAAAAGTGTATATGCATGTGCGTGCGTGTGCGCGCACCTATTTATAGACATTTCTCCCATTGACATGAAAGCCCCTTTATATAACTAACTGGATTTGGGTATTTCCAATAAATCCAGTCATAGATGACAAAATCTTCTCTCCTTGCAGAAGCCTTAACACTCGGTAAGGTTCCCCATCCATGGCCACGACCACCAGATGTGCTGAGTAGGTGGGTCACAGAGCATCATCACTCATTCCTGGCCAGATGTTCTCATTAACTCATCCTTAGTTGGGGATATCTTGGCAAGCACTGAAATGCATTGCAGGCAGAGTTCAAAAACACTGGGAATGAGGACAGAGGAAGGGGCAGAGGTGGAGCCAGAGAAAATCTCCAGCATGGTGAAAGCTGAATTAAGTCTTTTATCTTTTCCTTCCCACTGCTGAAATGTGAATATGATCCCGGTTGTGAAATGAAAAGTAAGTTTGTTCCACTTGAATGTTTTTAAATAGGAACATGGTTTACAGAACTGTTGTGCATGCTGCGTAATGCAGTCTCACTATTCAACCTTGACAGACAATCTGCAGAACATGCTGGATATCTTTGACCTCACTGAAATATTTCCTCATTTCCTCCATATATTCCCCAATTTCCTCAACAAAAGATATCTAAGGAACACCCACTTTTAATCGCAGACAGAGTATAGTGCTAATAATTAGGAAGTCTCACAGTTTCTTGAGAGGTAGATGAGCCCCCATATTATCATCTAAAAGATGAAGAGACTGAGACAAAGCCAGATTTTCTCAGCTTGATTGTCCACTGAGTTTGAGAAGAACTGAGAACTGTAGAACGAGTCTCAGTAAATCAGCCAACTTACAGAAATTCCTAACTATAGATGCCCCTGACTAAATCTAAGTCCCAATTTTAGTTCAAGAGAGTAAGTACAGGCAAGAGTGAAGCAGTGAAAGAACTGGGAAAAAACCTCCAAAGTCCTGTTTTCCAGCCTTACAGCTGCTGCATTGAAACTACCGCAAAAAAAAAAAAAAAGAAAAAAAAAGGGAAAAAGAAAAAAAAAGGTTTTTAAAGGAATATTCAGATAGGAACCAAAGCCTAATGATTAGCAGTATTTCAGCTGATTTGGGCTAGGAATCATATGAATTAATGCCTGTACTTTATACTTTGCATACTCAATGGGGTGTGCCACAGAAGCTCATCGGCAGCCCAAAGCTTGTAGGTGGCTGCGTGAGTCCACTGCTCTGAGACCTGGTTATCTTGAACATCTCTCTGATTTATAGGGTACAGAAACACCACTGAACTCTATAGTCTTTGTACTGCCGCGAATCAGGAGCGTCATTTCTGACGCGAATGGAGCTGCGCTTAAGTAAATTGATACTAGGGCCTCTAATTGAAGTTACTACTAATTAAATCTAGGATTTGTTCAACATTTATAGGCCAAAATTGGGATCCAAAAGCTAAGTACTAAACCCCATAATTAGGCATTTAGACCAAGTGACCTGATTCTTGCTCATGTCAGGCAACTTCATTTCCCAATGAGAGGTAAGCTGCCTTGAGGTTAGTGTTGAAGATCACGCACGTGATGCATTATTATAGTAATAATTCCATCAAATTTTGTCTGAGATCAAAGTACGTTTAAAAAATAAATTATAAGCATCAGCTAAGTCTTCTCCATAAAGAAGAAACAAAATTCTTATAGGGAAAGGGGAGAAGAATGAGAAAAAGAAACTGCAAGACAATGTGGGAAGTATTTAAAAATGGCATGAACTGTGATTCCTCTCTCCAAGTTTGTGGGAGATACAGTCACCACTTGGTTTTTCAAAACCAAACTCATTGCTGACCTTTGAACCCTTCTTCCTTTGGACAAATTGAGAGCAAGCTAACAATATCAAGGTCGGTAAAGACATAAATACACTGACATTCTGTACATGGACTAAACCCTTACTGTGTAGTGCAAACGCTTTATGAGACCACTTCACTTTCTGTAACAAAACCCCCACTTTTTTCACAGGCTGATCATTTCCAAAAGTTTTGTAGGACCAGCAAAACATTTTGTGTCATTATGCAGCTCTTCATAGCGTTCAGGGCAGAGCAGCTGCACCACGTGTATGGGAGGAGCATACCCAACCCTCTCCAACTCTGCATACCGTTCTAGTATGATCCTTCCAGAGATTTTCCTTGAGACTTCATAGTTCCCACCGCTCCCGTTAAACACCCATGACTGCCATTTTCCCTGTTTGAGTACTGTGCATACCTACAGCCTTTGAATGTTCAAACAAAGCCAGAAACAATTACAAGCCAAAACCCAACCCACCAACCTACTTTTGCTCCCCTGGAGAACCATTAGGTAGCGCAGGTTATGAGTGCAAGAAAGCATTTGGATCCCAAGAGCGAAAGCTTCCAAAGGTAACACTTTGGCCACTTATGGAAGAAAAAGTTGCTTCTTCCCTGGAGAGGTGCAAAAGATTTCTGCAGCCCCGATGAAATGGTTATTAATGCTGTTCTCCCACTGCATTATGGGTAATGGCTGTAAAAGCTAATTCGGCTTTTACAGGGGAACAGAGACACCTTTTTGAACATTTTAAATGTCCTGTGGCAGCTAGGAGAGCCATACATCGTGATTAAGACCATTACATCTGAGCGCGTGACAAAGAATACTCTGCTAACTCTTCAGAAACACCTGCAGAAACCTGTTACATTTTCCTGTATTCAAAACAAAACGCTGGGTAGTTTTAACAAGTAGAGTCCTATATTTTCCCCAATGGCTATTCTGTTTCCTAAAGGCAAAGAACGTGATTCGTAATCTCACTTACAGTAATGTAAATCAGAAATGATGCCAGTCAAGTCAACAGAGTAACATTAGGGTAAAGCTGATGGATCCGAAACCAGATTCATGGCCCAAGACTCTGGCAGTGCAAAAAGTACTTAAATTGATCCAATGTGCTGGTTTTGGCTGGGATAGAGTTAATTTTCTTCATAGTAGCTAGTATGGGGCTATGTTTTGGATCTGTGCTGGAAACAGTGTTGATAACACAGGGATATTTTCGTCACTGCTGAGCAGGGCTTACACGGAGTCAAGGCCTTTTCTGCTCCTCACCCCACCCCACCCGCGAGTAGGCTGGGGGTGCACAAGAAGTTGGGAAGGGACACAGCCAGGACACAGCTGACCCCAGCTGACCGAAGGGGTATTCCATACCATATGACATCATGGTCAGCATGTAAAGCTGGGGGAAGAAGAAGGAAGCGGGAGACATTCGGAGTTAGGGTGTTTTGTCTTCCCAAGCAACCGTTACGCGTGATGGAGCCCTGCTTTCCTGGGGATGGCTGAACACCTGCCTGCCGATGGGAAGCAGTGAATGAATTCCTTGTTTTGCTTTGCTTGCACACGCAGCTTTCGCTTTCCCTATTAAACTGTCTTTATCTCAACCCAGGAGTTTTCTCACTTTTACCCTTCCGAGTCTCTCCCCCATCCCACCAAGGGGGAGCGAGTGAGCGGCTGGGTGGGGTTGAGTTGCTGGCTGGGGTTAAACCACGACATCCAACAACAAAAATTGCTCTTATCACGTTATCCTTTTTGACCAGTCGGTTTAATAAAAGTCCAGAAGTCCAAACTACTTTCACCAGGTTTTAATCAAAATCTCCTATCTCCTGTATCTTCTCATTTATGGCCAGAAACTGAAAACCTTCTTAGAAATATTTTGCTGGCAAAGCAACAGCTCAGTTTTATGATGCCCTCTTGTTTAATTTTTAAGAAAAGAATGCAACTAGGAATTGCATTAGTGATTATCTGAGAAACAAGAAATGGATATTCAGTTACTTCTGAGTGCCATTAACACACTCTGAGAAAAAATTCTCCACTTCTAAATTCTGTTTTTTCTAATTTAAGAGACAAAAGAGATCCTCTCAGCTGCTCTTCCATTTCAGTAAATGGCATGAAAACAGCTGAGATGTCACACACTCGTTCAAGGTTAGTTGTGTTTGTGTCCACAAAAATTCGGAGATTGCTGTTCCTTCCAAATTAAGGCTCTGGGCCTGCAAGATACTTTCCATATTTTGCTGAAAGGTTGATTGCACCTTCTCCCCCTTCCTCTCCCATTCACTAGGATGCAACCACTGATAAGCAGCACGGTGGCTATGTTTGAAGCTGGATGCAATATCACTCCCACCAAGTAAATACCAGGTTCTTGGTGGGAGATGAGAGCATCGCAAGCCGAATGCAATCTGGCCTTTCCTGCACTGGCACAGATGTCCCTGGCAGCCTGAATGCCAGGAGACCCACGCCACGCAGCTCTGTGTGTGCTGCGTCTGGTACCATCCATGTCCCGGCACTCGGCACCTCACCGACGTACTAAAAAGAAGCGAAATCTGATTCAGATCAGATGAAACCTTCCAGGCTGTGTAACTCCCCGTCACCTGTTATTTTGAATGTCATGTTGCATCACTATACTTTAAAATGTAAACTCTCCTTTTTTGACAGCTCTGTAAGTTTTGCTACAGGCTACTTCACTCAGCCCTTCAAGACACCGTATTTGTTGACCTTCACTGAACAGAACAGCAAACAAATAAGCCTTCTCATAAAATCATCTCTATACGTTTGCCATGGTACTTACAAAATTTCTCTGATGGTTTTTCCCCTGTGACTATATGGAGGACACCTGACCTTTCGTCAAACTATCAGCTAATCAAATTCTTTATTAAACAAGCCGAAATGCCAGCAGTACCAAGGGAGGCATTCAGAAGACCTTCTCTGACAATTTTACTTTTTCATTAAAACATGTTATTTATTCTAATTTTCCTTAAGACAGAACTTCCCAATGTTTAAAATGTATGACTTTGGTCAAGATGTAGTGCACTACAGGTGTTGCCTCCAAGGCTGGAGAAGTGAAAGCAGGCAGCCAGCTAGCAGAGGTTTGCAACTTCAATGAGCAAAAGCATTTTCCTGACACCCCAGCAGTTGGGGTTAGTCTTTCTGAAACCGGGGTGGGGTGAGTAGCAGGTGTAACCGACTCTGATTATTTCCGATAGCTGTACGGAGCCCAGAGCAGACGCACACGCAACACAAACCTGCATGTGCAGAGTTGGTTTATTGTGTGCAACGCTGCTGTTTCTGTGGGAAAAGTGCCCAAATGACAAAGGGAACTGAGAGGGATGTGCTGAGACTCCAGCTAGAGACGCGTATCCAGTTGGGGTCACCACCATTTGAGAAAGCTGTGAAGAGCTGACGAGAGCACCGAGTGTCTGGAGGGTTGAGAAACATGCTTGGGAAAAAAATGCCAAAAAGAGAAGCGTTGAGGAACTAGATTTGTTTAGTCTTGAAAAGTAAGAGTGAAACATGGTAAAGGTCTTTTAATATAGAAATGTTTTTAATAAAGAGGGCAGGGTTCAATTATTCTGCATATTCTGCTCTACACTGGGGGAATGATGAGAAGGAATCCACTTAATTGGGTATGAAGACTTTTTTTCTAATTTTCCACACAGGGAAGACAAGAACAGGCATATGAATATTATGGAATCTGTTCTCGGAGGTTTGAAAGACCTCCGAGGGCAGACAGACATCTGTTGATGATCTAAATGTATTTGATCTCTCCTCAACGCAAGAGGCTCTTGAGCCCTCTCCCAGTCCCTTGTACCAATGATTTTGCAAGACACTGGACTCTGTAAAACACAGGCACATGGCATGGCCCTGAGAACAGATGAGGAAGGGAGTTTGTATGCTGAGTGCTCACCAAAGGAAACAGGGAGCTCTGAGCAAAGGAATAAGTACCTTCTTTGCAAATGAACAGTCCCGCTTGAAAGACACTTGTCTCAATCACCATTGTCTCCTACAAAAACAGAAACAGCTTGCAGAACCCTGAACTTCAGATCAGAAAAAAGGGATAGCATCGACTTCGGTCAGACTGACTTTGCAAGAAACAACGCAGGTCCTTAGTCTGGACGTAATTCTTTGTCCTTACACAGTGCCTTTCATCGAAGAACCTCAAAATATTGAAGCTTTATTGCATGATTAAGTCTTCATGAGCTAGGTGGCAATCTCACAATATCTTACAGAACAGTGAACAGGGAGGTTAAGAGTTACGTTTTGCAGAAGCGTTGATCATCATCTGTGACTGAAATCAAAGAAGTCTCTCTGAGATAAATGAAAGCTAGAGATGCCCAGATTCCTCAAATCAGTCCATTTGTAGCTTGCAATTAGTGAATAAGGAACAGAAACCTAGAAATACAGGCTTTAATTTTACACCAAGTCTTGCCAGTGGATGTGAGTCATGATGGTATCTTAAAGCATGACTGTTCATCACTACAAATATCATATAAACCAGAAAGATGCCACACTCTTTAGAATGAATAGACTTCATGCAAACTTTTGTCATAAACACAACTGCTTTCCTGGCAAGTTTCAGACTTGCAGCCATGATATTGAAACATGATGAGTTATTTTTAAAGTCACTTGGATAAAACAAATAATGTGCAGCATATGTTATGTCTCAGGTTATGAAAACATTCCACAACAAACTAGCTTAAAACAATTAAAAATGTTTCAGTCAATGGACAAAAGTTCAAGCCATAACTTTTCTTGACCTGCCTCTGGTTCCAAGCACTTCTGTCTTAATGATATGTGTATTCTCAGATGTTGACAGCAATTTTCCACATATAATCCATTTGCAAATCTCCACACAGATTTGCTACTAGTAGAGACCTCAAAACTAAGAAAAAGGCTCAAATGAACTTTGGTGTGAGATGGTGCATGATGGGATTAGAAGAGTTCATACACAAAAACCTGGAAATACTGGCTTCATCCATTTGTTATGTTGCTGCATTTGATTTGCTCTCACACAGCCGTGACCCAAGACCAGCAACGGAGAGCAATGGTTTGTGTCAGGGATGGGAAGTCTGCCACATGCAATCTCATTCCTGCTGTTGGTTTTGCAGAGTCACATCCTTCTCCAGATGTTTGAGGAAGGCTCAGCTAGCAGGGGAGTAGTTACCAGGACAGGTAGCAATGGTATGACCATCAGTGGTGACTGTCCTCAGTCCTTTGAGGCAAAGACTCACAAGGAGTCATAAGGAGGACGGTAATCAGAGCAGTTACTAAAAAAAGGGAGAATAGGTAGATATATGCAAGTCATGCTGGTAGGCGCAAAATCAGGGGAAGACAAGTTTATGTACTCAGGTAATGAGTGTTTTCAAAGGGGAAAGGTAATGGAAGGCACAACAGAGACCATGAAATGGTGCCTCTTTGCGCCTCCAAGGCTGATCTGCTACTTGTGGCTAGAGATTCACCCCAAGGACTGCGCCTGTGGTATCTCCACTGGGGTCTCCTCAGCGCAGGAACGCACCAGCCCAGGCTCTGCTTGCCCCACCGCAGGGAGACGTCTGGAGCCACTTTGGGTGACTCTGATGTCCCCCCACCTCCCCGCTTTGGGCTGGGGCAGGCCAATGCCAACTGGGATTCAGTCTGAGCTACAGCCTGGGAAGTACTGACCATGCAGCTGGTGACCGACGGAGGGGAAGCGTGAAGGGGCTGACGGTGAGAAATGCAGGGGAAAGCAGCGGAGGAGGAGATGGAGTGTCTCGGTGGTACTCTGATTTTGGGAAGTCCGGGTTAGGCATGTGTTTCAACCTGGTGAGGGAAAGGTTCCCAGCACTGTCGCAGCACATGCAGTCTCCTGATGCTTTTTGGTGTTATGCACAAAAATGTTGGAACATTCTTTTTTCTTGCCCTGTGTCTGATCTTGTCTGTTCGCTTTTAGCTGTATATGTAGTAAACAGCCAATTCTACATCAGGAGCAGCTGCAACACTTTAAGTAATCAACTTCTGCATTTTCTTTTTATTTTTTTTTCCTACCACAAAGTCATCTGGGTCTGTATGAGGCAAACCAGTAAAGCACAAGGCTTCATAATTCCAGGATATTTGCTTTGAGATGACAGATGTAGGAATTGGCAGTGAGGTGGACGGGGAGCATGGAGAGCAGCTGTGTTATTAGTAGCAATTTATCTGTTACGACAGTGTGTAGACATTATACCTGAGAATGGGGGCCTGTAATGCCAGGCACTACATACACATGTCATGAGAGCTAAAGCTTCCAAAGCAAACCAATCACACTAGCCCTGGGCGTGCAATGGGGGCCGAAGACATGAAATACCCGATTATAGAGTGGGTCAACGACAGAGAAAAAAATTGAACCTGATCCTGTTCTCTGATCAAATGGTATTTTCAGTACTGAGGGCAGGTTCACTTGCTGATAGCTAAATGAAGCAAATCAGCAGCACTTATCAACTGTGGGGTTTGTTTTGTAGCTGCAAGTTGATCTGGAGTCATAATGAATCTGTTTTCCCTCATATTCTATTAAACTATCAAAACACGTGTTGACACACAGAAAAATACAATGACTGAAGACAATAGAGCCCTCAGCAAACAGCTGAACATGTTCTTCTGCCTGGAGAGGTTGCACTAATCCATCACAAAAGGCAACGCTAACCACCTCAGTTCATGAACTCATTTACTCCAATAGATCTGACGTAGCTTCAGGCTGACCTGCTTGGTCCAGACTTGCTGGGCTGCCTCTTGGGCCTCGGCAAGCCCACTGGTAGGAAAAGGATAAGTTTCTTCTCTGGGTTCCCAGCATCCTTCCTCTTTGGTGCTGGGGTACAAGTTGTAGACTTGAACTATGCCCTTCCTTGGAGAAACTCAGCAACCACTGAGGTTTCCTTTCTGACAAGTGCACAGAAAGTATATGAAGCATTTTTCATGGCTCTCCTGTTAATCGGCAAGAGGATCTACTATCTAGCTATACCTTGTTTTTCCTGTTCTCAGTAGACCTTTTTGTAGCTGCTATCACTGAGAGCAAAATGCTCCTTTCTAGAAACTACATTTCTGTTCCTGATGGTGGCAAACAAGCAACTGCCATGCAAATGCTGTGAGTCAAAACATTTCCTACCTAAAGATCTTCAAACCAAAGTGTGGTTTCCTTGGAATGTTAAATTATTTGATTCAGAGAAATTTGGGGGTGTAACCACAACATGAGTTTCAGAACAGCAAAGGAAGAGAAAAGATTGCCTAGATCAAGAAGGAGAAATTTCTTCCTGGCTCCTATAGGTGACCAGAGGAAATCTTAAACACATAGAAAGTAATTTTGAAATAACAAAATGTCCCATGAGACAAAATTCAGTTGTTTCATCAGCTGCTTTTGCAAGTCCAGTGAATCAGCTGCAGACTTTATACTCTTCAATTAAATAGAAACACTCACCGCAATCCCAACCAGCTATGGGGTTTCTGGTACAGCTTAGATTAAGACCTAAACTGGTCACCACGGAAGCTATGCTTTTGACTTCAATTAGTGAGAAACTGGGCCTCACAAGAAGTCTTTGGCAAGATATTTTTCAGTATCTTTAAACCCTAGTCCTTCCCCACCCATACTGTTTTAATAATTCTTTGGAAATCTGCTTATAGAGACTTCTTTACCAAAGAAACAAATTTTTCCTCCTTTCTGTAGACACATAGGTTTATTGGTGTAAGGGTGCTCATAAACCAGCCAGCTGAAATTGTTTCATATAAACTTGCTTTAAAGCGGGGGAAGGGAAAGTATGTTGTTGCTTTTTTCCCGCTTTAAAAGCATTTTGCACACAAATTAAAGGATGAAAATACAGATGGAATAACCAGTACCAGTAGCTGTCAGCAGGATGAGGGGCGTAGCTTATGAAACAGGATAGAAAAGAAGACTAATTAATACTAACCAGGATTTTCTAGCTACCCAAAAGTTAGGGTACTCACACAATCCTTGGAAGCATCATTAGTTCAAAAGGTAACCTCTTTTGCTAGCAACCCAACAGAATCATCGCTATAGTGCATTACTACAAGCAGCTAGATGTTTGATAAAGCATTTTGGGAAAAGAATAGTATTCTTACCATTAGTGGCAACAAAGATGACAGGACAATTTTGAAAGCTTCTCTTTGCAGAAAGTTTTTTTCTCTCATCACGTGTGCTTAATAGGTTTGGATAGTATCCAGTGTCCAGCCTCTTATCAGAACCTTTCTACCTTTTAATGTCCTCCCGCACTGATGGATAGCCTAAACATTAGCAAACAACCTTATGTTGCAATAGTCATAGCTTGGCTTCCTCTGGTAAACCAAATGTCATTTGTTCCATTAAAAAAAAATCCCTAAATCTATAAACACTCATTTACAACCTCAACGTTATTGAATGGCTTTCTTGCAGGAAAACAAACAGATCCCTGCTTGAATTCACTCCTCTGAGACGTAAACATGAATAACCCTTCCCTTGCAAGTGCATTGGGTTTGCGTGGCAAGGTTTTGGTAACAGAGGAGCTACAGGGGTGGCTTCTGTGAGAAGCTGCTAGAAGCTTCCCCCATGTCCAACAGAGCCAATGCCAGCTGGCTCCAAGACGGACCTGCTGCTGGCCAAGGCTGAGCCCATCAATGAGGGTGGTAGCTCCTCTGGGATAACATATTTAAGAAAGGGGAAAAAAACCCTGCGCAACTGCAGCCGGCGAGAGGAGTGAGAATACGTGAGAGAAACAGCCCTGCAGGCACTGAGGTCAGTGGAGAAGCAGGGGCAGGAGGTGCTCCAGGCGCCGGAGCAGAGATTCCCCTGCAGCCCATGGTGAAGACCATGGTGGGGCAGGCTGTCCCCCTGCAGCCCATGGAGGTCCATGGTGGAGCAGATATCCACCTGCAGCCCGTGGAGGTCCACGGTGGAGCAGATATTCACCTGCAGCCCATGGTGAAGACCATGGTGGGGCAGGCTGTCCCCCTGCAGCCCATGGAGGACCCACACCAGAGCAGGTGGATGCCGAAGGAGGCTGTGACCCCAGGGGAAGCCCGTGCTGGAGCAGGCTCCTGGCAGGACCTGTGGACCCGTGGAGAGAGAAGCCCACACTGGAGCAGGTTTGCTGGCAGGACTGGTGACCCCACGGGGGACCCACGCTGGAGCAGTCTGTTCCTGAAGGACTGCACCCCATGGAAGGGACCCATGCAGTCGTGAAGAACAGCAGCCTGAGGGAAGGACCCACGTTGGAGAAGTTCATGGAGGACTGTCTCCCGTGGGAGGGATCCCACGCTGGAGCAGGGAAGAGTGTGAGGAGTCCTCCCCCTGAGGAGGAAGGAGCGGCAGAGACAACCTGTGATGAAGTGACCGCAACCCCCATTCCCCATCCTCCTGCGCCGCTGGGAGGGAGGAAGTAGAGAAAATCGGGAGTGAAGTCGAGCCCGGGAAGAAGGGAGGGGTGGGGGGAAGGTGTTTTAAGATTTGGGTTTTATTTCTTATTACTCTGCTCTAATTTGATTGATAATAAATTAAACTAATTTCCCCAAGTCGAGTCTGTTTTGCCCGTGACGGTAACTGCTGAGTGATCTCCCTGTCCTTACCTCGACCCACGAGCCTTTCGTTATATTTTCTCTCCCCTGCCCAGCCGAGGAGGGCAGTGACGGGGCGGCTTTGGTGGGCACCCGGCGTCCAGCCAGGGTCAACCCACCACAGCAAGCGACCCTCAGAGGGAAGCCCACGAGCTCGTTGCTTTTCACGAAGGTGGCTCATGCGTGACGGCCCGATCCGGGCTGCACTCAGGGCAATGGCTGTAGCGCTACCAGTTGCAGTGGGGATTTTGCAGAATTTGCTTTCATTTTTTTCCACTAGCAGGTCAAAATCCTGAGGAAACACTTGAATGGAGAAATGAAAATCGAAAAGAGAGTTCGGGAAGGCCTTGAAAAGGATTAGGAAGTGAATTAAATAAACATCAGGCAGGAACCAGTGGCCCACTCACAGGAAGACTGGAAACACCCACGAAAGCAAACAAAATCACTACCTAGCACTGCTGGAAACAGGGCATTCCCTAATCACCTGTGTCACACGATCCATTAACGATCATATGGTAATAGCCATCAGCAAAGAACTGAGAGGGAAGGCATTTATTGTAGGAGATGACACACTGTTTGCAGTGGCCTATTCCGCTTTTCCTCAGCTTTGCTTGTTGGACAAACAGCATCTGTGCCAGGATAATAAACTTGCTATACGCTTGATTTTTGACTCAGGTCAGAGTCTGTCTTGATTAAAAAATAATAAATTAGCATACAAGCTGAGGCTTGGCATGCAGGTTAAGTGAGTTTTGTAAGTGTAGTTGCATTACTGGGGAAAAAAAATTAAACATGAATAGTTTGAAGTGCCACATTTCCACAACTTAAACACGCTGGTTATTTTAAAATCCAATTATAATCAAAAGATTTTTTTTTTAAATCACTCTTATTTTCTTATTTTTTACCCTTACCTAGTGATATTTTAATGACTTGAAATATAGTTATTTTCTGTGAAATTTAAAACATTCCTTATGGTAATGCTGTGATTCCTGGTTCTAAGTTAAAATAACACACTCTAACAGTATTGGCTTAGTGATTCTTCTAGTTGCATCATCCCAGCCAAAGGTGTCAGCCTCAGGCATCTCATCTGAATTTGCCTGGCCCATCCTCGTGAGGCTACTCAGCTGCTGAAGTCTCTAGCTGTTTTTCCAGAATCCTAATTTCCTATTACAAGGGAATCAGATGAGAAATAAGGTATTTTTAACGTCCATTTTCATCATGTGCCTCTTCATTCTCTTTGTTGGGATCAAGCACACAGTTGCCTGTTACTGCTTCCGAGTTTAGCACAATGCATCCTGAGCTCAGAGAGACATTTGCTGACACATTACGCTTTTAGCTTCAGAAATCCAAAGCTGAACCAACCAGGAAAGTTGCTGCAAGTCGCAGCGGGTGGATAGAAGGTGGAGGTCAGGTCTTCAAAGGGCTCCCGTACTATTGTGAAATCGTGCACAGAAACCTGTGTGGATACGCCGTGCAATGTAATTCAATGTATTCTGCATTACACCTAGCGTAGAATTCGCCTCATTGCGCTTTAATCACCTAAAAATGGAGACACTCAGAGTCTCCCTGGATTCCCTGTAGAGTCAGCGGACAGAAAGAGGTGCCTCATTTCTCCTGTCCAGATGCCTCCCTGTGTTTGGACAACCAAGGCTGCCATGTGTGTGTTGGGAGTGTAAGAGGCTGAACTCACCACAGGTCTATTTTAACGTCGTTCTGCGCAAATGCATGAAAACCATCTCCTGCGGATTTCTGGATGTCTTGCAAGCCAGTGTTTCAGACAGCTGGAAAAGGCTGATTCCTTTTTTTCCCATGTGGGCAAAATTTTCAGGCAGAAGAGGCTGTTTCTGAGGAAGCTGACTGAACCTTAAAGGTTTAGAATTAACTTCCCTGGCCATTGGATAATCCATATGAAAAGTGATGAGGGGCATGCAGAGGGGATAGGGAAAAGATGACCCCCTGAAAACGAGAGGCGGAAACCATAATGAGCATATTCATTAGCCAAGGGCAGACAAGTACATCCTTCCCGTTCTCAGATAATCCTGAGCAGACGGCTCTTTATTTGCACAGTGTCCTCAGCCCTCTCGGATGCCCTGGCTGGTCTCCGAGAGGATCAGAGCAGCCTGGGGGGCCTGCCCTGCCTCAGCAGACAGATGTGAGCCAGGTTTACATGTGTGGTTGACATCAATTAGCTGAAGCAAGTTTCCATTTTCCAAAGGGTCAAGTCAGAGTTATTCCAGCAAACACAGGGAAGCTAGAAGGCTTTTGCCCACTGACCAAGTCATCCCAATGATTTTCCTGACCACAAATGACAAACAGTTAAGAAGCATGTGAACTTGGGAGCGTAACCTCTCCAAAACAACACGGAAGGAAAAGCAGAGCTTCAATTCATGGCGCTGCTTAGCATAAAACCAGTGTAGTTAATGACTCCAGCCCAAACCTTCAACAAGTCTGAGCAAACGCATTGCAGACGCAGCCCTCCGTAAGTCTAAAGGACAGGACGCAGGACTGCCCAAGGACCTATTCTGGGACAGCATCACCGGGACAGAGCAGACTCCACGTTGTTTCCATAGGCTCTCATGCAGTTTGGCATCATTGCAAGAGACAGAAATCCTCAGTAAGTGTTTAGTTAACTAACATTTGTATTATAAACAGCGGGTAAAGGATGAGGAAATAGGACTTGAGCAAACCGTGAGAAAATGCCTTTTAGTCTGAGACCACAGCAAAGGGACTCCTAATCAAGGCAACACTGTGATTTTTCAGATTCCTCTGCCACACTACATTACAGCCTGGCCCCAGTGACAGAAGAATGCTTATTAAAATAAATTCTGATTAGAAAGCATTAATTTGAATAACAAGGTTGCTGTTCTGCTGCTCAGATATTTTCCCAGAATTGAACTTTGGAAAGATGAGCTTATGCAGAAAGTATGCTGAGAAGGTACTTTCCTGGACTAAGACATAGTGATCAGCAGAGATATTGATCCAGATATTGTCTCTGGAACAACAACAAGAATTATGTATTGATTTCTCTGGAGACTGGATTATGTATCGATTATGCTAGCTGCAAAGCAGAGGCCCAAGTAATGCTATACTCTCTGGCTAAAATGGTGCCCGTAGAGTAGTGAAGTCAATAGAAAGGGGAGATGAGAAATCCATTGAGTCAAAGGGTAAAGTCCCAGGGCAATTAATTAAATGGCAAAACTCTCCTTCGCTCAAGTAAGGCCAGGATTTCTACTTAAGTATTTGGCATCCTGAAAAGTCTCCTAATAGGAACCCAAAGGACACAGTGAATAACGCTTTGAGTAAGTAAATAATTCGAGCCCATCCTGAATCCATGTAACACACTGTGTTCAGACAGGCACTTCATTCATTGCTTACTTCAATCGGGTCATTATTGAAATGCGCAGGGTTTAGAAAAATTTGAAAACTAGCTGTGGAGATAACTCTTGGACCAAGCCTTAAAGCACCAGCCACCGTAGCCAGTGAAAAGCGTTGTTGTGTTGGCCTTTTACCAGCAAGATAATAAGCTTACGGGGGGACGGAGATGACTCGCTGGATGTAAGCGATAGAAGCTGAATTTGTACGAGAAAGGTAACAATGTAGAAAACAGTCCCTGAAGGCTCACCTTTCAAAACACAAAGCCTCTGTCTCGTATTAAACTCTGCAGATTGCTTTACAGAAGCTTAATGTTTCTTTCTTTCAGAGCTTCTCTTACTGTGACATTCAGCTTTTGTTTTGGCCATTCCGAAAACTAATTGTAACATGTTCCCTAGAAGGCATTTAGTAAAACTAAACAGTTAGAGGAAGAGGTCTCCGTACTTGAATCCAATTCTTGGTGCGGTATGACCTGCCCTTCCAGGATTCAGCCAGAATCATTAAAAAGTGATACATGAAACTTTCCTTATGGGAGATGGAAGGCTTTAGTGATCAGTGAAGATGACTCACTCAGAAGTGCAAGTGCTGAAGTCTGCATTTATTTTGGTGGTGAAAATAGGAAGGGAGAAAGGAAAGAGCATCCGAAGGCAAAGATCCTCGGCATCAAGGTTAAAGCAATGGCGTGCAAAAAGAAAACTACTTTTTGCCAATGCACAGAGCTGAGAGAGGGTGTTTGTGAGCAGGAGCCTGGACTCAGCTGCCTGGCTTTGTCCAGCAGAAGGACTCATATATCATTTTAATTTCATCTCACTCATATTACATAGATGTTTTCTTCTCCATAAAGAACTGATTTGAGAGAAGAGCACATTTTAGCCAGTAGACAAGTGGAAGGCCAGGCACTGCTGATCAGCCAGCTTCCCTTTCACGGGACTTTTCCCTCCCTTCCTTATCCTATAATTGTTCATAAAAACAAAGACATATTTTCATTTAGCAAAATACCCATTGCTAGCCTTAGACTGGAGTAAGGAGGTTATTGCTGTGTCCAGCTAACCTCTGGCAGCAAAGAAAGAAATTGCAAGCATGGCCTTTATTCTGTGCATTTCCTGGAGGAAAGGAGACCGAACAGGAATTCAGATAAGAAAACTAATGCTGTTGCTGTTCTTCATATTCTGTGAAGTACATTAATGGGGATAACAATACACATTAGACATCCTATTCAGTAACATTTTTAGTACCCAGCTGAGTCCAAATATAAACTATAATGGCATATGGAGACTGTCTTAAGAGTCATTTCAAATCAATTTAGTTTTATATAGCGTCTCTCAAAGTATCTCAAGGTGATTTACAGTGAAAAAGAAAATAATGGGCTAGTGATTTAGTAGAGTAAGGCATGGCAGCTGTCAGGCAGGAAAGCAAAAATGCTGCATGGACATGCAAAACTCTAATTTAAAAGCAGTACAAAGGTAAACATATCTCTTTGCTCTTCCAGTAAAAGAAGCAGCTAGGTAATGAAGCCAGGCTGGGTTCAGTTTAACTCAACTGTTCCACAAAGCACCGGGGGCTTTTCCATTTACAGACAGAACTGGAACCAAAAACTGAAACATTCCCACTCAACTGTTGAGATTAGGAAAAGCCAGGAAAGAAATATTTGTGACCAAGTCATTTTAGCAGTTTTACCATCATATTTCACAACCTCAGAAATTTTAGACTTCCTGTGGGTTGGACTTTTGCCCTACGGGCTTATTAAGTCAAGAAGGCAGCTTTAAGTGCCTTTTTCATGGGAACTGTTAAAGCCTCTCTTGAAGAATCAAGACTCTACTCAAGAAACCTTGATCTTGCCAGTGTGGCAACCATTGCGCTGCTCCTGTTAAGCAAAGGCAGCCTGCAGGTGGAGTTCCCTTCAGATCACAGTACCGAAGTGGCACATGCCTCATTGGGTCTCTTCCTCTTAACGGTCAAGGTGGCACATGCCTTGTTGGGTCTCTTCCTCTTAACGGACAAGGTGGCACATGCCTTGTTGGGTCTCTTCCTCTTAACGGACAAGGTGGCACATGCCTTGTTGGGTCTCTTCCTCTTAACGGACAAGGTGGCACATGCCTTGTTGGGTCTCTTCCTCTTAATGGACAAGGTGGCACATGCCTCATTGGGTCTCTTCCTCTTAATGGACAAGGCCCTCTCACGAGTGCTCATCCCCACATAGCCTCTGAGGAGTACTCAGCTCACAGTTGGACCTCCTCAGAGGTTAACAATTATTCAGAGCATGTTTCAAGGGTGGGAGGTGTCTTCAGCTACAGGACACCTCTTCTGTGGGTTTTCACTCTCCTGCTCACCACTCAAGTGAAGCTGCTAAGGAAGCCATGAAAAAGCTTGTATTTTGGCATCCATAGTATGAAGATAACATGTCCCTCCCATCAAATAGTTCAGAATCACCTGTTGGATATGAATGTTTCAATGCACTTCAGGCAAGAGAGAGGTAATACTAATGTATTCCTAGGTGAGAACCTGAGTACATAGAATCATAGAACAGCCCAGGTTGGAAAGGACCTTGAAAGGTCATCTGGTCCAACCTTTTGTCGGAAAGAAAGCCTAGATGAGATTATCCCGCACCCTGTCCAATCGCATCTTGAAAACCTCCAGTGATGGGGACTCTTCCACGTCCCTGGGGAGGTTGTTCCTATGTGACACTTCTCCGAGAGGCTTAAGCCATCCGATTTCCCTTCCAGGTGCCCAGACACATTCAGAATTTGTCATCGCTGTTGCCTGTAGGCCAGGGAGATGGTGGAAGCCTGACCCGCTCACGCCGTTCCTGGCATCAGCCACAACAAAGGCTGCTAGACCTCTTCTCAACTTCCCCAGCGAGCACGTAGGGGCTGTTCAGGGTGTTAAAGCTGCAAAGAGCCTGAATCATGATTACTTGAAAAAATGCCCCCCCCCCAACCATCTTGGCAAGTGCTGAGCTTGTTTAGCTGCCTCGGGGCTGACGTTGAATGTTCTCACACAGAGCAATCCACACGGGAATTCACTGCTCCCACACGTTTGAGTCTGCTAACTGCACGGCGCGGCGCAGCACCATCTCGCAGACCGTGGCTGCGTGCGTCACGTGAGGCTGTAAGTACTGGTGTGATGTCTATTCATCTGGGGAAGTGTTTTCTTTTCCTTTCTGCTGTGCAAGTAGTATATGTTTTATTAAATAAAGTGCATGTTCCTTATGCAAATGAATGCACTTTAGAATTATGATATACTGACACATTGTATGTTAAATATGTATGACATTTAAAAATCTAAGCAAGAGCTAAAAATCATTTATAAATATTAAAGAGCATGAAGTCTACTTTTTGTTTTCATTTTGCTTCTGATCGTGCACTCTGGGAAAAACACTCCTCACAATATAAGACTGAATTATCTGTCCAAGAACTAAACCTATAATTTTATTCTATCAGTCAAGCTGTATGTCACACTATTTTTATATCAAGACAATCAGGTTCTTTGAAGCACAGACACACACCTACTTAAAAGAAGCGTTCCTCTGAAAGCAGAAGACTTTGGAATCAGCGGCAATTTGTATCTTTCGAGCGACTGATAACTAAATGGAGAAATGCAGCTCCTAATGAAAAGAAGGTTTCTTTCTGGCCAGGATGATATTCCATTAGGACATTTGGGTCCAGATTCATCCCTCTTGACTGCAAGCATCTAAGCTGGCTTCGAATCACTGACTTCTAATGGCTTAAAATCCGTCATTCAGAGGTTCTTATTTCTCTTTCTTGACAAAAAAGGACAGTAGGCCATCTGAACTCCTAACCCGAGTACCTTAGTTAAGTATCTAAAAAGAAATTAAATTAATCCAGGCCTTGCTTTAGTTTTTTAAGTATTTGCTGCGTGGGAGACCTGTTAGAGAATCTAGCATTCAACCCATTGCTATGGCACAGTCAACCTTGCCTCTAGGAAGTATTTTCTGCTACACAGGGCTTAAACATCCCTCTGGGATGAAGCAGAAGTTTCCCATTAAGAAAAAAAAGTGCAGCGAGCCCAGTGCAGACATTAAAATACCACCACCAGGGAGGCAGTTTTACATTACAAGTGAAGGAGCACAACTTCGTGTTTCCTTCTGCCCAAAGACCTTCAGGTAACTTGCAAACACCAGAAAAGTTTCAGAACAGACTATAAATATCCTGTGCCCATTTTACGTACTGAGAAACCAGGTACACAGGTCAAATATGAAGTGCAGAGCATGGTAGAGAATGGAAACTCCAGCTCTGGAGTCCCAGTAATTTCCCGTCCCGTAACACCACCATTTTTTCTTGATGAAGAAGCAACTGCTCTCAGATTGGTCTTCACTGCACATTCACTTACCTCACTAAACTATTCCATGTGCTTCTGCTGCACTGTGGGGCTGCTGGCAAATGGACAAGGATGGCAGGAGTGCCATGGGACAGCAGGGAAGGGATTTGGCATCTGGAAATCTGCACCAACACCATCTGAAATGAAGCAGTACTACCTTCTCACTTTACTAGCCTTGCTATCAGCAAAATGCCTTTCTCCATTTCCAGATGAGAACTAGAGCAGTGGGAAATACTTTCCCTCAGTATTTGTCCCTCATTTTTCTGCTGACTGAAAATTTAAGGCAAATGGTCATTTTGGTGGATTTAAAAAGCAGTGGAACTTCATGCCCCTAATGAATGGGCAGCAGGAACTCATACTGGCAGTGCTAAATGGCTGCACATGAATCTAGCCAGGCTCAGTAAACGAAACCAGATCCCAAAATGCAGTCTGAGATAACTCAAAGTATGCATTGGAATTTATTGTAGGAAAATGACTGACCGGAAAAAAAAAAAAAGTGGTCTGCTCTGCCCCTGCACCTCCAAAACATATTGTACCATTTAAACGCTTTAGAAAGACATCTGCCAAAAACACAATTAATTCTCCTGAAGGTCAGATGCATTTCTCTCGTAAAACAGTTGAAGCAGCAATTGTACATCTTGATTACTCTTATGAAAGCAACTTAGGAAAAATCCTAGGATTGTTCTTGTGTTTGAAGTTGGATATTTATTGCTTACTGGCAGTGACTTTTGTTGCAAAGGTTAAACGCGGTCAGCAAATGATCGAAACCCCCCCAAAAAAGGGTTAGTCCCAGTGCAGCCTGTCCAAAATTCCTGCAGCAGATCTGTAGTTCTGTTTGGAGTGCCACCCTGTGGACACAGCTGCTACCATGAGCTCCTCTCCTTCCGACAGCCCTGAGGTGCCACGCTGAGGAACCAACAGCGGTGGAAGCAAGAACGGGTGATAGCACCTCTCAGCTCCAAAACAGGCTGTCCCACGTCAGTCTTGCATGTCCCTGGCTACCCTGGGGCAAATGGTGGGGGGGGAGGAGTGGGAATTTTTGTACCAAAATACAGTGTCTGTTACCAAAGACCATTTTTGCCGGTGCTTTCTACACAAGAGTATATGAAATGCCACCACCTCTTTTGAGCTGGAGAGGAAATAATTGTTGGTAACAGCTGAGGTCTCTTGCATTACACCACCGATGGAGAGCTTTGCACACTGAGAAGAGACCAGAGAAGCCCCCTGCTCATCCACAGATGAATTAAGACCCTGGTAAGCTCAAGTTCATCCTTAGAAGTCAATTGCTGGATTGGATTATAATTTTTTTTTCTCTCTGACTGTTTGTATGAGTCTTGCAGGTTTATTCACTGGAGATTGCCACCATAAATTTTAGGACTCTGGTTTACCAAGCCTATAACAACTCTGTTTAGCAAAGGTGTGCCTTGCAGCATTCCTTCAGTAATGCCACTTTGGCTGTCCCTTACCTCTGGGGTGAGGTATTTCATCATGATTTCCTTTCCTTTCTCTCCCAGCTTTTCATCTGGAGCAATTTCATATTCTGCCTGGAACAGATATAAAAAAAAAGTCAATATTTGCACTCATATTTCACCATTATAACTTCATTTTGGATGTGGCCTTAACGGAACGCTCTGTCTGAAAAATCTGAAGGATAAATACCATTTTCTGATGGAAGTAAAACCCGCACACACGGGTGTAATAGGATTTTAATCCTATTAAAAACCTTCCACTATATTTTGACCAAACCCTAGTGGTGCATTTTCTGAGACGATGTCTCTTAATTAACACCAATGAAATGTAATTCATTTATATTTTATAGCCTTGCCAAGCCAGCTTTCAGAAAGCATTCAGTGACTAGAGAGGCAACTTTGATTGGTTTTACTCAAAGGGAAGATGGACACAGAAGGTGTCTTTTGACTTTGGAGTAGTAGAGAAAGTGAATGTTTGTTAATTCTTGCCACAGTGGTATTTCAAGCACCAGGTGAACTCCTTCAGTAGATTGTCTTTTTGGTCAAATGCGTCCTTCCTATTTATTTATGTCTTCCCCTTGCTCTAACACTTCTCTTGGTCTAACACTCCTTCTGCAAAGCAGAGAGATTTGCCCATCGCTTTTAGTGATCCTTGACTCAGTCCCTCCTGAAGGCAGATCTAAGAGCCGATTTCTTAGGCGGATTTCTTAGGACCCAGCTGAAACAAGAGGGACCATTTAGAGGAATAGACACTATAGGCAAAATTCTCTTTGACTTCCCCGGTGCATTAAAAATGAGAGCACCACCTTCCCCCCCACAAAGTTTACCTACATTTTAAAATTCTGACTATTCTATGTATTGTAGCATTACTGACTTTTGACGAGTTTCAGGACAACTTTTACATAAGAATCAAAGGAAGCATTACTTGTGCACCACCAAGACATTAATCCATGGAATTTTGGATGCATGGCAGGCATTCGAAAGAAACACACACGTGCCGCGTAGGACTGCAGCAGCTAAATGACAACAACAAGTTCTTAGAGACATTGCCACTCAGCACTGCCCAGGATACAAAGCTTTAGCCTTAGGATCAAAATATTTTCCAGAAAAAAAAAAAAAAAAAGACAGCCTAACAGCTTTCATGACTAGGAAAAGGATCCCAGAAAGTCCTGCCAAACCAATTAAGTAACCTGGTCCAATACAAGCTGTCTGAGATGATAAATGAGGAGGAAGTTAAAAGACAAAAAAAAGAAAAGGTAAATCAGACTGAACTGGCAAATACTTGGAAGAACAAATTTCAGAACTATCGCCCACTGGAAGATGTATGTGCTGCTCTGAGCTTGACGCAATAAATCCGAAGGCAGGCTGTAACGGATACCCTAGCTAAGCAGACCTAGGAATGACACAAAAACCACAATGTAGTAATAACGTCATTACCCATCTATCTGGCCAGTGCCGATTTAGCTATTGCAGCTTAAGTCTGAAGCTACGTATTTATACACATACATAGCAGGTTGCTTGAACAGTCTGAAACTGCGATCTGATTTGGTTTGGGAAATGACAATGACCGCAAATAACAGAGAAAACTGTATTGCTGATGAAAAATACACCGAAAGCTAAAATCCACAAGTACAATACTTCTCTTTTAGTGACCACTTTGGGGGTGAACAGATTACCTTCTCATAAAACTTAACACAAGGGTTTAAAAAAATCTTTCATCCAATTTCCTCCTTTTAGATGGTATCTGAGTACAGGTCATTTCAGCTCTTAAAGCACAGACACTCTCGAATGTTTACAGCATCTTAACAGCATTTTTCTCCATGGTTCCTTGCTAGGGGATAAAGCGATGGCGAGAGTAACAGAAGGAACAATTTTTTAAAAGGTCAAAGTTGCATCTTATTTGGACCTTACAGTTTATGGTTAGGTTCACCAAAACAAACTAGGTGTTTTTCATAGAAAAGAAAAGAGAAACAATGTATTTCAATAAAAGAAAATAGTTGCGCTTAAATGTAACTGTCTGTGCAGAAGACTGCAAAGAAAGGAGAACTCTTTGGCATTGCCTTGGCATGGAAGCATCTAGGGGATCTTCTGAGTCCTCCATTCAATGCTATTTACAATTTATCCAATAATGACCGTTTCTTTCTCCTTCCTTTGCTTTTAGACTCTGGATCCTGGTAATATATTGGTTCCCTAGTAAATAAAACCTGATTCAAGGTCATCATCTGCCATTTGAAGTGCAGGGAGATGTCCAAAAATTTGATGTCCTTTTTGCCACAGATACCCTATTATATTTACATCCCATCCGAATTGTACAAAAGGAAGCAAATCAGGACAGACCAGAAGACAGAAATTTAGCAGGAATTGGATCAGTGTTTTGAAATGCAGTTCCTGATGGGATCCAACATATGCAGAGCTAAAGGCACACACACACACACACACACGCAGAGCACCTAATTCTGCCTCAAGATAGTTGGGAAGGAATAAAAGGAAAGTTTAATTATACATGCATTTGACATCTCCGAAAATGCGACACTGAGGTGGGGAAGGTAGGAAGTGACAGACAAGTGAGGATGTGAGAAGGAACCATAAGCTCCAACTGTGAACAGTGTTGATTTCACTGAAGCTCAAGTACTAGAAGCCCGCTTCATTTTGTTTCTAAGTTCATTATTACTTCTCCCTTCACTGCCACTTTCGAGCTATTCGGCAACAGATACTGGTACGTTTTCAGCCACGGGCTCCTATTACAGGAAGAATTGCTCATGTAGACAGACAGAGCGACTTCCCCATGCTCGTTCTGCCACATGCCTGGGAAGCGTACCAAGGTCCTCAACTCTCAATCTTGTGCTTGAATCACAAGATACATCCCCTTCTTCCACAATACTCAAAAGCATGGCTACAGTTCGCAAATCCTTAATTGCTAGAAATAACATCGTTACTTAAAATCCATGTGGAACAAAATATTTTCCATTATTCCTTTGATGAATCCAGGCATGTGTTTCAAGGCTCCTGCTCTGAAGTCTAATAGCTTCTCCATGCCCTAGTTAGGTCAGACAGGGCCCTATTCATAGCTCATAAATGAGGGGAGGATTTACGATCACCCTGACTGCATGGGACGAGCTGCAGGGAAGGCTCTTTCTGCGGGCAGGCGCGGATCCTTCAGTCCAAATGGCGAGAGGATGTGGGCTGGCCGCCGTTTGTTGCTAACTTTTCTTTTGGCTGCTGTTTCGGAGGTAGTAGTTACTTCGATGGCTCCTGCTTCCCTAGAAGAACCCTGGCTGAATGGGGGCACGGGGGTGCGAAGTGTCCTTCCCTTTGGAGCAGTTGCCCTCGGGATGGGCTGAGCGAGATCGGATGGGAAAACGCACTTCCACTGGGAAAGGGAGCAACGTCCAGCCTGTGGCTGGCTGTGGGATGGGGCCGTGGGCTCAGAAACGGCTGAGCAAGAGGTTCAGGGGCTGGAAGGTGCCTGTGACCGATGGAGAGCATCGCCTGGGCAATGGCACAGGGACGCAGCGAGGGCTCGCATCAGCAACCTTAATTCTGACACGTTGTTTTATCTAGTGTTTGATTTTCATCTTAATATTCTTTGAGCTCCTGAAACGGCATGGCTTAAAAATACGTGAAAATTGAAAAACGGAGCCAAAGGGATCTCTCTGCAGATCTGGGAGGATCCTCTCCCACAGCAGGTAGCTGCTGGTTGCCTGCGGGAGCAGGCATGGCCACAGGAGTCGGTCCCTCGTACCCACCGGGAGATGGAGATGGAACAGACACTCCCACCAGAGCAGTTTTGGCTTCTTGGTATAAGTCAGGAGCAGTGGAGTCACCGTCTGAGCATCTGCAGGAGGCTACTGGTGTTTCGGTCCCAATTTTACACCTCCGCTTTCTCAGCTCCCTCCTCTGTTATCCCCAGCATCTCTCTCTGCTCCAGCTCCTGCTCGCTCCTTCCTCGGACGCCGGGCTCTGCCCTGTTATTGCTCTGTGCTCCAGCGACTGCCCTTGCACTTGCCTCCGCTGGATTTAAAATCTGTGACTGAAAATTGGAAGGCAAAACCCAAACAGCTGGGATTCATAATAACTCGCATTTCTAAATGAAAAGTGAACTTGAAACCACATTTTTCATATTTAAATGCAGGGCAAAAAGAGCCCTTTTGACTGTTTAAAAACACGTTTTGAGTTAATGAGTTTGTTGATATCAACAAACTGGCATTTCTGATGGAAAAAGCCTTGAACAGCTTTAAGACACACATACACAGATGGTTTATATACCATGTAAGGGACTTAACCAAACGAAATCTCCCTAACAGCGAGACAGGGTTTTTACAAATGGCATTAAACGGATGCTCGCTCACCCTTTTACCCCAGATAAGTGTAATGTCTAGTGAAGCGTTCAGCTGAAAAGTCCACCCGAGGAGATCGTGCCTCTCACCCCCGGCCCCGGTGCCCAGATAGCACAAGCAGAAACAACCCGGAGAGGCAGCGGGGCTATTTTCCTCCAGAGGATGTATTTCTGTGCGACTTCAGTGCAAAGAAATAACATCGTACAGGCTAGAGAGAAAACAATGTCAGGTTATTTTCTCCTTGACCAGAATTAGCCACGTTCTCCTCCAGTCAATCTAAATCTGGTCCACATTAAAATGTTAAAAGCCCTCCCCTGGAAAAAAAAAAAAAAAAAAAAGAATGTGAGTAGATGAAGCAGGAAAGGGAGTCCAGAAGCTAAAGTCTTTGTTATAACAGCACATAAAAATCACAGGAGAGGAGAGGGAAACGTCAGGAACCGGCACCCCGGGAATGTGCTGCTGAGAAGGGGACGGGGCAAGAGGTCCCTGCTGAACTGCCGCCTTCTTGTGCTGGAGGCACCGGCTGCGGGGAAGGAAACACGTCTTGCTAGCAGATTCCTTGCTCACTGATCAGCCTTTCAGCACAGGAAACGTATCCCCTAACCCTTTATTTTAATGTCTTTCAACAGCTCCGAAGTCGTATGATATCGCTAAAATATTTGTAAGCGCAGCAAAGTGTGCTTTAGGGCTGTGCGTGAATTCTTTGTTACGGGCTTATAGGGGAACTGATTTAATCATAAACCATCTCCATTTAATGATAATAGTTTATGTTCACATAGTTCCTTCATCTGAATGGCTGCATGAGGGTTTGGTGAACTATTCGTGGGATATCTTTGTGTTTACGTGCACACAGATAAGCACGCAATGCGTTCAGAGGCACAGGTTGCAGCCACCGGTACTTCTTACTAGATATTTTATCTAGTCAAGTCAGGACCCCTGTCATGAAATTGTTTGCACAATATCCGTAATAAGAGATGGCTCCCTGTCCTTATAGCCTTACAGTACCGGCTAGGAGAAGGGGTTGATGTTGCCCCATTTCCGAGACAAACAGCCACGATGATGGCCGCTTACTGGTCCCACAGCAGCGGTGGGAACCAAACACCCACAGCTCCACCAGCGCTGCACTGCAAAGCGCTGCATCTCTTTGTTTTTATCGCTTTTAATGTTGGGGCCTACTGCTTACAAACCACGTATCTTTGTAGTCTGTTTTACAACTGATAGATTGTGGCTAATTACCCAAACATTGTTCTCAGAAAACATGTAGAAACTTTATGCCTCTGAGCACTTTAATCTCAATTATTGGTTGAAATTGGCCAAGGTATTCACAGGTTTCCGAGGGAACTGACAGATACACACCTACATGTGTGCAGAATTTAATAATACAAATCCTTTTTTCTTCAGAAAACAGCCTAACAACTGTTTAACTGCACAGACAAAAAACCCCAGATGCTGCTATAATTAGATTGCAGGAGGCTACATCAGACCAGGTTAGTCATTTCACCCAACAGCTGAAATAAATGTCCAGCAAGAAGGGATTTTTTTTTTCTCTTTACCTATTCTAGTCTGCAAGGTCTGGTTGATTTTACCAGTCTTTGGAAGCAGAAGTGTGAGAGAGAGCTTGCAAAACTTAGTCTCACATAAGTATGGGAATGGAGGTTGTTGGTAGGTTGTTGAGTGTCTGACTTAGCTTCTGGTTTCCTCCCAGCAGCCCCGATCGCTGCTTTCTTTGCAGGCAGTTGAGTGCACTGGTTAAAAAACTGTATTAAAAATTGGGAGGCATCAATTACTGGCTTCTGCTAATGATTTACTGTGTGACCTGGTAAAGTCACTTAGCTGTGCTCTGTAAGAGAGGTGGTCCTACCTCTCAATGCACAAAAAGCTCTGTGAGCCTCTCATGAACAGCTAAATATTTTCCTCTATTATTTTTTTCTTTTTATTTGATATTACACAAAAGCTAAGTTTTGCATCTCATGTTAGAAAAATAACTAAGTCAAAAGAAAATGGAGGCTCTTGGCTTTTTCTGCTTGGGGCTCGTTACAGCAGGTGGTCTCCAAAAGGTTTCACATTCCTGGTGGTCTCAGAATAGGGCTGTAAAGTCAAACTTCTGGTCTCATTATAGGACTTTTTTGCCTAACGTAGGACTTGGCCTGAATCCCACGACTCACTCAACACAGTGTGACCCCGCTGGGCGAATTTCAGTAGCAATCATCCAATTTAATGGCTACGGGCTGTGTTGCTCGACCTTAATATTGCCTAATACAGGGATTTTCATGGGCTGGGAGCAAGCTTGTACAGAATTTGAAATCAATAAACAAAGAAGACTGCTGTTAATTAGCATTAAAAAGAAGAGGGAAAGAGTAAATATTCAGACCTCCACAGAGCCAGGCATTTTGGTCGTGAAATCCTTGCACTGCCAGTCTGAGCCTAACTGGGAACAGATCGCTGGCCCAGTAAAGGTACGCAGGGCAGCTCCAGCCTGCAAAAGCAACCCGGGGGTGGGTACAAAGCACACCCTCGCAAAAGGATTTGGGGATATCAGTCCGGGATTGCTTGGAGAGGGAGCTTTAAAGCAAAGCCAGTCCCACCACAAGCTTTCGCAGGACCGGTGTTTCCTGTGCTGCCGGGATGCGGGGAGGACACGGAGTTTCAGCGCTTGGCACCGCTCCACAGGGCTTCAGGAGAATGAAATGACACGGTGCCCTCAATTCCCGCAGCCGGAGGCGGGCTGGGCCGCGGGGAGAGGCTGGGAAAGGCTGGGAGATGCTGGGAGAGGCTCCGGGCAGCGCTGCAGCCAAGGTTATCAGGCGCTGCTCTGGGGCTGGTGGCACTGGGGGGACACACGGGGGGACAGTAATACTTCCTTTTGCCCAGATTTTATTACCGCTGTCAGCTTAACTGGTACGCCAGGCGTGTGCAGGGCTCCCACAATGTGGGCTTGTTCTCAGCAGTCCCTGGGCGCTTGCTGGAACCAAAATGTGACGCCTGCGAGGAGGCGTGAGAAAAGAACAGAGCCTTGCTAACCCTCTCCAAAGTGAGGACGGCTCTGTCTCTTCTGTCTGAAATGAAAACCTCTTGGAAACAGTCTTTTGTGGCTGTCTCCCAAAGGATTTCTGCGGCTTCCTAGAGGGACGGCCATCACCTGTCTCCTCGGGGCTGTGGGTGTCACACCTTATGTGGCATTTCTGCGGGGATGCCTCCCCCTAAACGGGTGCATGGGGGGGACAGTGGCAGACACCTCACTAGACGATGCCAGTTCGGTGCAAGACAACACATCCAGGGCACCCAAAATGTCCTGCCGGCCTTGAGCACAGCTGCACAGAGCGTTTCTCAGATGCAGCAGTTTCACGTACCTCGATGGCTAAACCTTCCACTGGGGAAAATCACGACCAGTGCTAGGAATATCAGGTAGAAGTTGTGACCAGCTAAAACTGATTTGAATAGGACTTTATCCAACACCAGCTGTGATGCTGTAGATTTGCTGTCGATACTGCAGTACTAACATAAACGTTCAGTGACCGCGTGTCCTCTCCCAGACTCTTTTACAACTCCAGTGCAGTCCTCGCATCTCCTATACTTCAGAATAGCTTCACCATAATACAAACAAAAAACTTTTATTCCTGTTGGTATGCATCGTTTTGCTTTCGACTGTCAGTGTTAGCCAGAGAGCGAAGCTCCCCAGACACTCACGCTCAGCAGTGACAAGTTCATCTTCTCCTCTGGTATGATTTAGCCTTTTGGCTCGTTAACACCCTACCCTTCCGCAGGCTCGCAGCAAGAAAGCCACTGAGAGACTTTTCTACTATGAACAGCTTCTCCTGCTGGCACTACACATGGCCAAGTGCTGCCAGACTGAAAAAGAGCATCAGGTCCCCCAGGGCTGGGGGGTTTTGCCCAGTGGCCAGGTTAACTGATAGCTCACTGGGGTGGAAAATGGAGCAGATTTGTTTCTTGGTGACCTCAACCAAGTCACTTCTATACCTTGTGCCTCTGTTTTCCTATTTGAAAAACCAGGATAACAATCAGGATGTCCTTTGTAAATCACCCTGAAGTCTCCCGATGAAAAGGCTTGGTGAGAGATGGATATTAGTATTATCATACTCATCCTCATCCTCTCTTGTCAGTCCATTCATCATCTTCCCCTTCCTCCCAGTGCCCCCCAGCACTGCAGGCTTCACCCACATCAAAAGACATTACTCACAGCAGCTCAGCTGCTTGGGCGTTGACATGAAGGGGGGCTACGCCAGCACCGTGCCGGGGTGCCTGTCCTTCTCCCGCTCCGGTGGCTCGCGTTCCCCGAGGCTGGTACCGACCCCGCACGCAGCTGCCCCTGTACCGCCAACGATGCTGGGATGCTGACGGGGTCAGCCCTGTCTGCTATTTGCTCAGGTGCCTTAGACACAAAATCACGTTCCATAAAACAGTGATTTCTTGGGGTTGGGGGAGTCTCCTCTGTCAGGAGAGCGCTGCGAAGCACCCCAAAATATCACAAGAATTGACTTACCACCGAGTCAAGGAACCTAATGCAGCACTCGAGCTCGGGTCGAGTTTCACAGAACTGCCGAAAGAGAAGCCTTCCGATCGGCTGCTTTTCACATATGCTGCAGTAATCTCTCTCTAGAGGCAATAAAGAGAAGAAGAGAAGCATGAAAATGAGAAGAGCTTTGCCTTTGGGGTTGGTTAGGAGTCTAAAGCATTGCAAATGAGTGCTGAACTACGACCCCAAATCAGAACTGCCGCCTTCTCCCCGCCACCACATTTCAGGTATCCAAACAGAAATGTAACTTAAGACTCAAACAAGAGATGCTCAGTTTTATAGGGCTGATGTTGGTAAAAGTCCCGCAAAAGCCGTTCAGCTATTACGAAAAAATAATTTCACATTTTTCTGCAGTGGAAATACATGCACTCTGCAAAGGTACCGCTCAGACTGGTGGTGTTTGTGGGAATGTGGGGAGCAAATTACAAGTCCTTAAAATGTGAGTCATACATTAAAGGGTAGAAAAAGCTGGAATTTGTGGAGACCTTCCTGGATGCTTCCTAGACATGCACTAAAGTGCCCCTCATCTCTGGAAATGCTCAACGCGCTCTCTACTAAACAATTATTGCAAACCGTATATTTTCAAAGGTTTCAAAATTTCTGCTATTTACTTGCTGAGCATTAACGAATAGGTGGTGCATATGGCATCTAGCTGGTTTCAGTTTCACACAGCGCTCCTTTACAGAACTGTATTTCCCCTTAAATGCCATATTTAAATGCCATTCCCCTGTGCTGGTGCATCCAGAACCATCACTCCCAGTAAAGCGAAAGGTCCTTTACCCATCACAGGGAGTATCTGCAGGAAAATATGGGAGAAGGGGGCAGGCATCATTAACTGGCATTGCCAGCACAAATGCCGAGGGCTTTGGATATTTTTCTGGTGAGAGCAGCAAATCTCCCAGCCTGTTTGGAGCAGCAGTACTTGCTCGAGACACGTTATTCCTCTAGAAGCACACACATGTCAAACAACATACTGTGTTTCCTTGAGCGTTCCTCTCACCACCCTCCTCGCTGCCATATGGCACTTGCTGTTATTATGGAAACAAGCAGCTTCTAAACACATAACATAGCGCTGCAAACAGACATACGAAACCCACACAAGTTGTCAGTGCCTTGGTTACTTCTCTCTCAGGCCTGGAGTCGCTCCTGCAATGTCTTTTATTCCCCCTTTGCTTTGGCCCCCTGCACCCTTCAGCTCCATCCACTCCAAGGAGAACATCTGCAGGCACACGGCTGCAGTGGAGCTCGCCTTTGCCACGGAGGTCCCCAGCCAAAGGGCTCACTCATCACAGGTCGCGCCCTGGGGACCGTGTTCTGCAAAACTAGGACATCATAGAAGCATAGAATCATAGTTTGGGTTGGAAGGGACCTTTAAAGGTCATCTAGCCCAACCCCCCTGATCTTCAACTAGATCAGGTCGCTCAGAGCCCCGTCCAAGGGAAAATAACGTACGAGATGTTGGACTTGCTGACCTGTAGCTGGGTGGCAGGTGGGCAGGAGCACCCGAGGCTGCCTCTTGTAAGGGGAAGGAGGGTGCTTGCCCAGTGCTGCGCTGTGTGCAGGTATGGCTGTGCTTCAGGAACCGGCCCCTGAAGCACCTACAGGGTGGTCGCTGGAGACACGGGTTGGGGCTAGCCAAACTGTGCTTTTAATCCACTATGGTCCTGCTCGGGTCCAGTCTTCCGACGCAGTCTGGAACAACGTACCAGCACCATTTTGTGGCTGGCATTGCCAGTCCATTTTGGATCAGGATATCACTCAATCTATCCAGACGATTGCAATGCTTTGATACCCTCTAGCAAATAAAACTGGATCAAAATCACTGTGTAAATCCTAACTTGACCTCCAGTCTCTCTATCAGCAGCAAGCCCGTGGCACTGGTTTATCTGCATGAGCTGGAGCCTCCAGCGTGGAACATCATGACACAGACACGTACGGCGAGAAAGCCAGCGGGCTCGCTCGGACGCTGAGCAGCCGTGGGGTGTCCTCGCGAGTGGTACAAGCTTGTGCTGCTTGACCAAGTAGGTTTTTTAGTGAGAAGGTAATTGCCGAAGGGATGTGCAGACACGCACAGCACTAAGGGAAGCAAAGGAGTTAGGAAAGAGCCTGAGTGGATCAAAACAGCAACTCACAATGTGCCAGAGGCTGAGCAGCTCAGGTGAGCTCTCCTGGGAGGCCTGGAGGTTGAACTACATCTGTCTGATGCTGTTTTCTGCTACCTTGACTAACTACCTCTTCTGAGGGTATGAATAAAATATACACCCTGAATGTCGGTAGCACACAGCCTGCCTGATGGCAGGACTCAATCCCTCCAGAAGCCCAAACCCACAGCAAACTTCCTCATGTTAAACAAGCCGTGCAAGAAATGCGACTGTCTGAATCTGTAACAGAATAAAACACAAAGGAACAAATACATTAATCAGCTAGTTTGCCCTATATTTTCTCTTGTACAGCGCTATTTGATGCACGGTGACAACGCTTGTTGTACAAAATGCAGTTAGCTTATCAAAGTTGCTATGACGTGGTGACACTCACTGTAGCAGAAGATGTCCTTCTAACAAAAGGGCTAGTGGTATCAGCTAAATAACATGTGCAAATTGCACATCCAATAACTACTTTATAGCATAGCAGGAAAAGAAAACAAGCAGCTAAACACTATTACATATGTGGATAAATGAAACATAAAGAAGACACGAGCACAGACTTCCTCCTACGGTACCTAACTTGGCCACACGTGAGAAGGGTGACCCGTTTGTAATGAGGAAAAAGGAAATACCAGAAATAATCTCTGAAAACACAAGAGCCAGAGCAGTTCCCTGGAGCCATCCACTCCTCGGTCATGTTCGTTTAAGTGCTGGATATACCAATATAGACAATAAACACATGATGCAACTGCTTTCATTCCTTGTAGGTGACACAAAATATTTTCTTAGGCCCTGATCTTGCCATTGGCCTCACTAAGTCCGCTCAAGGAGTCTGCTCTCAACTAATTCTTGGGATGCATGGGCCCTGGAGTGGATTAAGAAAGAAAAACACCTCTCTCAGCTAAAGCAGAAAAAAGGAGTGGATAGTTTTGTTATAGTAAGGAAAGCAGAAGTGTTTTAACAGCGTGCTGCACCCCGGAGACCTGGCTGAAGCACCCCGAGCCGTGCTCACGAGCTGCTGCACGAGGGGAGGGGATGGAGAGCCAGGCGGGTACCGCAGCCAGGGGCTCCCTCGGGCTGGGGCTAATCGTCGTGTCGCTCTCGGACCGCCTGCCAGTAAAAATATCCATCCAGTTTCAAAAGTTTAAAAAATAGAAAGAATGATTTCCTGAGGAAATGGAAATGTTAAACACTTGGAAGTGAAACCATATGCTGCTGCTGATGAAGTGTAACTAAAACAGCTCTGAGAGTGATATCTTTGGTAGTCAGATCCTCCTGCTTCAGCGCAATCCTGTTTAACACCTGCGAAGTTACCCAAAACGGAGGTGAAAAGCTGGGTGGGTCAAAGCCTTAGGAAAGCAGTCACTTCTCACTGACACCAAACTCCTCATTTAGAAAATATCACTGGCAAACAATGCGCGCATGCAAGTGAGTTCCTTCTCTTCCTAACAGAGTAACGACACAGATTAATATGGAAAAGGTATTATATAAAATGCCATCATAAATATTGATAAGATAAATAAAGATAAATAAAGTTTATTCTAAATTCTACTGACTCATTTTTCCCTTTACTTCGTAGCTTATGTATTGAAATACTACTTTAAAGAGCACCCAGAACACACCAAAATAGTTACACCTGCATACAGAAAATGCCATAACCATTCAAAGTCTACGGCCAAATTTGTTCCTTGACAGATACTCTGGCAAGGTTCTGAAAAATATCTAAGCACACGCCTAGGAAAAATAGTCCTATTAGTAAAATTTCATACTGATCAAAACATGCCATCCATGAAGTGAAAAACACAAAACAAAGTAATAAAGAAAGTTGCTGCCAATAAAATCGCTGACTTTCAAGTAAAAGAGAATAAAAATATAATATTTTAATTAGATTAAAAACTCCCTGAGCCTTGTGAAGATTTTTTCATCTTAATTTTCCATTTAAATACCTAGCATTTTTTTTCTGGCTCAAAATATCACCTTAGCAATTTTGGAGAGGAACAGTGGTCTGCAGAGAGACCAGGTTGCCCTTCTTCTTTCCCATTTGCAATATACCTGTGGGTTTTCAGGGGCTAGCGGTGAGCTACAAAACTGGGTGAGGGCTCTTGGCTGAAAACCAGTCTTTTCTGATGCTGTTTCATTCAGTGTAAACTGCAGGTGTCTAAGTGAGACTGCTACGGAAAGTTGTACTTCTGTTTCTGGGCAGAAGCCCTCGTTTTGAAGGGCTACTAATCCAACACCTGCAACCAGCTGGTGAGGTTTCCTCCTGTAGATGTCTGTGGGGAGGGATGAGCTCAGTTTAAATCTCCCTATTCAAGTCTACAAAAGCCAGGAACATCTTTTTGGCTTTTTTGGTCATTACGGTGTGGCCAATGATTGCACTTATGTACTATTAAGTAGCATTTTATTTTCCTTTTTAACATACTGGAATCCCAAGAGAAGATATTTCAAAGAAATGCATTGGAGAATCACCAAGACAACATGCACCATGCTGCTGCACGGGAAAATTTGGACCTGGCCTCTGGATCTCTGCTCTCCTTGGCATTAAATCAGCCTGGATTGAAACTGAGTAAGATCCAAATGCAATGTAATTCTGCTGCCTAAAAAAAAAATACAAAACAAAACCCCCAAAACCCCACCCAAACCAAAAAAAACCCTCCTTAACACCTGGAAACCCCAAAGTGGATGTAGAAAGAATTAATTGTTCTTTTCCTGCTCATGCTCAATGACCCAAGACAAGAACTCATCTTCCCTTCCCATTTTTTTTTTCTTTAAGGTGAATCAAAATCTTTCAAACAGACATTGTCCACGTCTATTATTTATCTGCCGTTCTCTTCCTCCAGCCTGCTTTAGTCCAGAACAACGGAAAGCACACCAAACTCATGGAAGAAAGCACTCGAATACAAGGGAACCCTCAGCCCCTACACTCAAGCTGGACAACAGGGAGCAGCATCAGAGCCAGAAGGGGCTAGTAGTCAGTTCGTAACGCTGCTGGCACCCCAAAAGTAAAACTTTCTTTTCCCAAGGGGCTGAGGCCTGTCAAAGCAAGTCCCACCAGCCCTGGGGTGGATGGAAACTTCAGCTAGAGGTGTCCCAAAATCGCACACCTCCCTCCTCATTCAAACTCGGGGAGGATGCTGCTGCAGGAGGTTCTAACCACCCCAGCCCAAATCTAAAACCACTTCTGGTTTTTTTGCCCATCTCTACTTTCTACATGTAAGCTCTCTTACAGGGGTACATAATGAAAAGGAGGACAAAAGCAGGAACTAAAAGCAAGATTAAAAAACATGGAGCATGACTGAACTAAACAGACTCTCACAGCCCATCGTACAGTGTGCGCTTGTAGCAATTCACTTCTTCTTGTCAAAAAAAAAAAAGACCAAAGCCTTTAAAATTTACGCAATTGTTTTGTGTCCAGTCAGGGTACTAATGGAAAACAAACTGTGCCTTTAAACACTGAATAACCCCATTTAGAGCTATATTAATATAAATACATTTTTCATTTAAAACCATGAAGTCTAACACTAGTGCTTATAAATATGTCTTATAGTTTACTGCTGCTCTTCTCCAGCCGAAAGTGGAATTACCATTGTCTACGTATAAACTTAATAAACAGTACATACTAAACTGCCTAGTCTTTGAGGCTGATGAAAGTTGCTTCTTATCAAAGGATCCTTTGTGGATGCTTTAAAAGGATTTAAATTGCTTTGATTGCATTATCAACAGTGTCTGTGTTGCTCTTGTATTTCAGAATAATCTGGAAAGCTGGAACATTAGCTCTTGCATTCTACAAAAGATGGTTTTTCCATCTCCAATAAATATGCTTCAATACAAAAGATAATCCTTGTGTTCAAAAGCAAGATCTCAAGACTGGCCAAGTTAACACTTCTGCAGACCCACTTACTACCTTCTGATTTTTTGATGGCCTTCAGTACTGGAGGTGGCACGGCCAGTCAGAACGTCATAAACTTTGCTGGGAACCCAAGTACTTGCAGTGAAAAACATAGCACGTTTCTTTCTTTAAGAAACTGAAAATACGGGCCCATTTCTGATGAAGAAACATGGATATTGCCGTTTAAACTGTAGAACCTGGCCAAGTGTGTGTACAGTAAGGTAGTGAGGGATCTCCTTTTCATGGTGATTACTTGGGAATGGGAGGAAGCAACAGAAGGCAAGTGTCTTGTCCTTTTTGTCTGTTTTTTCTGGGTTTTTGGGTTGTTTGGTTTGGTTTTTTGTTGGTTTTTTTTTTTGTTTTTTTTTTTTAATATGAAAACCTGTTGTTGAAATGCTGAGGACTCTCCACTTGCCCTGTCTCCAGCAATGCATTTAAAAAGTGAGGCAAGCCAGATGGTTAGAGAATACAAGACAGGAATAAAAATGCCTCATTTCAGTTCATTCAAAAACTCCCAGGAACTGCGGCAGTAAGTCATGTTATAAAAGCCTAAAACAAGCATCTAGGCTCCCGTGGGAATTCAGTTACCAGTACAACTAATATTCCACGTCCTGCAGACCTCAGTGGCACGCTGTATGTATAAAATGGGGCTAATAGCACTGCCCTACCTCAAAGCAGCATCGCCAGAATAAGTATATTAAAGTGTGTGAGCCCAAAGTGCTACTGGATAGCCCTGTGGCTCCTTGCTATTTACTTGCAATGCAAACCCCTGGAGCGGAAATTTAGTCCAAGAGAGCACAGCAGAGTCTTTTTATACATTAACCGCTATACTGCTCCAGAACTTCACCTGGCACTTCACAGAGATTAAAAACGACGACGTAGCCCCTGTCTTGGAGAGTGTTTATCTTGGCAGGGCCAGAGCTGTGCAGGTGCAGGACAGAAACTCTGAAGCCAAGGGCTGTGATGAAGTTGTGTTGCTGGTGGCAAAAGCACACTCCCTTAACAATAAATATTTCAGCTGTTTTCTTTATTTTTAATAAAAGATGGAAATCGTTACAACTTATGACAGGATAATGGCTTGATAGATTCCTTATTTTAAACAGCAGCTCGTCCCGGTCTGCAGTTAAAACCAGCACTTTGTCGCTGTAGAAAGCTCTAGACCTTACATATGAAGCCCCAGGGAAGAACACATTTTCTGGCCTTGGTTGATTTTTTCCGCTTGAATTTAGGATTTTCTACAAAAAAACTTGGAGACCCTCACCTATGCTGTTACAGTGAGCGTTGTTTTCGCATTGGCTATCCAAGTTTAATTAATTAAAAATACAAATGCAATCAAGCTTACTTGAGACAGTGGAATTATCCCAAACTGGTTTTAAGTCCTGCCAACTTAATTTTCTCTGCTTGTCCGCTGTCTTTTTTAAAACAAACAAAATTTAATCTCCTGATCATCGAACATCTAATATAATTATTCAGATGCAAACAGTGTTTGCTTTGTATAACTTTCCTTATTCCCACTCTTTTCATGGTATTAGGCTACAGGGATAAACTCCACACATCACAGCAGCATTACACTGAAGATGGAAACAGTCCAAACCTTAGAGTTGGACCAATACGGAAAAAATGTTTGGAGAATATTGTAACAAATTCGCAGTTAAATACGCTTTGGTGATATATATGGATCTTCTCATTTGTTTTTTGAAAGCAGCTGTATTGAAGCTTGGCTCATGGAATTTTATTTGAAAGTCAAATCCCACAACCAGTTGCATAAATATGTTTGCACGAGTACTTAAACCAGAACGTGTATGTGGCTTTGTTGATTTTGGACAAAGATTTTGGCAGGAGGGATAACAACCCACCCACCCTTTTTGTAGCAGCAGCAGGAGGATCAAACGAGATTCTGTGAGCTCAATATAGTCACCGCACAGAAAAACACGAGTGGGGTCCAGAGGCTGGGGAGGGACCCTCCACTGTCTCAGGGGAGACATTTTGTCACCCGGCCTTGTGCCAGGAGCACAGTCAAATGACGAAGAGCAAATGCTCTGCCCTGAAACTAGGCTATTCGCCAGAGGAAGACAAATTCTCAGCCTAACAAAATCTGAGTTACTCTGCTGAGTTATTTCAGCTCTCCTCCAACACTTCTGGTATCTTCTAAAAGTTACTCATTCAGGCAACTGCACCCTTCCCATGTGGGTCACTGATCAAGCCCTGAGTTCAAAAGCAGACTGCAGATACTGCAGGGTCAAGAGTAGGTTTAGCTTGAGAAGATGGAGCTTGCCATTAATGTTTCAGCCCCTTTAAATCATAGAAGCAAAATATATTGTTGCATGAAGTACAGGGTGCAGGGAAAGATGACAAATAATTCTTACAAATTATTGTAAGAAGGTGTTCTTTAAGCCTGCTGGAATGGATGGAAAGATTCCCATCAGTTCCAGTGGGTCTTTGATCAAGCCTAGATTTCCCAACTCTGTCAAGCACAATTTAGATGAATACAACACTCAGTCTGTCTCTCAGCTCTACAGTCAACATCAGCATGACAGTGGAAATGCATGCACCATGATTAATCGTCAGGAAATCTGGATTGTGAATGTGCAATATTTTAAAATCTTTTTTAAACTGAAATTATTAGGTACCAGGTTCTTAAACACATCCTTTCTTTTGCACTTGGCTACCAGTTAGAATAACAATGCATAGAAAGCAAACAAAAAGCAAAAAAGAGCGGGGAGACGGACTGACTGATTGACAGATATGTTACAATTCTGCTAGTTAAAAAATTCAAATGACTAGTAGTAAGGTGGTTACCATTCCCATAAATCACACTTGAAAAGCACATGCCCCTGGATCAGTGCCTTTGACGAGGTTTTCTGAGCACAGCGTCTGAACTGTTGTCTTCATGGCTGGTCACAAAGGTATTCAGGGCATGGTGGACTTCCAAACTACTTCACATTGATCACAGAAGATGCACCATCACCAAAATTTCCCAGCACTTGAATGTGGTGCCTGTTCTGCAGCCCCGGGGGAAGGGCTGCCCACACCATAACCGTGACCGCCACCCCGACTAGAACAGGAGTTTGTCTTTATCTTCTTAAACAACTTTCAACAATGTCTCTGCGGCAAGGCCAGAGGAATGGAAAAAATCCCCCAAATAAATATGAAAGCTCACCTCAGAAGTGCCCTGGGAAATTCGGGGAACAAACACTTGGTTGTTCTCATTTTGTTCTGCTTTGGATTGGGATGACAGAACGGGATGATTTGTCCTCAAAGAAGGTAGCTACTGAGTTTTTTTTTTTATTTGGGACTTTTATGTCCAGTCTTAAAGATTTTAACTGAAATACCAAACTTATTTTCTGTCTAGTGCTGTTATTTAGACTCCTGCCTGGTGATATTCTGAGTAATACGTGCTGAAAGAAAATTTCAGTAAAAGTTGTAATTTGAATGTTTAAGGTTATGAAATCTACAGCACTGTTGCTGTTGTACATAGCACAAAATAAACATCTCGATTCCAGGAAACTAAAGGAGACATCTTGTGAATCGCTTTCTTAAGACGAAAAGACTTCTGCAAAACTACTCTTTGACTTCTAAACTAGCCCGGGTAGAAACCAAAGCAGCCGTCAAGACTAAACCTTTACCAGGTCAATAAAATGGCAGAATGCATACAGCCACCAGCACAGTCACTCTGCGAATGCATATTTAAGCATATTTAAGTAATGCTGACAGGCACATAATAAAACTATTCACGGGGATTACTAACTCTGCATGCCATTCAATACTCAAGTTCTGCAAGTTCTAAACATCTCAGCCATTTTATCAGTGACCTTTAACAAAATACTAGATGCTATTAGTTGTTACTTCATTGCTAAATTTACTGGTTTTTTTCTTTCAGTTTTTCTCCTGATGTTTTGAAACCCCAAACTTCAAGTACCAAACTCCACAATCTTACACTGATTAAGTTATTTTTCTAAGTGTTTGTCAATCCCAACCTTTAAAAAACAGCAAAATAAGCTCAACCATCAACCTAAATAATCAAAGAGACAATAATACACTGAAGAAAAATAATCGATCCTCAGCAATTTTAAGGGGTATCACTGACCTTTGACAATGCTGCTAAATTACCACTTAACTGGATCTTTGGCCCAAGTACAAGTGGTCTACTTGTAATATTACAGACACTGACTTCGACTTGGTTTATATTCACAGGCTGGTTTGACTGCCTGCTCTGAGTGGGCGTGAAGGAGCTGAGCTGCTGAGTAAAATTGATATGAATAGTGGAAAAGAGATTTTAAAGTCATTTAGAAACCCCAAATACACTAAAAGAAACTTGTGCAAGAGGGGGATTGCCAACGGAAAGTATTCTTTTCTCCTTCTTGACAGAAGTCTGCAGTACCAAGGATCTCTTCATACCAAATAATTGAGATGGGTGTAGAGAGCGTGACAGCTGGTGTCCAGACACGAGAACCATGAAGAGTCTTACTCAGGTCTACAAAAAAAATGCGATTTTAGAGAGAACTTCCTCTTCATTCTTATGAAAACTGGGTGGTCATAGGGAAACTAAGTGAGCACGTCTGTAATCTTAACGGTTATTCTAATATTTGTATTTTTTAGTTTATGTCTTTTCATTTTTTTTCTGTCATTTCTTGTTTAGTTTCACACTGTAATATGAATAATGTCTTACCCTTATGAAGTGTTTTTTCCCCATAACATTTTGTTTCCTAAATTTCAACATACAACCACAAATGTTCAGCAACACAAAATAATAGTGTTCGGAACTGCAAAACAAGAAGCCCAGACTATTATCTCCAAAGCTGCTGAAAGAATTTCAGTGGACAGAAGACAAAATTAACAAGAACTTCAACTAGGGTTGCCTACCTCATAATTAGTGCTATAGCATTTAGATACTGAAAACATATTTAGACATTTTACTTCTCACTTGCAAGATGATACGTCAACAATCCGTTTGTACTACATGTTAGATCTGAAGAAATGCTTCAATAACTGAGATCCTAATGCATGTCTGAAGTGTTCTCCAGCACCCTTCCAGCCAAGTGCTGACCCACTCAGGCATTGCTTCACTCAAGGATATCAGCAGGAGATCCGCACACACTGCTTGGTAAAATAAACAGAGTATTAAAAAAACCCCACTGAAATCTAATCCAGTTATCTTCTATACCAGACCGACACATGGCAAGGAATAGCACTGGTGGGGTAAGAGCACTTGTGGACAAGAACATGTCATGGTCCTTTGAAAAACCTGTTCACAATTTATTGTGGTCAAGAACGTATAGGGGGGCGGGGTGGATCAGGCTAGAAATAAGCATGGGCTTATTTCCACCTGTGGGAACCCTGCAACAGCTCACACTGCCTTTTATCAGTTGGGTGACACCGCCTTCTCTCTGTGTGAAGCGTCAGCTCTGTGTCCATGAATGTGAAGTGATGCTCAGAGATAAAGTGCTCTTAGGACCCTTTTCCTGAGGAGCAGGATCACTTATGGGGCAGCCACCGAAAAGAGTAGCCTCTTCATGCTGGCCTCCAGAATGGGTAGGGTAGATGCTGTATATGGCTTTTTGGTGTTGGATGTTTAGAGCAAGCTGTCACTTCACCAGCAATATTCTGTGGCCCGTCTGCATAGCTAGACTGTTCCTTGTTACTTCATTAGTGAGTGCAACGGTTGCTGGGAGGAGTTCACAAAATATGGAAGTCAAGGCTGCCCTGTGAAATTATACCCTCAGAGATATGCAGATTCTCCTATGAGAGTGAGATATGGGAACGCTAAGTACAGTGAGCTAGACTAGACTGGAAGACAACCATCAGCTAAAGGTTAACACCTACATTCCCAGAACTGAGGTGCACTGTCTTCTGAGTCCTCAGGTGAGCCCAGGAATTGCACAGAAGACAGGGATTTCCTCTTCAGCAGACACATTAAATGTACTTCTATGAAAGGAAAAGGGAAAAAAGGGATGGAAAAGAAGAGCCACATGGCTGATCTGAAAGGAAAGCATGTTTGCAACGACACTGAAACATTAGAGACATTGTTCAAGTGCCGTTCATCCTTGCAAAAATATTATCCTCGTCGTGATGCCAAAGTCGGTGAAAGTATGGGCTACTTGCCATGGAAGTGCTGGGTATTTAGGCTAGACCTGTCATGGGGCTTATTTACTCTCTGTGCCCAACATTTCAGACACACTCAAGCGTAGTGTTCATATCTTGGCAGGAACTTCTCATTCATGCATTTTCTCCTGGTCCCCTTTGAGGAGTCTTCCTCCTCCGACATTGCAGCGGTTGAAATTTCATTGCTTGCTGAGAAAACCAACACTGATTAATTTCATCCTACTTGCATGGAAGAGGTAAAGTATGCAGGTCTCTAGCCAGGGACAAGGAAATCCCTGCTGCTTACATGCCACATTGAATAAGCAGCCCATGGTTGAGGCCATTGGACTTCAACAGTCTTCATTCCACCCGCAGGAAAGAAGCAATTAACCGTAGCAGCATGGGAAGCAAATAGGAAGTAATGCAACACATTCACTTTTGATTAGAGAATTTTTTTTTTATAAGACATAATATTCCACAAGGAAGAATTCAGCTGTAGTGTTACATTGACACACCCCAAATTATTAAAGGATTGAGGTTGCAAAGTTAAGCTTCAAAAAAAAAAAAAGTAGGAAAAACCTAAATTAATGTTGCCCATATAGCCTGAATGCCATTCCTCACTGTGCGTGTGTTCTGGTACAGTCTTTAATTACATCACTGCAAACTGTTTTTCCCACAGGACCTTTGCCTCATTCAACGCACAGAACGGACAGTGCTTACTTAATGAGCAGCTCTGCAGTATTTCGTTTTCTCCTCTGGTTCAATGTGTGGCCCTAGACTTTATTTACTGCACACCAGTCAGGCCTGCTCTGAAGACAGAGTGATTCATTTCCCCGTGGACCTTTCTGTGGCATTCTCCACTGTAGCCTTTGAATACTTCACACATATTCATGGATCTATTTTCATACCACCTCTGGGAGACGAAGAGGATGTCATTAGTCCAATTTTACAGATGGGGAACTGAAATATATGAAGATTAAGGTAAAAAGTATCCACTGATTGATGCAACTTGATTTTCCATGAATTTAACCTTATACGCTATTCTCTGTTCACAACCAATCTTCCATTTGCTTCAGTTGCAGATGTTACTAGTGAGACCCAAAAATCTCAAGGCAGCTACTCAGAAAATGAAAAATGCACAATTAGAGGCCAACTGTGAAAAACTCATTTTAAGTGACTTGCCTGTCATCACATGAGATCTAGTTTGACCAGAGTGTATCCCTGTCCAGTTCCCTACTGTGTTATTCAACTGCTTTGGCCATGAGACAATTTCCTTTGATGCCGCAAATCCCTATTTAAATTTATCACACACCTTTTACCTCATGCAATAAATGAGTCAGTCATTCTATCCTCCTGTATTAGACAACCCAGTTTCAACCCCAGACTAACACAATCTTTTGAACTGACTGCATTAGGGCTCCTGGGGAAGAAAATTAAGTATGTGATATATACAGAGATATGAATTTAAGCTGCATAGGCAGCCTTAATTCAAAATCCATTTTAGGTGCTCATCATTTTAACACATATTTTTGCATGTTTAATTTCCTAAGCTTTTAAGGAACTGGAAAACTGGAGAAAAAAAATTGCTGTGGACCAACAGAGAAGCCCTTGCTCATTAGGAAGAGCTCACACAAAAGGGAACTTTTGACTTGCAACTTGAAGAATGTTCTTTTATCTTTTTTTTCTGAGCTCTTTCCTAAGTTGTCTTCAAAACAGAAACTCCATCATGTTGACACCCATACTGATACCCATACCAGCAGAGCTGAAACAGGGATGTCACTGTATCCACTTGTGCTGCTGGGAGCTGGGAAAGGACCTGTAAATTGTGTCAGTTGATCATCTTCAGTTCTAGGGTCTCTCCGGACCACGATTCCCCATTTTTTTTCTTTCACCTTCCCTCCCTAACTTCTCACTATCTTTCCCAGCGGCACTGCTTCTCCATTCTAGTTCACCTAAGATGAGCAAGTTCTCTCCACTTCTACATTCAATCTTAATCTTTCTAGATAATGGGTACCAGGTTCTCCCCCCATCTGATCCCAGGACTTGTCCTACACCTCCAAGTGGACATCCTTTGGGAGACATCTGCTAAGACTTTGCATCTCAGTCTGCATCTCTAGTTTCTTTCACTGGAGGGAAAAGCATTCAGAGATCCTCAAGATGGGATCCTTCCCTGAAATGTACCCTAGATGGCCTATTTCCTTTTTGACTAAGAGGAAAACTCATAGGTAGATGAGTTGCAGCAAAATACAGTTAACCTTTGTGAACTCCCTCAGCAATATGCAATGTAACTAACCTCATCTGAAAGTGGAATAAACTACCTCGGACTTAGCCTGAACATTTAAGGGAACAGCTATAGTGATGTTAATTCACCAGTGCTCATTCCCTCAGCGGACTGATGCTGCTTCTTCGTCTTTCTGATCAAGCCTGGCTCCCATTTTCAGCCTGTTGCTTTTAATTAAAAAAAAAAAGAAAAAAAAGAAAAGAAAAAATATAGCACAGAAAACATCCAGCATGGAAAATTTCAGTCTATGCAACTCTGGCAAAATCTTAATCTTATAATGTGCAATATTAGGCAACCTTAATAATGGATGGTGCTACCCAGCCCACTAGTAACAGCAACCCTTACTCAGAAGGTTTGGCTTTGGGAGGAGCGTCTTTATATTTTATGATGTGTTACAGGGCCAGTCCTGTGCTGCCTGCTGATGTTTTAGGACCTTGACCTGTGAATAGTCTCACTGAAATCAGGAGGCTTGACTGGAAAATTCAAAGAGGATGCTATCTTTGAGGGAATCAAAACACAAGCAGCTTCTTTTCCAGAGATTTTTTTCAGCCGAAATAGATAAACATAAACCAGCAGAATATGAGGAAAAAGAAGAGAGACTTCACGAGATTTTTGCAATGTTTTGTATAATTTTATGATTTGTAATAATTAAGCATCTCTATCTGCTTATCAGGGATTAATATTACTTTACTTTCCTTGAACTCCGTTTAGTTCTTACATTATGCATATTCCACATGAGCGCTCTCTTCTCTCAATATTTCTGGCACAAATACGAGCCTCTCTGGTAAGGACTCATAAGGTTATGAATGTCTGGACAGCCTGAGTAATGAAAGGCCATTTGGGGCCGAACCATTGACCACAGCTTTAACTTGCCAGGAAGGATAAAACATAAAATGTAAATTAGGTACTAATAACCCATTTTCCTTCTAAATCCTTGGTACAGACATGCAGCATGAAGTACAGATTATGTTTTGAGAGAGATTTTGGAATAATTTGCAGTTAAAAATATTGTATGGGACCTTGTGTTGTGGCCTCAGAAGAGACTGAATTGTGAGTTGTTACTGCTGCCCTTGAACCCACTTCAGTCAATGGAAAGTTTCATTGGCACCTGGATTTGTTGCTTTGGGTAGCTGCCTAGCTACCAGCAAACCCCAGCACATAATACTGTCATCAGGGAAAGAGGAATGTGCAGTCCAGCAAGCAAGACATGCATGGAAAAGTACATTTCTCCCAGCATGTTTTGCAATCTCCATGCTATTCCCTCCCCACCTTCCTTTCCACTGATCTCATCTGTGGAGATGAAGTCAAGAAGAAAATGTAGGAAGTAGCACTTGCCGGGCAAGATCATTTTACTGCCTGTTGCATGACCAACATCAGCCTTAACATAACTTTGACCCTCTTAATGGGGCCATCCCCTTGTGAAAAACAGACGTTCAGCTCTACTGTTGTCAGTCAAGGGATCTGAAGGCATTTGAGGTTGGTTGGGTGTGTTTAATTCCCACAATGAATTTGGTATTAAAGCTATGATGTTGCATTCTGCTAGTAATAGCGTGCACTAAACTGATGGGAAACGGAGTTACGTGTTATCCAAGTTCCAACACGGTATTTCTGTTGTGTTGTTTTCAGAGTACATATAAAGACGCGTTCTTCACGCGTCAACTCCAGCCTCCAGTTACATTATGTAAGAAGGCTTGAGTCTTCAGTTCCCCCCTTAGAAACTATTGTTCTCGTTCCGTTGACTGCAACCCAACTATGAGGACATGACGAGTTTTCCCTTTCTCAGCTGGGCCTAGGACTATCTAAAAATATAACCTGTAGAACTAGCTTCTTGAATTAATTATGTTCCAGGTAAAAATAAACTTGAAATATAAAATGGCACACCCATGTACTTGGCCTTAATGAGATCTATAACTGCTTCTCCACCCCATGGCACACAGCTCTTTTATGTGAAACCCAGAATCTCGCTACCTTTCAATCAGTCGGTATGCCTGACATGGTTGATTCAAGCCACCGTTCTAGAGCTCAGTAATTTCTACCATTCTTTGCACTTAGAAAATAAGATAATTCAATCAATAGTTTTAAAAATTAAATAAATACCTGGTTTTGGCCTGCAAAGGGGGAAAAGTGTTAGCAAAGCAGACTCTGTGGAGGAAGAACTCTGTAATTCATCAGGGTATGGTTTGGGTTATCTATCAGCCTTAAGTGGGAAACTCCAGCAGGAATACTCAAGCACTCCTACATATGCATTTTAACATTGAAAGTAGTGTGAGCAGTGGGTACAGCGTACTGAGTAACCCACTCAGCCCCTTTCCCTCAGGGGAAATCAGTGGCTACTTTACTGATATGAGACGTAAAGAGAAGAGAGGAGAATTCTGCTCTGTCCTTGCAGAATTGCCTTGCTGGAATAGAGATCTACCTGACAAATCTCCCAGAGGAGCAAATCAGGGAAAGTGAAGTCCTGCCTCCTCATTCACTCTTCCTGTTAATAATTTGTAACATTATTACTAATAAAGATTATTTTACTGTGCTAATGCCTGATCATGGCACAGGACCAAGATCAGATGAGGGGGAGCATGGTGCTAGGCACACAGAAAAACAAGACAGTCCTGCCCCGGTGGGTGGAAAGGTTTAGAGAATACGAATAACTATTCATTGCTTTTGGACGCCTGTAGGAGACACCTTCCAAGTCTTCTCAGGTTCAACTGTTACTATTGATGTAGCAAAAGAGAATCATGATTTATTCGGGTAAAGGAGGAGATTCCCTAAAAACACATGTTCTGGCAAAACAGCAACAGACTAAACAAACCTCTTGAAGAAATATGCATTTGAGAAACTGCCCTGATTTAAAAGATATGTTTTTTATCCTTCACCCATTACGTGGACCCATGGCACGGCAGCATGCTGGAGATACATCATGTGATAATTCAGGGACACTAACACTGTAGAAAAATCAACGATACTGCAACAGTAAGCAAATAAACCTTGAGATTACAAAGAAAAAAAAAGAAAAAAATCTTCCATCTGGTCTGGTGCACGCTATCATTATCAACGTGAATCATGAATTCATGGTCCTCAGAGGAGAGCTGATGTGCCTCCCCATAAAGCAGGTCTTAGGGGCATATTCATTATTAGCAAAGGACAAGCTCCACAGTTGCTCTCATATAATGATCCAACAGAGGCATTTAAGTGAGCAAGATATAAACACCCAGCTGGAATTTGGCCAGAACACTACATTTAACATCCTACTCCTAATAAGAAATGCCATATAGGCTGCAACGTCCAAGCAGAGCAGACACAAGCTTATTTAAAAGATCTCATCTGATAGTCCCACACGCAGCAAACTACATAGACCAGAATTTACAGTCCTGGGCAACATAAAGTGTTGAGTTGACCCTGGCTGCAACTGCCAGATGTGGTATAGCGCTTGGAGAACATTTGTTGTAGATGAAAACAAGCGTATTTTGCCTTGGAGGGTCCCAGGTATGTCCCACAGGAAAAAAATTGTCTGCAAAAGGCCTCTCTGCCTCCCTGTTCTGTTGGCCAGCTTCCCTTGTGTGTACCGTCGTGCTCTCAAATGAACTCACTCATAATGTGACGACAACCTCCCCATTTTTTGGATGCCAGACTTTAAATGAAAGGAAATTAGGGTATTTGGAAGGTTGTCACCTTATCGTCTGCCAAAGACCAGGAGAATTTTCTTTCCTTTTTTTTTAGGAGCAGCCAAACCACTTTTGAATCACATAGTCAACATGGTGAGTATGGCTGACTTGCCTTAAAACAAAACTAAACACATTTACTGCACATTTACTGAATTTCATAATTGTCTATTCTTCTTCCTTTTTCTACCCACCCTTTTTTTTCTGCTGTCTTTCTGTATTATCGCGTCACATGCTCAGGCCATACTATTTCTGGTCTTGTCTATCTATCTGCCTCTCTCTATCTTTACTTTTCTTTCATGCTACTTTCTCCTCCTCTCTCCTATTCTAATCTAATCTAATCTAGTCTCTCCTCTTTCTTCCTTTGCTCATATTTCCTTTTCGTATTTCCTGTTCAAATAGGAATACAGGTTGGCTCCTTCCAGCCTCAAAGTTATGATACTAGCGTGCCTTATGGAAATTCATCAACCAACAGAGAGATAATACAATATTTAAGAAGATAAAAATCAAATGCCGGGCTTATCATGGCATTTACTTCAATTTTGTTGGTCTAACTCCATTGAATTCAGCAGAGTTGCAATGACTGGAAAAACGTGATAACCGAACAGGCTTTGCTTATTCTGTGTGACCTCCATTACTCCAGACAGAACCCCACAGGCATTTGCAAACCAGTGTAGACATGCCTTGTGTGTGCCTGTTTTTACTCATATCATGATATTCCCAGCCTGTTCTATCTATAAACTCACAGGGATTAGCCAAACTGTTTATTTTCCATTGATAACCGTTGAAGGTCTTTAACAAGAATTCTATTGCTATTCTGAATGTCACTATCTGAAATTAGCTGTAAATCTCTTGTGCTGCTTAAGCTCAAGGAAGTTCACTGATCTTGAAGTTTGGTATCTAGACAACAATCTTCCTTAAATAGCCCATCCACAGATACAAGCTAAACAGAAAGGAAGTAGACTTGAAAAACCTTGCAGAAATTACTTCAAGACACTCTGCAGGCAAGATCAGTGACTCTGCCATATCATTGACTTATTTAATACTTTTAATTCTCAGAAGAATATTAAAATATTAATCATCGCAATCATAGTGAAGCATTTAGTAAAAAAGAGTCCTTTAACTTCTGTCTGCCATAGCCCATAGCAATACTGATAGCCAAACAGATGTAGCACTATATTGTACAAGGGAACGTTCAACTTATCAGTGAAGTTGGAATGGAAAATATTAAGAGCATCTGGAGACACATCTGCTGAGGTTATACTGTGGAATTGTATCTAATGGAGAAACTCATAAGAAATATATAATTTTCTTGTAAGTATTAGCAATCTACATTTAAATCTACTATTAAAAATGTGTAGGCTATGTAATTAATTTGTTACCGTTGAGAGTAACACACAATTTAGACTGTTACTACTCATAGGCTTGCCAGAGCCCTCCAAAGTCAGTAAATCCAGCCCCCAGTTATTTCAGACTACCATTATCAGAAGACACCTTAGAAGGAGAATTAAAAATGGAATTAAATATTCTTGGTATGCTTCTCTATTAGACACGATGACATCAAACAGCACTTTCAATAGGTACACTACTTATGAGGCTTAAATAAGAGATTTTGTGCAGATGGAAGAAATGTGCAATATTCACTATGATCAATGCCTTGGAAAATAAAAAATATCTGAATCATGGAGTAAGAATTGAAGGCACCAAAGTGTATCGAACCTATGTATCCAACACTTTTAATGTCAAAGGACTGGTCCTTGGAAGACAAATTGTCATATCCTGAAGTTAATTATTTTATAGTGTTCATTCCTGCATGATGCATCAGTTTTGCAACAGGGTGTTAGGAAACAAAAAACAGCTAAAGTGTTATCAACACTCCAGCTGCTTTCTGTCATATACTGAATTAGCAAACAAAATGTGTTTGAAAAGGCTGTCAGTAGAGCAAAAACAGAAAGCAACAATGGACAAGGTTAGATGCTGGTCAGCATCCTATATTCATTCAGGAAGCGTGTAGATGCATTCTATACCGTTTACATTTAGGTATCAATATATTTTACTTCTTCAAGCAAAGGTTTACCACTTAGAGAAAACTAGGATTCAAACCATAAGCTTCAATCAGTACGAGAGACTGTGTGAAAAAAGGTGGAGGAGAGTATTTCCAGAACACTCAAGAGTGCTTCCTATCTGCCTGCTGCTAGCTGACCAAAAAGATTATGGAGAGCTAGCTTCAGAAGTCAAATATAAGTAAAACATTTAAATATGCATTTACATTTTAATTTATTTAAAGTGAGAAACAGAAGAGTTGTAAGTAGTAAACTCTTGGCTTTGTTGATACGTGTTCAAGGAAAAAAATTCATCAGTGTGGCTACATCTAATTGCTGCCACCACATTCATCACTCCTTATTTGCCTTCACAGTCCATCGAGCAAACAGGTGAATTAAGATGACAATTCATCACATGGCTACTGCTGAATGCTTCAGCTGAGTTAAGGGACTGGGCAGCTTTTCCTGTATGCCGGGTAGGATAAACGGCCTGCTCTGTGATACCGGTTTTAGTCACTAATGGTAGACTGCTACTCATCTTACAGAGTAGGGGGCAGTTTGCTCTTCTCCGCTGCCCCATTGCATGGCTCTGCTCATATGGTGACTTCTGAAGAGCTCTCTAGGCACGCGGGAGCACTTGTGGTAGCAACAGTCCAATATTGTCAAGACAGGTAGACTTCCGATCAACACTGCCAAGATCTGCGCAGCTGTGAACACAGCTCTGCTTCTGGCAAATTGCTGTGTTCTGCGAGGACCTCGGAGGAAGATGGAGTCTGCGATTCAACAGGTTAGGATTGGGCAACTCTTTTCATAACTGCACAATAGGGAATAACTGTGGGTAACTTCTCCAAGTGCCAAATGCCCAACAGCAACCTCATTTAGGATGTGGGAGGGAGGCTAAACTATATCATAGGCCTTTTCTTTGACTTATTTTTCCAGAATCAAATTACACTGTTCAATGAAAATAGCTTGTGCAAATACAGGCAGCAATTCAGCAAAGATATGATAGAAAGAAGACATAAAATTTCCAGCACAATTAAGAAAACTGGTGTTGGTTACTCTCATCAATCAAGATTGATTAGATCAGTAAGGGTGGCAAGACCTGGCTCTAGTAGGGAATAATCTGCTTGTGTTTCTCACAAATGATATTTCCACTGAACAGACCCAAGACAGCATTCACCTTGCCCTAGGTACCTGTGTCGACACAGTTTGATTTCATCCATTCTGTCACCTGGTCCTACCCTTGGCACAGCCTCACTGAAGGTACTGTAATACTCACCTTTCTGCATTCAGATAATTCCCCTCTGCATCATTTTACATATATTCCAAGATACTCCAAGAATTCCTACAAAGTTCATTAATTTCATTGGGAACAGTGATACCGTGCAGTTCTGCAGATCAGACAATTCATCTAATTTAAAAGGTTTGCTTCTCTTTTTTTCACATTTCAGCATTCTTGTGTGGCATTTTAACTTGTGATCTATCTCAGTTTCTTATCAGATTTTCCTGTATTCTTCAATCCAGCCTTCACATAATTTTCTGATTAAACAACTGAAATCACCTGAAACAGACCACGCCTTTCAGTCTGTACTCAGCGGGGCCCAAAGATTTCTAAAAGCTCAGAAAGCTTTTACGAAGCTTTAGATTTCCCATGTAGGTATCCACATTTGTGTTGGAATCTATCTGGGTTCCTCAAATCAAGGGAAGTTGAGAAATCACTGATTAACGAACTCTGAGTTTGTGACTTCCCACAGTTAAGACAGAGAGCACTTTTTATTTCTTGCGTCTGGCATGACACCAAGGCTGCACAGCTCTACATCAGCCCAGCTACATTGAAGGCATTGACTTCATTTTTGGATCCCACGATTCTCAGTGTCTATGAGTAGTTGGCAGCTGAGTTCTGGATAAGAGTAGCAGTTTCAAAGAGCTACAGGAAGCCATTAATAACAAGAAATGCCTGAAATTAAGCCTTAAAATATCCTTTCTCTAAAATTAATAGGGGCATAAGTTATACTTGCTGCAAACTGGAGACCAAGTCCAAGTAAGATCTACTTTGTAGCACTCTATTTAAGTAGAATAGATCAACACTGTGAAATGACAGTGCAAGTACACTTTGAGATAGCAAATGCCTGCTAGGCTATCCCAGCTGCAATGGGCAACAGCACGAACACCATGGCATGTTCACCTCCAGTTGGGGTGAAACCCTTCAGAAACATTAGTTGCTCCTGCTACTTCTTAATGAGCCTACGCTGCCACTCTTTTCTGGCTGTTCCCATGCACGCTGCATTAAACCACCTGCAATTACACCTGTCACTCACAGACTGCTTGGGAAGGGCTTTGGACAAATGGCTTCTGTTTACCCAGTCAAGAGATCACGAGAGCTTCCACCAGTACAAAATCAGAGTGCCTGTTGTGGTGCTGGTTTTGTTCTTGATTTGATTTTGCCTTTTGATGATGAGTTTCCATGGTGGTATTAATTTTTTACTGCTCATCTCAGCCTCATGCTGCCTGAGAGATTACAGTTTTTGTATGCACTTTCCATTGCCTTGAATTAGAGCATCATCTGTTACCATGGCCATAGCCCTGTCGTTCTCAGACTCTTTAACCCCGATCTGTTTGATTCTAGGTCTGGATATGACCCAGAAGCCACATTCCTTGTGTTGAATGATAACCTCCTCTAGGCCACAGAAAACTATTTGTCCACAGCAGTCCTTTCAGATAGGTCAGCTATATTTATTACAGCACATTGACCACATGGACTTCCCCTTCTTCAGCGAAAGAAGCTGCAGAGCGATGCCAAGCACCGATTCTCTGACCCCAGGGACTTTCATGGGAGATCCATGTCATTCCTAGCTCTCTTTTACATTTAGAGCTTTGATGGGACAGAAGGCTCATCACACCTGGACAGCACTGGATATGCTCTAGGGCAGCTGAGTGACAGGCCAACCCAGTATGATTCAGGGACATAACTGGAGCTTATAAGCATGGGATGAGAAATAAAACGGATTTACTTAAACATAATGAAAAAGCCAGCATTTATGAGAGGCCAAATCGAAGGGGACTGTTTTGTCACGCAGGTTCAGGACTGGGTTGGATTTGCCAAGTGTTTTTTCCGTTATGACTGATGAGAAAACTGTGGGCTTGACATTTGAATATGGACCTCTCTACGGTGATTCATGCCTCTGCCAGCTTCCCGCACGCCATCTCCCGTTTCAAATGACGGAGCGCAGCATGATGCTTTTCAATGGATTTTTCTTCCTGGGTGCCCTGTTCGAGACGTGTGCTGCACAGGGTCCCCGTGACTGTCATTAGCTAGCAGTTGAGTTCCAGCTCAAGTGGAAAACACCGAGCCATAACAACCTAAATACCAGACATCTGCTGTCTGCGTGCCCCAGGCCATGTCACTTGCAATCACTTGAAGAGCTCAGTATCAGCTCAGCGGTGTGGGCTGGAGAGCAGCCCGAGCTGCAAACGCTCCTGGTGAAGGGGTTGTCTCCTCTGGAATGCACTTTCCCACTTCAGCTCTAACAGCCTGGATTTTGTAACCTCCAGGTCATCCTGGAGGGTCCGTCTGCTTTCCCAGGCTCTGAAGGGGGAGGAGAAATTTGGGAAATTAGAAGGCTACTATAGGAAACGCTTAGTCGTGGCACGGCAGGAGGAGGTTGTGCCTTGAGACATTGACTCAGTGGGTAGAAATTGTACTGATACAGAGTAAATCTGCCCAGAAACCGGAACGGGGAACTGTTCCTGAGCTGAAGAAACAAACACGTATTGACTTTGTGGGACAGAAGAGAGAGGATTTTTACAACCTGATAAGTAAAATTGTTCTGATTAAGGTTTTAAAGTCTATAAATAAAAAAAAAGAGAACCAGCAGGACACATGGATCTTACAGTCGTAAAAGGGGGGGGGGGGGAAATTCCATTAAGGGATTGTTCCAAGAGCCCACTTAAAATATTTAACACTTATCCCTTTGCCTTCTAGCTCCTTAAAAGAAATCACCTCTTACATCATGCCATTCAAAATGAATTATACTTTCAATTTTCCTTGTTTCCTGCTGTATTCATACTAAACGCAGGAGAGAATCCAGCAAAAGCAACTCATCTTGCTGTATGCTAGGAATGGGTTTCTTCAGATGGTTTTAATGCTGAAGACAAAGGTCAGCAATTTACCCCAAACAAAGCACCGGAATTTAATCTTTCCTCTGCTTGTGAGCAGCATGCTTCCATGGCCTTCACAGCGTTCTTCAATTACATTCCTACTGGAAAGTAGGGCTTTAAAAAAACCTCTATGAAGGCTGTTCAGTTTTTTTTCCTGAGAGACTTGAAGCTGTGAATACCGTATTAGGGAGCTGCCAAGTTATCTGCAGAGGTCTTCCACCATTTTACCTCTTCCAGAGACGCTTGTTTAATTAACGCATTCCGCAAGCTGTAGGACTTCTTTTGCTGAGGATTTCTTTTGCTTTGACACACGACCGTGCTGGAGGATGAGGGCATGGACAGTTCGTGTCAAATCTTGCAGCCCCCTGACCAGCTTTGCCTCGCACACGGGCTGCGCAGCCTGGAAACGCATCTCAGAGCAATACATGAAACCAACAAACTGTGCTTTGAAATTGGGAAGGAAGGGGAAGACAGCTGGAAATGTGCATTATTTAAAAGGCTGTAGGATGAGAAACAGATGCTGGCGTGGCATTTGTGGAGTTGCAAGTTACACAGTTTATGCTGGCAGTTGGCAAGCTAAACTGGTATCAAACCCACAGCTATGCAAAACCCACCACCACAACTGGCATCCAGGCTGGCAGAGCCAGCCAAGAGCGAGCGATCATGGGCGCTGAAATATTCTCTCTCTTGCCGTTGTACCTTCAGCCTGGAAGGGACCAGAGCAGAGCGAGGGAAATCAGACTGCACCTGTCTGGGAGACAAACACAACATTTCCCTTTCAAGGGCTATCTGTGCATTACCTGTCGCCAGGACTTAAATTCACTTAAATGAAGGGAAAAAAGGGAGAAAGAAAAGCAAAGGGGTGTATTTGCTTTCTAATTGAAGTCTTAATGATCCATATCTCCCAGGCAGAGCCTCCAGCTGAACTCCCAGTGCCTTCTGGGCTCTGAGGCAGTCAAAAGAAAGGGTTTCTGATCCCTCCCCAATGCATGTTGTAAGTGGGTGAGTTGGCAGCAAGATGAGATTCCCTTCCTTATTGCTGCCTACCAAAAAGGGAAACCCTGGAAAACTGCCAGATCTGGAGACTTGCTAGGGAAATACTAGTTTGCTGATGGGAGGAAAAAAAAACAGATGAGGCAGAATTCCACATAATTCTGCCAGCTAAAACATTGTTTTGACTTGCATCAGTAGAAGGAAGCTATCAGCTAATTTACACAAAGGATAAAGGCTTTTTGGGAGACGTGATTTAGCATCATCACTCCCCAGCAACTAGTGAGACCGAAGGCTAATATCACTAGGGTTCAGGAAAAAAACTATAATCTCTCCTTGGGGATGGAGAAGGACAAGTTTTCAACTGGGCTCATATGATAGGAGAAAAGAGAAAATAAAGGAATATGTGACCTACGTTATGAGTTACAGGGAGCACTTACGGAGCTCTTTATAGATTTCAAGCAGTCTATAGGTGCTTACTAGTAATTGATTGTGGGTGATGGTTATTTTCCTTGTAGTCCAATGGTGCTATTGAGAATAAAATCCTATCCCTTTTTTTGAACCAGGATGGCAGGTCTCCATCAGAGCTCCTTTAGGATTTGGAACAGAGGCCAGTGCCAGAAAACTTGCGAAAACCACAGGGCTACAGGGTGGATCCATGGCTTCCCTCTCTCTGTGCTGGCCCTGTTGTAATCCCAGTCTGTACTAATGCACGAAGTCCGTTGCAGCACGCAGTGGGAGTAACCACAGCCTTGTGTGACCTTTGCGTTGGCAGCTCCTCTGCAGAGTTTGAAACTTTGCATTGTCGCCTTCCACTCCTTAAGATCTTACCTAAACAAGTTGATTTTTAACTCATAAGAAAGGCTCTGGCCCCCCGAGGAGACTTTGAAGTAGATTCTAAAAGAGGCATTAGCCCTAGTCATAGGACTAGGGGTTGTCCATGGCAAAGAACAGGGAGAAAAGGCTGTAATCCTCCCTCGCAGCTCTGACCACTGATTCACAGTCACACTGGCATAGACAATACTGGCATATTTTTAGAAGGTTTGGTTTTTTTTTTCCATAGAAGATAATGAGGTTATGGCACCCCACGGACACCCACAGTCTCCTGGGCAGGGATGAAAGCAGTCTCAGAAGGCAAAAGTCTCTACCTTGGAGGAAGAAAGCCTCGGTGGACCTAAGGACAGTCATGAGGTCCACTCCCAACACAAGGGCTGCTTAAGAGCTGCTCTTTTCACTCTGGCTTTTTTCTCCTCTCCCAAGCAGTACAAGCCTGATTGCTTGGTTGGACTCGATGATCTTAGAGGTCTTTTCCAACCTTAATGATTCTATGATTCTATAAGCCTCAGGAATACTCCCACTGACTATGCAAAGGAGATGTACACTTATCCACCTACAGAGTCATCGTCCCCAGCCCACCTGCTCTCCTGTCTTCCATTCTCCATCCTGCTTTGGGCACGGAGAGGCCTTCAGGAGCCAACAGTGCTGGCCCGTTCCCACCCCAGGGACAGGTTAGCTCCCTCCCATGTGGGGCCCAACCTGTCACCAGCAAGGAGGTCTCTCCCAAAGATATCCCACCTAGTTACTCATGCTCAGGCTTAGTGGGTTCAGCTTGAAGTGGCATGGCTGCCGGTTGGCTTTGGCTGTTGGAGAGCTGATCTGCATGAATATGTCATACTTTGCTACATTAAATCAAATATCCCATGCTATTCAGTAAGTTCCCCACCACAGGTTTCTCTCTGTGGTGTTTTAGAGTCAGTGTTGTACCTTTGCAGGGTGTCCTTACTTACTTCTTAGACCTCACTGGAGGCTCAGTGTGTTGAAGTCACTGCTCGTGAGACAAACTATACCTGTGCTGAAAGGTCAAATGCAATGAATGTGATACTCAGGTGCTGAATATTGTTTGTTTGGACTGATCAGAACATTTCTAAAGCGACTTACACCAAATTCTTCCTGTGCTCAAAACCATTTTTCCCAATGAGCCATGTTTACAAATGCCAAAAATATTTTGAACCAGGAGTTATGAAAGCCTGAAAGCACTTACTTATAGAGGGCTGTTTCAACATTGCAAATACTTATATGCAGTTGAGCCAGGTCCTGTTGCTTATGAGAACAGCCTTCACCAATCTGTCAACACTGCCTTGTCCTAACTTGTCCAAGTGAGAGCTCAGAAAATCAATGTGACGTGAAGAGACTCTCAAGGTGCCACTGTGCAAATATAATGCTGGTGCAGGGCAGAAGGATGGTGAATCTGGCAGGTACAAAGAAGTTTGTAACTTTGCACAGATTAATATTTTTATAGGTCATTTAATACCATAGAGACTTCTCATCTTTTGGAATTAATCAATTGTTCTTCTGGAAAGGTAAAAACCTTCGCATTTTTCTTAATATACTAAATTTAATTGTGACTTAAATGTCTTGGTCCATAACATATTTTTTAAGGATTAAAAGAGTTCAGACCTTTTGTTGAGCCATTTTTACACTGAACTTTACCAATTCCAGGACAACAGGGAGTTCTTCAACAAAGTCAAATACCAATCTACCTTCCTCCCCAAACTCAGGAGATTTTCCACAGTTTGCATTATACCATCTTGCTCTATAATTTTGTTTCCCTTCCCTACATTGGACTTTCACTCATCCTTTCCATTCCTTCAGCTAAAAGACAACAGCTTAGGGTAGAGAGTATTTTTATTTTACTTGTCTTAGAATTCCCTGGCATTGGTTTAGCATGGTAAAAATGTGATTAATAAGTAAATAAAAGTACTGGCATAACCAGGAACTCTATTCAGAAATGGTCTCATAACTCCTGCTTCACCCCTGCCAAGTGGGGTTTCTATTTTAATATCGATACTTAGCAGAATTCATGGCCATGTCCCAATTTCTGATCTACAGAGCACAGAGAAATATTTCCAATTATCACCTCCAAAGTGTTTTCAAAGCAGCAGATAGTGATTACCTGAAAAATAAATGGAATCTCTCAATGACTTCAGGGATTCAGCCAAACCACCAAAAATCAGGCTTTTAACATTCCCCACGTGAATTCCCCCACACTGTGTCTCAAAACCAGAATTAAAAGTTGTGTGGCATTACCCTAAAAGCTCTCAACCTCTCCTTTCCTCAAAAGCCAGAAATCAAGGGCACTAGGATAATAATGGGCCAGATTTGCACTAAGACACTTTACCTGGGGTCTCGCCTCAGACATGGATTTACAAGGAGTACAAATACCAACCCTGTTAACCCAATAATTTGCAGTGTTTTATATTATATTTAAAACAGAATTAATGTATTTACATTCATTTTATTGTCCATTTGCACTGTCAGGAAAAAATAACTAAACCAGTGGAACTGAAGTGCACAGATCGAGGACCTTCACAACGAAGGAAGAAGTACACCTCGTGCCGAAGAAGTACACTTTGTGGCAAAGAGTGCTTCAGTAAAAGAAGTGCTACAAAGATAGAAATAAAATTGAAAAAAGAAGTACAAGATTGCTTTTATATTTTGCAGATATTCAAAATAGCATATAAATACATATATATAAAAAAATAGGATATATATATATTAAAGAAATGTGAATTTTGCTTCACTCAAAATATTTTATGGACTTTGGGAGACTTTCATATAAAGACTAACTCTTATTTTCTGGTTTTAAGTAAAGGATGCTTCTTTTTCTCCTGTCCCTCTTCCACCAAAGAAGGGCATGGAAGGAGGACATAAAAGAAAAAAATGTTGGGTTTCAGGTTTTAACCAGAATAATAACCCCACTTTTTACTGCACACATTTCGTTCAAAAAGCCATTTTTTGTGACAAAATGTTTCAGCCAAGGGCTCGGTCTTTTATGTTCATCTACAGTGACCTGCAGCATTTCAGCATGCCGTACTTCTAGCACGACTGTTTCTAGCAAAGCCTAAAACAAAGCCCAGGCACAACCCTAGAGGCCTCTATAACAACGAGCAGAAGCCAGGTCAAAATAATGCTTCCTCTGCCGACTACTCCAAATGAGTTCTTCTCCTTGACAAGCATCAACCTAGGCTAAGCCCATCCCTCCCTAAAAGCCTGATTGCATCCCCAAACGCGAGGATTTCAGGCTGCTCATCCCATGAGTGCACTTCACAGCATCCCTATATAGGTCTGGTAGATCTTTTCTCTCTCTTTTCCCTCCCCACAGTTCCCTCCTTTCATTATAAGAGGGCTCCTGTACAATTTAATCTAAGGGAAACTTTCTCACCCACTCCAGCAGAGCTGAACAGAGTCAACCAAACCAGAGGCTTGCTTTGCCCTGCCGCCGCCTTCTCATCACTACCAGTAGCAAAGTTACAAGTGAGTTCAGCAGGGAGAGGAGTAAGTTTTTACCATAAACGTAGCCCTACCTCTCACTCCCCATGCCCAGCAAACGCTAGATTGGTTTTAAAATAAATTTCCTTAACAACCAAGTACTACTATTTAACAGGACCCGTGAGCCCTTCCATAGCATTTTACAATTCAAAATCACTGCATAAGTATTAATTAGCCTTAATGACTCATATTACCTAATAAGATAATGAAAAACCCTGCAGCTCACAATATCTACTTCTATTTTCAGTGAGAGATGAAATGCATCTTTTAAAAGGATGTATTTTCTTCTAATTCCTTTTCTGCACATCCCTGTAATAACTTCTGGAAATAATTCAAAGTGTGTCGTGGCATTTTTTTTTTCCTTCTTAATTTGCGAAGGCTAATTTATTGCACCAAATAATTGGTCTTTTGCCACAAAACAAAAATACAGAGGTTTAGTGATAATATTTCTTCCTTAGGAGGCTTTCTGTTGAATGATGACTGGTGTGGACTCACTGTTTGGTAAGGAGATGTGGATTTCTTTATGGAGAATAGCAACGTCTGTCTTGGTTTCTTTCTGGGTTGCCACTGCCAAGGTAATACTTAATGGATTAAGTCTTGTGAAATAAATTCTGTAAATAGAATGTGGGCTGAGATCATTTCAACTCATTTCCCCTGCGTCCCCTTCCCGTCCTGGAAGCTGTCAAGTACAAGCAGCCTGCAAGCAGCCTGTTCTCCCAGTGTTAGTCTTGAGTCTCACTAGATGCATTAAACAGCTTGTTTTTCACATACTTTCTGTCATGGCATTAAAAAAAAAAAATTGCAAGAAAAAAACCAACCCTTCTCAATTCCACCCATCGCTATAAACTGGATACAGCTAATCTTGCAAGGGCACCAAACATTGCTCTGTTTGTCCGTCATTAGAGCACTAGAAACCTCTGTTTATGATAGAATTATAGTTGAATCTGAAGGATTTTAAAGAAAGGAACTGAATCAACTGTGGGTTTGTAAACAAACAATATGGTTTTGACGTCAGCCGTATCATTTCATGTGCTGGAACAGTTTCTATCATGTGGCCAGTTCCTGTCCCTGAAGAGTATCTAATTTAATTTAGATGTATTCATGATATGGGACAGCACGTCAAATCCAAGAAACTACAGGGTACTGCTGAAGGCAAGGGCTATTCTGGAACGATTGCATAAGCTGTACTTCGAAGGAGCAGCAGAGACCTTTTGGCTCAAGGAAGAAAGGGGAAAGCTGTGTCTACTATAGAAGAAAGAAAAAAAGAAAGTGAGGGGGAAGGGAAGTGTACAGAGTGAGGACTGTCAAGGGGAAGGACTCTGTTTCTCCTTTAGAAATACACCAGTTCGAGGGGTTTTTTCTGCATTAATGTTATCCAAAAAAATCTGCATAACTTTTTCCAGAGCAATAAATCCTATCCGCAGCTTTCTGCAGTTCTTCCAATTTTGCTTTCAGTCCTTCTTGGGTTCCTCTCTCTCTGTGCTCTTTCTGGACTCGCCCCGCAGACAACGGCCACGGAGGACAACTCATCCGGGGAGATTTTCTGTTAGGTACCGCTCCAGCATCAAAGGGGCTATGCACTCCGCAGCACCACGCCGAGCCCTTGAGTCCTGGTGCGATCAGTGTGACCCCAAGGGGCAACGCAGAGCCCCTACGGCAGGAGCCCCACTCCACCCCCAGGCACAGGCAGCCGGGGCTGCTAACTGCCCCTAGGTTAGGAGCTGACACCTGGGTGATGCAAGAACACCAGCAAGATCCCACTTTGCTACTGCTGATAGCGACTGAAATATATTTTACGCTGCAGTTATCTAAGGGCACCAATGTGGGAAAATTTATTTTCATACAGAGCACAATTCTGATTGCTGAAAAAAACCCCGTTGCTGTCAACTGAATTTAAAGGGACTCCCTGTGTGGATAAAAAATTATTTGTGAGCCTATGTGTTTATCAGCTTGGGCCTTAAATGATATGAATTTCTCTGGAAACGTATTCCAATGAACAGCATAACAATGATACAGTATGTTGTCTTTTTTTTTTTTTTAAACTAGATAGTATTTTCTACTCCACTGATTCCAGTTCCCCAGGTTTGCAGAAAACCTAGTGCCTCCCAGAGGTGTTGTAGAGCTCCGTGCTGGGTACTCAGCTCTGGCTGTATGCACACGCACACCACCAGCATCTTCCCAACACAGCTACCCGTATGCCTACACATTTGGAAAGAAAATAGGAGACAATTCCCCTTGCTGTTATTTTATGCCACGGAATCCTGACTACTTGTTGAAAAACTATTTCCAATAAAAATGTAATTTTTTTTCCAAGGAAAGTTGATGCTTTTTACCAAAAAAATATATTTCTCAAAAACTCAAACTCTAGTTTTAGCCAAAAACATGAGACCAGCCTTAGGTGTATTCTATTATATTCAGACCGATACTATAAGACAATCACAGGAGTTACAACCAGTTGTGCTTGGTTATTTACAGTGGAAGGCAAGCTGCAATTCTTCCCTTTGATCTATTTGTTGGCTTCAGGATTACATTTCTAAACCTTGCTTTTTAATCACTGTAAACATCAGAGCAGAAGAATTTGGTGGAGGGAAAATTAACTACTACTTTGTGGTTTTGATCAGACTGGGCTTTTGATGCCTCCTCTTCCCCAGTTTCAGTGCCTGAGCTTTACGGCTGACACCACCACAGAGTCTCAGATTCTGGGATCTCACATGCACTGTAGTTCTCTGCCTACATCCCCGTTCCCCAATACACCCCCTGGGTCTGACGCCGTCCCCAGCTGAAGCGGGGCAGGGTGCCGCACAGACATTATCCCACGATGAACATCGATACGCCATGTTGTCACTTCGTCTCTCAGAGGCAGCTTCCCTCGCGAGTAAGCCTGGAAAGTCACACTTTTCCAAGACCCCTCACCCATGCCTTTATTTCTGCAGCGCTGGCAAATCTCTGAAGCCGAGGAACCCGAGAATTGCTGGTGGGAATTCATGAAAGATGTCCCATGGAGCAGAGCAGAGGTGCCCAAGCTACCTTTAAACGAGATAACCGGGGTATAGTAGCAGTCTTTCTGCCACAGGATGGAGCTCAGTGCAGGCTGCAAAGCGTTCCTAGGAAGCTGGATAAATACTCAAGCATCTCTGTCACTGATGTCCATCCTGCTGCTTCTCGATGGCTATCAGCGCCCATGCTGGCGGCTCAAAAAACCTCGTTTAGGTAGGTCTGAAACCCATTGCAGAGCCTGCACCATCGATACGCCTCCAAGCAGATAAATTCCAAAGTGACTAGAAGAAAATCCTGTAGGGGAAGGTCTTGATCGTGTCTGAAAAAGTATACGATACAAAAAAAGTGGGAGAAAAAAAGAGCCAGCTTTTGTGAAAAGTGAGCATGTGAACCCTGCGGCTTCGATTTTGTCCCACTTACTCTGTTCACCATCTCTGCAAAGTGTTTCTCGCACAGAACTGTATTTTTAACAACGCTGAAAAGAACCTGCCAGAATTGGAAGCTCAAGCTACATTTACCCTGGATAAATGGGACGCAAATGTCACGTAAGAGGTTAAATGGCAGAGGGAGGGTTTTTTTTCTCTTTTTAAACCAAGGATGACAAAATTAGTATTAATGGGGCTGATCTTTCTGACTGTGAAATCTCACTGGATATAAATATTTAACAAGAGAAATCGGCAGAGTTCTCCTTCTACCTGAGTACAATGCACAACCAGAAACTGCTTTACTGAAGGAGTTAAAGTTTTCTGCAATAATGCAACAAATCACTCTATGCAACAAACAGCTGACACATTCTGTGGCAGTTTCCCCACAAACTTCAATCTATGGGGAAAAAAAAATCTTGATTTATTATATAGCATTTGGACAGTTGCGAAAGAAAATTTGCCAAAGATCAGAATAATCAACTCTTTCACCCAAGCAGGTTTTTTATGGAAGAAAAAAGCACAGAATGGGTCTGAGCAAAATAAATAAAAATTCCACACTTTTAACCAACAGAACCTTTTGCGTCATGCAGAAATATTTACAGACATCCAGAATCTTGTATCATCAAAAAGACACTCTGGCCTTTAAAATTACAACTTTTTCTTATATTTTTGTTTACTGATGGCCTTTAAACTAGTGGGTATCCCTAACTTGTGGCATCTTGTCATGACGTGTTTGTCAAACGCAGGAATTTTTAAAGCTGTGCCTTGCTATTTTTCCCCTTCCCCTGAAACATCTCTCTTTTGCTAAGCTATCATCTGTGAATTTTAAAGATAGCAGAACACCCGTCTACTAGCAGCATCCACCACATGAGTCATTGTCACTAGTGTCTCAAACACCAGTTTTCATCGATTGAATGGGCCGATAATGCCAATATTAACCTGGAAAGAGCTAGCTGGTTTAATACAATTAAATACAGCCAGGAAGAGGGTGGCAAATAGAAACGTACATAGCCATTCATAGTATACAAGTATACATATACATATATCCCTCAGAGCCCAGTAAAGGTCTTAGCGTAGCATCCCTGTTCCACTCGCCTATTTAATTAGCACACAATGAAGGCCCCTGAATTTCCCTGCAAAAGGTGTTGTGTACTTTGGACAAAAAAGAAAGGAGAAAAGAAGTTGCTTTTAAGTGCAATCCAAAAAAATAGCTCCTTTGGCTAAATGGTACTTTTAATAAAGATGTTTCCAGTGTTTGTTTATTTATCAAAAAAACAGTGTTTCTCTCGGGTGTTTTGATTTTTGTTTCTGTGCACAAGAAGGAAGGGGAAAAAAGGGCTTTACTAAGCAAGTCTTTCAGTAAGACACCAGATGATGGATAGTCAAACACAGAGTCTCCTGTAAACATAGAGGGAACCAAAAGGTATGAACTGACTCATAATTGTGTCAACACAGGTCGCAGACCCTTGGTTTATTTCAGCCTTCCTGTTTTTCACAGATTTCTTTTCACGCTACACTTTTTTTTTAAGACACAGACTCTTTTCAGTACACCTTAGTGGGGTGCAAAAGCCCCAAAAAACCAAAAGTTTTTACACCAAAATCTGGGCACCTACACACATATGTAGGCTGTACTGCCACAATTACAACACCAGCATTTTCCATCCATGGCTTACGGCTGCATTAAACTAAGCCCTGCCTTTCTTCACAGCACTCCACGCCCGCTCTAAATCAAAAGGTCCATCCCATCCCTGCCTCCAGCTTTTCCACGGAGGCTCTTGGGAAGCATCCAGAAAAGGGGAGTACAACAAAACCTCAACAGCCTAGTCCTTCAGTTCATGCAACCCTCGAAGACTCGGTGTGATGATTTTTTTTTTTTAATGTGTGGCAAAGTGGCAAGACTGTGTCTGACCAGAAGTGCTGGGAGGCTGACACACAGCAAAGAGGTCTGCGGTGAGCAGAACCTACCAGTATTTGTCTTGATCTCTAAACACATTGAATTGAGGCTGTGGTCTTTTCCTTGTATAGAGTTGTCCTTCTCTGCTGGTTGCCTATTTCCATAGAGATTGGAAGGAAAAATTTTTAGGAAAAATTTCTTTACTGAAAGGGTTATCAAGACTGGAACAGGCTGCCCAGGGAAGTATTTAAATACTTCCATCCCTGGAAGTATTTAAAAGACATGTAGATGAGGCGCTTGGGGACATGGTGTAGTGGGCATGGTGGTCTTGGGTTGACGGCTGGACTCGATGATCTTAGAGGTCTTTTCCAACCTTAATGATTCTATGATTCCATGATTCTATGAAAAGCCTCTCTGGGGTCTCTATTTCATTATCAAATTTGATTGGCACTGAACAGTGGGCTAAGAAGTTGTTAGAGAAGGGACTGATGGGCAGACACACCGAGCAGTTGGATCCCCTGCAAATCACAGAGCAGTTCAGCTGATGGTTCAAGAAAGGTGTTTCAGTACATTCCCTCACAAAATCACCTGCGGAGACACCCTGTGGCCTGAAATCCTGAGATCCTTTTAAATGACTTGCAGAAAATAACAAATGAAGGTGGGTTAAAGTCAAGGGAGTTGTTCTTCCTCAGCAGAGACAATAAAAGAAGCAGTTTAAGGCCAGACTGCAATGACCTGTACTTGTCCCTGGATGTCCATGAGCCACACAGAGCCCAGCGCAATGCATCTGCACGTACAACGGATCCACCTTGAGCACCTCAGATCACCCACACACGTGCAAATGACTTAATGCTACAGACCCAGAGAGGCTGGCTCATCCAAAATGTGTCAGATCCCCTGTATGAGCAAGGAGAAGTTTATAAGCAGCGACTGTTTGACTGGGATGTTTCAACCTCAGCTAGATTAATTGAAAAACAGTAGAGCCAGCACGGACAGATGACCTTACTCAGGCTGAGCAGTGCCTCATTCCTTGTGTAATCACATCCAGCTCAGCGGGAAGGCTACTCAATAAAAATCAGAGTCACAGAATAAGGATTTAGACCTTATTTCCCATTGTGTAAAAGTCAGTTGCTAAAATTCCCAGTCAACAGGTAATCTTTGCAGTGAAGCCAAATCCACCACGAGCATCACAAGGGCTCTTGCCCTGTTACTTCACCAATTCATCCACAAAAAAATATGCAAATCAAATTACATTTAGGACAAAGCTGACACCAAAACAATGCCAGAAACAGCATTTCAGAAACAAATCATTGGCAGACTTAATTTTTTTAAGACTACTAATTCTAGGATATTACACCTTTGTAAAGAGCAAGCATTTTATCTGGTGCCATTTTCCCCTGTAGGAATCAAGGTTGATGGAACAATGGAGAGAATTCCCTATGCAAATTACAATCTATTAAGTCAGATTTGCTTCCAGCAGGGTCTGTACCTTCAGAAATTGTTCCAGGGTTTGTGTGCCTGTTGAGTGACCATAAACTGGGAAAACCTACAGTCTTTTCTCCTGCCTCCCCCTCCTTTCTTTACCTCCTTTTAGCTCTACAGCAGAAGACGAGGGAAGCAAAGTTTACTGAAGGAGACCATGAAAAGAGTTTCAAAACATTCCACATATTTTCTCTGCAAAAACATGCCGTGAATTTCGAATGTACATAGTGCCAGGGCGCTGTCACTCAGACCCCAGGAGTTCACCCAAGTTAGACAAATTATGCTGCCCGTTATCTCAGTTGTTACAGTTTCTTGCCATTCATTCATTGCCAGCGTCAGCGTAGGGGAGAAAAGGAGCCTCAATTGCTGAAGTTAACCTCTTGCGGTGAGATCAGTAATACCGGGCTTTCCAGTGGAGAATTCACAAGGAGATAGCTGTTAGCCTTGTTTGCCAAGGCAGCAGTCAAAAGAATGCTGAATTTTGGCAGGTATGAGCAGGAGAAATGCTGTGTTATGGAAACGGCCACTGCAAGCTCCCTTCCAAATCTGCAGTGTTTGGCCCACATCAGTAAAACAAAGTAATTTAAAAAAAATTTTTACATGTCCTATAAAAAGACTACATGAAGTAGTGTTGTGGTTTGAAGAGATGATGGTACTGCTGAGCAAACCTGCCTGGCTGAGGGCAGTGGCTGCCGCTTCAAACATCATATCCAGAGTATAATTAATATTAACCTTCAACTGCATCAGCAATCTCTCTGCTTTCATCAAGTCTCATTTCCTCCCTGATAAAGAGCTAGTTATTATGAGGGAATGCAGGATGTGATGAGGGGATTCATTTCTGAAGGTCCTTTATACAGCCACGTTAGCCCTGGTAGGTACCAAGTCAAAGCATCTGTCCCATATGCCAGGTATTGTCCCACTGTAAAGTCCCTCCACCCCCCAGAGCCTGTGCATGCAAACCTGCCTTGCAAGTGCATTACCCCATCCCTCCTGCCTGATCCGCAGTGCCTCGTTAGGAACCAGAAAATGTTGAGTTTGCACGGTAGCATCATGGGAGGTACATACTTTGCACGCCCATCTCTAGACTGATTCCATTTAATGATGAGTACCTTTAATGCCGTTCTGCTGAACCAGTTTTGATAGCACATTTTATTTATGCAATACTTCCAAAGAAGGGAAAAGGTCTTACCTATTGTCCTTCGGAGATCTTCACACTGGCTAATGTGAGGGAATTTCAAGATTTCCTTCCACTTTTTGCTTTTGCCTTTGCGTTTCCCTCCACCCCCTGCAGAGAAAGAAATATCAGGATTAGATTGCTTTGGGGACATAGCCCCATCCAGAGTTTACCAGCCCAGTCACAGTTCTTATGGGTATCATTAATAATTAAAGCTGAGACACTGTGTACAGATCAAGTCTGAGCTTGTCTGGGCTGACACAGACCAAGGAGGTGGCATCTGGCAGAAGACCAGGTTGGTAAAGGTTGGGAGTTCAGATGGGTCCATCAGGTCCAGTTCAGATGACAGTGCTGAACTGAGCATCTCCAACATCATCTCTGACCCAGCTGACAGCCATTTCGCACAAGTCAAATAATCTTGTAAAATTACAGCTCGCATCTTTTCAACCTGGATCTCCCCCTTCTGGTTTTGGGATGAGCCCTGATTCCATCCCAAAGGAAGTGCTGGCAACTGAAGACCAAACTTCAGTTCTTGCCATCCATCCCTCACATTACATATACTGCCAACGTGGCATTACCACTGACGTTACACACTCTGGTCACTGCTGCTTCCACAGGAGGAGAACAATGAGAGAAAATTAATGTAATATCCTCAGGAAGAGAAAATCTCTTTTTGGTTCTTTTCTCCCCTTCTCACTCTTCCCTGCGATTTCTTGAACTGGACTGTCCTCAAGGTGAATGACCTAGCTGGCTTCCTCCAGCTCTGGCTGAATGAGGTCCAAGACCCTCAGCCTTTCCATGCCGATGTATCTCCCTCATCAATGTCCCTTCATAAATACCTTGCTGCAGGCATCATTGGCATCTCTAGGTGCCATATCTGAGCTTGCAAGCCTTCTGCAGCGGGCTCTGACCAGTAATGGTAGTGTTTCCAGCATACCTCACTTTGCTTCTTGCTGGGATCACCAGACGACGCAGTGCCTGTGGGGTTAGGCTCCCTCAGCCCAAGCAAGCCTAACACACATGCTGTGTGTGCCCTCCCCCAGTGCCTGCTAGATGGGCACCCACATCTGAAACAGCTCAGCCCAGGAGGACGTTTTTAGATTTTTCTTGCCTTTTTTTTTTTTTTCACTATCATTGGGCACATTTTTACTCCAGCCCTCCCCTGGGTTTCTCTTTCATGCCGACACATTTTTTATGCTGCCACATCAGCACTACTGCAGAGGGCAGGAGGTGTGGTGTGGTGCTGGGGCTTTCGTTCCAGGCTCGTTCGTGTACCTGTCCTGCTCAAAGAGGCTGCACAGCCGCTGGAGAAAGAGTATCCCTCCGGACGTGAAAGCCCAGATGCAGACTGAGATTCTCCGAGTCGCTCTATTTACTGCAATTCAGTCCCCGCACACAAAATCTGATTCACTTGAGTCTATTTTACATGCGCTGGCACGTCGAATGAGTAATTCAGAGCTGAGTTAATTCTGTAGAGGGGCTGGTAGAGTCACAATTGCAGATTGAGGGTGTGCTGGGTACTACATGATATTGCAGGCTAAATTAGGAGAACGTTGACTCAAAAGGTAGCAGACCATTACAGAAAAAACATGAGCCTTGGAAAAAATTGCAAAGTATTGCTCTCTGTGGGGTCTTTCTGATCCTTCTGCATCTCACCTTTTATTCCTTTGCTTTTGGTGACCAATGGTTTTGTTATTGCAGAGCTTGCCTTGAATTATTTTAAACTCCTTATTGACAGGAATTTATTGTATGTTATGCAATGTAGAGCAGAGATATCTGCACTAGCCATAAAGGAACTAGCTTGTTTAGACGATCAGGAGTACAGCTATGCTACCCTTCTCAGGAATTAGTCTCCGGCAAAGCACAGAGAGCTGCGACTGTCTCCATGCTACGCAGTATTACGCAACGCAGATGTACCCTTTGGGTCTAGAATGAACTCTGCTTCAACCTCCCCTCTTCAGAGCATCCCAAACACTGCTGCTAAAGTCATTTCCTCTCCCATCCCTCCAGCCACAGTATCAGAGAGGCTGTCTTGCTCTCCTCTTGCAGCATACAACCCTTAGTCTTCCAGGCTGACGGTCTTAGGAATGCTACAAGGCTCCGAGAAGCATTTTGTGGCTGGGGTGGGCACTGTGATGGTCCGTTCACCAACTTTGCTGGAGCGCATGGCTCTGCTCTGGTCGCCAGCGACTGCAGGGGTTGGATTTAGCAACCCGAAGGGTCCTCCATTGGCTTTTGTCTCCCTGAAAACTCCCTCCCGCAATCCTGCACAGCTGCTCCTGCTTGCCAGGCTGCCACCTCCACTCACCCCTCTTCTTCTGTTCCAGGGGCCTTCCTGCACACTCCTTGGTGCTCCTGCCCTTATGCCTCATCACATCGCACTGATGCTTCTCTGCCCCCTCCCTTCACACGCTCCCCTGGGGAATGATCCTTCCTCCAGGAATTCCCATTTCCTTCTCTTTGCCAGTCATTCTCTTTGGCTGCGTTTTCTTCCCTGAACTATTGCTTCATGTTTTTCCTCACACTCATTTATCTTGTAAACTTTGAGTTCTCTGCCTTGATGCCAAACCTCCATGGGAATTAAATGAATTAAGCATATATTTATTAGCACTGGGGGAGGGATGGGAAGGAAGGGGAGGGCAAGGAGGGAGGGAAACAGCTGGGCTGATGTCAGAGCAGAATGATCCCCCTTTGACAGCCACAGGGTTTGAATCTGGATTTCTGGATCCCTTCCTCGGGCTGCCAGCTCCCAGAGCAGCTTATCCCACCCCCACGTACCAACACGTGCCTCTCACTTCTGCCCGCAGAGACCCACCCGGCCCTTACCAAGGAATAGAGAGGGGGGTGCTGTAAGGGGGCAGGCAGGAGCTCTCTGCTTAAGGTATGAGCAGGCACCGGAGGCAGCTCAAGAGGTACGCAGCTGCTTGGGCAGCGGTGCCTGCTCGAACAGGATTTCCAATCATTTCTGGACACAGGAGACAATAGGAGCAAGCCAGATGAAAGAACCCTTTAGGCTGCATCTGCTCAACACTGGTACATCTTCACCCACTACTTCTAGAAGAGGGTAGCTTCTAGATGTCTACCCTCTAGATCAAAGCACTGGAGATTTCAGAGCACGCCTGCTTCTCCTGCCACCTTTACAAAAGTCCTCACAAAATGGTTGCATCTTTAGCAGCATCAAGCTGTGCAAAGCATTGCAAAATAGCCCTTTGCTCGAAATGACAGCTCTGAGATTTCTGCAGAGATGAAATGATACTGCTAAGCTGGGCCAGAATGTTTTTAAAATCCATTCGATGTAAAATATATATTGATATATTTACATTGGATGATGTATTTCCGACATTAAATTTCCATCAAAACTGGAGAAAGGCTCTGCGGTCCCCTGTTACAACCGTGATCGATACAGCCAGCGTGTTCTCTTCTCTTTTGTGGCCATCCTCCAAAAATAAGCAGCCTTGCCTGATGAATCATTTGCTCTTAGCTGAGCGTGAAGTAGCGTTACTGTTTTGCCTGTGACGTCTTTATGTTAAAGATTCTGATCAACTGTTTTAATCGACCTGACCTTTCCGCTCTCAGCTTTTCTTGTGGAGCCAGCAGTGTTTGCTGGCTCCAAATGTTAATTCCAGGGGGTTTGAAGGACGTAATGCAGTGAGACAGCTGAGACGGGGTAAATTGTCTAGCAGAGCTACAAGCTAAAAGGGGAGGTTTCCCTGAATAGGTCAGTAATTGTGCAGGTTGCAAAGGGAAGCTTTTCACACATTGCCTTGATTGCTGCCTTTGTGCTGTCTATTCTGGACAGGAGGATTTGCAATCGTCAAGGCAGCTTCTCAGAGCAAGACTTGGCAGATGGGCCATGTTTTAGATGTGAGTTCCATCATGTGGTGTTGGAGGGTCTGACTGCTTTAAGATCTTGGTTTGCTGATGATGACAAAAGGTGAGCTCCCAGCAACAGCGTGAAATCTCAGCTCCACTCCCTTGCATGCACTTAACAACTCAGCATTTGCAAACCGAGGATTGAAGCGAATTCTCTAACGTGTCAACCAGTCCTACAGGAAACAAAAGCATTTGGTCTACATCCTACCTACTGAAAAATACATGGCATTTTTCATATCTTGTGATGCTGGATGGCAAATCTAGCTCTGATGTCTGTGTGCAAGGAGAGAGATATAACCAGAGGCACACATGTAAAACATTTGCAAGCAGGAGTTACCCTTAGCCTAAGGTGCCTATTCTTTTTGCCTCCATTATTCAGGATATTCTTACTCTCATAATACCTAGAGGAGGTAGGAAAGTACCTGCATATTGTTAAGCCAGTGAGCTATTAAGTGGCTTGTCCAAAATGACATGAGAAATCAGAGACAGAGCAAGGAGCTGAAGCCAAGGCCTTGAGCCTGTTAATCCTGCTAATGACAGGATCAAGCCATTCTCCTGTTCAGCTGATTAACGATATTTCATAACACAGAGTTAAATATATCGATGGGTGAATTCATTCCAGCATCATGCCTACAGCATATTCCCTTCGTGCCTCATGCCACGGTGCGAGGTGGCTTTTCAGCATGGCTAAGGTGGCATCACGCTTTTGCTCTGTTCTTGCCCAAGCTGATAAGCCTGCATCACACCCCATGCTGCCAGACCTGGCTAACCCAAGATGGCCAAACATTTCATTGCCTTCAACTGTATTATCTGCAATCTAGCTAATCCACAATTTAGGTAAACTATCCACAGATCACTGAAGGACGACTACAGTTTGTGTCTTCCATTTCGCAACGGTAGCTAGGCTCTCACCCAAGTCCTTCCCAACAAGAGTACAGAGCTCCGATTGCAAGGCCTTGATCACACAGCACATGAAAGCAGTGAAACAAACTCCAAAAAATATTAGAAGTCCAAAAATCATGATTAGTGTCCTTTTTCCACTCAAAAGAAATTCGCATTTCTTCTCCTCTTCCTCTTGCCAGCCTTCCTTTACTCACTCTCTCCCATCAAAGTGTGGGCAGCTATATGGTTTATATGGAATTACCATATTAGATTAAACAAATGGTCTGTCTAGTACAGGACAGACCACAGGCAGCTTCAGAGGAAGGTCTAGAAAGTTGTTTCTGAAGTATTTAGAAAGCAGAAACTTTTTCCATACCCTATTAATTAGATACGGCTAACAAAACATGAAAGTATATTGCTTCCAAAAATTTTCTTCTTCTTTTTTAGAATCTATACTGCTTAAATTCAGGCTGTGCGTATGTTCCTGGTAAATGCCCTGGACTGTTGAATGCCCATTTGTCTTATATGGGTGTGAGTTCCAGAGATTAACCGTGTATTTGTGAAGGACAAGAATACCAATTTTAAATGTGGAACTGCTTATTTTCCTGGAGTGTCTCTTCCTAATGAGACAGCATGAATAAAACGTATCAGCCCATCATTTTTCCCCAAGAATTTTTCATATCTACACATCTAGCCTCAAAGGCAAACAGTTCCACCTATCTTAGACCTGCTTCACGTGGAAGTTCACCCACCAAATTCTTGTTTCATATTAGTCCCAACTACGCTCGGCTGTACTAGCAAATAAAAATGGTTTGTTTTCAAAGAATGAAAGACACTGCTTGCTCTCTGCCCTTCATCCTGCCCTTCTCATCCGGGAAAGCAGGAAAAACCAGGAACCCTGTTTTATCCTTACAAGATCTTAGGTGATACTCCTGACTAACCTGTGCTTAAAACAAGCACTTAGGAGACCACTAGGAACCTCTTTATCAATCTCCTTCTATGTCACCCCAAGGAAAAGGAGGAGAGTATGAGGGCTGGGTTTTCAAAAGCAGGTAGGTGTCCGCCATCCACTGGGACGCACTGCCTCTGCAAACCAGTCTTTAGAGGCTCTCGTGTATAAGATACAACAAAAAGTCCACAACATGCCCTCAAAAGAGAATCACGTTAAGCTCCTTTTATCGATGCTAATCTGTCTTTATCTCCTGCAGCCTTTTCTGATGAACGTGACTCTCAGACTAGTCACAGACCGTGATAACGGTTTTGTGCCCATCTTCCCTGCTGTCACGGCATGTTTGCACATAAATCATCTGCATGTTGCTACAAATACATAAGCCTGACAACCGCTATGTAAACCATCTCATTGCTTTTTGGAAATGAACAGCAGATGTATTTCATGTTTAAGCCTTCAGAGCCACAGACATGGGAATTTCACAAGCAAAAATGCAAGATTCTCCCCAACAGAGTCAGGCTGGCTTTGCAATCTGGTTACCAGAGGACCAGAGGGCAAAACATTTTGTATACAACTGGCACCTAAAGTCCTCTTAACGTTGGCTTACAGAAGTCATTCTTCATAAACAAGTATTTATTGCAGGAATATCTACCTATTATTTAAAAAAGAGGTCAAGTAGTACTGTAAATACCAATGAGTGACTGAAACATGACTTTAATAACATATTTTATATGTTAATAATAATTTATATGTTAATAATAATTTATATGTTAATAATATGCTTTAATAACATCTACTGCCCTGAAGGGACAGAGGAAGCTAAGGGATTAGTCTTTGAAGACTGATCCTCAGGGCTTGACTATCATATGTCAAGGCCATTTTGATACTACTCTAGGAATATAAAGAAGCCTTTACATAAGCTACCTTTACGCCTAGTCAGGGCACATTGAAAGGATCTTAACTAAACCAAAAAAACACACTTTTAATTTTTTCAGTTGGTCTCGAGTGGGCATCCCAAATTGCGGCACTCTCCACGCAAGTCTGCCTAGATCCTCCATTGGGTATTTTTAACGCACATTTGAGATTAATTCAACAAGTTGTCTTTGGGTTTTGGGGGCCAGTTCACATATGCTGGGTGTACGTTTCGCTGCTACGCATGTTAACAGGGAGTTGTTTGGTGATGTGATTTCCCCGGATGCAGTTTAATTTTCCCTTGTGTAAGCACCTTTAGTTTGTCTATTATGGCATCTCTCTCTTTCATGCCTTGTATTTTAACTGTATCGTGCTTATCTGCAGCCGATGAGTGAGCAAAAAGAGATCATTGGCTTTTATGCCACAAACAAAAATAATCCAGAAGATACAAAGTATACTGATGATTTACGATCTATTAGAAAAACAAACAAACAGTAAATCTTATAAAAATAAAACCAGCTATCATCTAAAATAGTAAAAATAAGCACAGCCCCAAATTTTAACTTCTTATTCTTGACCTCAAAGTAAACTAGGCTACTGGCACAAATCCAGGCAGTGCAGTTGTGTTTGGAATGCATCACCATGTATTGGGTGGTTCAACAGGCTGTTGAGATGAACTGCACTGGTGGCTCCAAATTGAAAGGTGCCTGGATAGTATTTGACATTGTAGTTGGCAACAAGAGCAGAAGAGACAATGCAACAAATGAATCTGGAGCCACTGTGCTCCTTTGGAAGCTGTTTCTGGACCTGTAAGGAACTTCCTTCTCTTGAAGGAACATGCAGAGGCTATGATGTCTGAACCTGGGGAGTATTAAGAGATTTTGTCCATCAATGGTGTAGGTAACAGACAACATTTGTCTGTAACACTTCAGTATCGATGATTACTATAGGAGACCAACCTTTTGAACAGAGCTGTTAAGAATCAAGGTTATCACCCTGCTACAAATGCTAAATATCTCAGTCGAGTTTTCCTCCAAACTGGAGCTGAGAGCCAATATTTCAGAGTTCTAGAAAATTCTGATTTAAAGACATTAAACCATTTCATTTTGATAACATTTGAGTCATCTCAGTTCTCTAACGTCAAAACATTATCACAGAACATATCAAATAGAATATTAAGATATATTATATCATTGGAACAAAATGAGTAGGGTAAACTGACATTCTTTACTTTGTTAAAATGATGTTTCTATATTGTCAAAAAGAAGCTAGAAAAAGCAAATCCTTTTTTCTTTTAAGTAGACACTTTCCTGCAAACCCTTTCATTTTTGATAAAACTTCATTCTCAGAAAGGAAGATTCTTTTGTCACAAATGTTCTCAACCATCACATGTTTTGAAGCACACAAGAATTAAACAAGGAACGTGGCCTCCCCATATCTGAATGTTCAAGTGACTCTAAATTCCCACATTCCTTACCGGTTCCCTTAAGTTAATTTGCACAGCTGCGATTTCCATTGACTGTAGGAGACCTGCTTCCCATTCTTCCAGAGAAAGAATGCAAATCCCTGCTCTAGAAATCCTCCTTGAATAGGGCTTGATAACATCTTTCCAGGAAGGAACTCCTCTTTAAGCAATGGCTTTTTAAACTTATGACCTGTTCTATATACTTATTACCCTGTTTTAGTAACACGTATGCAAGCTGCTAACCAAAGCCTCCAAGCCCAAACCTGCAAATGCAACTCATCACCCACCACCCATATATTGCAGATAGCCCATGTAGAATGCCTGGGAGCATGTGTAGTGCTCCTGGATTCAGTGACATCCCTCAAGCAACCCAAATGTTCTTAGGGTTGGCCTCTAAAGCCAAAATACCTCGACAGGACTTGTGGGTCCTAGTTAGATGCTGAGAGAAATGCCTAGAAGTCTAAGAAGGCTCTGCAGATTTGCTGCTCCACATTCTGCAATTCTGATGTTTAGCGACAGAACGGCGCAACGGGCAGCACGAGACAGGCAGAAGGAACATACAAGGAAACCTGGCCCTGGTACAGGCAAATACACGGGGCTCAGCTCTTCTGAAAACCCTGGTGCCGGTTCTAGAGGGACAACATGCAAAAACCCAGCCCTGAGCAGGGAACCATGTGGGTTCGCTCTGTCCCTGTCAAAAAGCTGTGTGGGCTTTCTCTCCTGCAAATAGTTCTGCAGTCTCTAAAAAAAGAACTTAGCCTCCGTGTTCCTGACATTTGAGTTTTATAAGGAGTATTTCTGAACTGTGGGAAGGAGATCCAGCTGGATGGGAGGTGAGAATTCAAGTGTGTTCCTATCAGCAGTCTGTAGCCAAGCTCTGAGAATTATGTTCTTTTCTGGTTTTTTGCCCTCACCTAAATAAACTTACCAACAGGGCTAAAGAAAAGAATTTTAGTAAACGTCATGAAAAATTAATGACTTGAGACAGGCTGTTTTATTAGGCCTGACTGATTTATTAGTTCCACCTAACTGGTAGAATTGGCAAAGCTTTGAGATGCTCTGATAAGAACCCAGAAATCCAGATGTGTTTTGCATTCTGTACACAAATAACAGCACGCTCTTTCAGTTTAGATGGTTTATGTCTGAGTCAGGAAAACAGCCACCAGAAAAGCAAGAAAGAAAGAGTGCCGAGTCTCCATGAAGGAGGCAGAAGAGCAAGTCCCTGAGGCACCTAGATAGTCCACCTGAGAACTCAGTCCTGCTCTCTGGCAGGCAGACAGGCAGACCCCAAGTGTTCAGAGATGCAACACACAGGTCTCAGCTATACAGAGCCTGAACCTAAGTGACTCTGCAGCCCCTTTGTGCTGCCTAGGCATACAAATACTCTACGGAATCGTTGCATTACCACAGTCTCTCCTCCCACATTTAATCCCACCAGCGATCCTGGCCCAGCACAGGTGCTGATGTGGACGCTTGAGTAAGGAGGGCACTGAGGAGGTGTTATCAGGTGCTCAGTATATATTTATCTTCTGTATTTTTGCAGTGGTCTAAAGGACCATTACATCGGTCTTGCTGTGCAGGAAGATAGCCCAAGAGCCATAAGAAGTGTCCTTCAATGATGCCTGGCTGGGTTCACCCTTCTCTCTCAACACTTTTCAGATAGTTGATTAAACAAGCTAAAAATTTTGAAAATTAGGCTGGGAGCTTTCTGAGGACACGTGTAAGGGCTATACTGCCAGAACTGTTTTAGAGGAACAGTTAGTGTCTCTTCTGTGACCCTTCAGCCCTTTTGCTTCCAGAGTCAGCCAGGAAGAAAAGTACAGCATCGTAACGTGTCTTAGATTGGGTCACTTTCTGTTTGAGATCAGGATCAGCCACGTCTTTCTTTTTACCACAAAAGCAGATAACGACCCTGTCCATCTTCCTGGCTCTCCTTGGTTGAATACCAAGTCAGGATCTCACCTGTAGACATATGCATAAAGCATAAATTGAACCCCAGATATATGACAAGCCTTCACACGCCCCATAGAGGAAATGTGGAGAGGGGGATGAAACCACCCTGAAATGCCAGGTTACAGTTACAGCAACTGGCTGGCAGAGGGGAAAAGGTGCTGGCAGACGCTTTGGCTCTGGAAGAAAAAAGCACTTAGTAGGTGTCAGGGCAAGGGTGGAAGAGGGTGCACAGGGCTGATGCGAATGGACACGGACAGCTTTGGGGGAGACCGAGGTTGCAGCATTGCGGGAGTTTGTGGTGTGACTGGTGCCAGGAGGATGGAAGAGTTAAGATCACAGGGGAAGAGAAACAGTGGGGGCGAAAACAAGCCAAGAGGCTTGACTCTGCATTTCACCTAAATTCTCTTCCTTACTTAGCTACAAAGCCTGGCTTTGGCCCCATCATCTTGTCCAGCAACGACGTACCAACAGCTCCTTTCTGCAGACCTCGCTGTCACACCCTGCTAAATCACCCCTGAAATCATAGAAAACATTGTCCTCAAAAATCACTGACAGCCCAAGACATGATGGTAACACAATTGTATGCATCAGCATTTAGGATCATTATTGTAAAAGGTTGCAGAAGGGATTCAGGTTAATGGAGGTAATCTGTGATTATCTGATGTAACAGATTGCTCTGCCAGTGACTCATTCCTTCTGCCACAATATATTGCGGGTTGCAGCTGTAAATAGCAGGCAGGATGGAGCCGGCTCCCAAGCTAAGACTGTCCCTGTTGTTCGAAGAAACCCCTATAAGAGAGGGTGCCAAGCCATTGCAGGCGTGTGAAAGCCCAGCAGAGCCTTTCCGAGGGGAGTGGGTCGTAGCGGTGTACTACAGTCACTCATTCACGGGTGTTACTATAGCTACCAGTTGAAGGACTCAATAAGAAAAGCAGAAATAAAAAGAGAAAATTAGGAGGTAGAAGACAAAAAAGAGGAAACTTGCCGTAAAGCAAAGGAGAGGGTTCCTCTGATTAGTTAATGAAGTGCTTCAAAAGCAGCGACTGAAAAACGAGGCTTGAAGGCTGCCTGGCGTCAGCGTCAGATGATGCGAGCAGCTGGCCCACTCTTGTCTCTCCCACCCACCCACCCACCCCAAGAGCTGGCGGTGGTAAGCACCATCTTCATAAACACAAAGCAGCAGCTTTGTGCCAGGGGTGGATTAACTATTTCCTCATTGCTCACAAAGTCCTGCACTTCCACTGGCTCTCCCCGCAGCCCTGGGGCCGGACTTAAAACAAGGTATTGATTTGGGCCAGCAGCGTAGAAACAGGCCACGATGAACAACGATCCTACCATCAGGGACTCCAGGGGAGAGCAAAACCTAAGTACTGTCGTAGCCTGGAAAATGAAGGAAGAAGAAGAAAACATCACCACGCAGCGATCCCACACCACCCACCACCCTGACTCTGGGTCAGAGCGGTGCCGGATGCCCAAGCGAGCCCAACGCGCCAAAAGCAGCTGCAACCAGGGACAGACACTTCTAACATGTACATAAATCTAAATAAATGTATAATTCCCGCTCACATGCTTTCCTGACAGCCAGCTGTTCCCTTTGCTTTCTGTTATCCTTGCTCGGAGATTAATGTCACTGTCTGGGACAGCTTATTAGCAATTTTTATTACGAAGCATATACATTTGGCTGGTGGTGGGCAAAAGCTGAGCCTTTGAGTAAATAAAATACAAGGGCAGCTCGCGAGGAATGACAGAGAGCAGATATCTGCGGGGTCTTTACCCTGGCTCTGAAAGCCAATAATGGCAGGAGGTCAGAGATCACAGGCTTAATTGTCCGATGAATTAATGGTGACGAACGTCTGTTTCCCCTCTTGTTAAAACTGACACCAGATATTTCAGAGAAAGCAGAAGGGCACTTGGCCATAAAGGAATGTTTTGATGGCTGAAGCTGAGATTGTTGCCAGCCCCAGCCCGTCAGAGCAGCGCGGGTCAAATGAAGGCGTTGTAGGAAACTGCTGCTGATTCCAGCACAAAATAGAACCTTCTGGGCCCAGTCGGGCAGCCACGGGTTAGTCTGCTCGTTTTGGAAAGAAACATTGTTTGCTTATATTTTAATAAAAATAGCAGATCCAGATCTTTGAATATAACAGGTGTAAAAAAAGAAGTTAAATTGGAGGAGTGTGAGTTGCACCATAAAAATCAGTTGGAGCTTGTTTATTCCTGTTTTGAAGAAAAATCGAGAGCAACAGAAAAAAAAAATACCAAAATGTATGATAAAAAGCGAAATTTTTCTTTATATTTTGCCCCTCCAGAAAATATTCCTCTTTCATTGTCCCGTATAAGCCCTGCTCAGCAACGCATCTTTGAGTAGAAAGTGTCATCGTGGGAGGAATAACCAAACCGGGAAATACTAGGGGACCATTTTTATCCAGTTAGTCACATTTTGTGAAGCTGGCTAACACTTTTCTATTGAAACAACTTCTTCCGCAGTTAAGAATGAGGTCTACTTATTTTCTTCTTGTTGCTCAATCTCATTTCAATTCAGATTTTCATGTGGAGTTGTAGGAACGAGGATGAAAGCTTCCCTTTGTTTTAAGGTGGTTATGTGAGTTTCGAGCTGTTGTGAAACAAGACCGAAGGGCACATCTTCCCCGTTCATCCGAGCATACGTGAACCCCTCTGGTGTTTAATTTAAGCTACCTAAACAAGGAACAAGCACTTTCTCAATTTTAAAAAGTACAGTATCAATCTACCAGGCAGTTTCTGGGATCTGTAAAGTGATTTCTTACGTTGTAAGTCATTCCCCTCATTATGGTACGTGCTGATATCTTTAATTAATAGCAGTAATACGTAACACTATCAACAAGGATGTGTAACATTGAATTAGGCGACTAAAGTCTAAATATTCTTTCAGCAGTGTATTTCCCCAGAGGTCACGTTGACCAGGGAACAGACACACTGGTTTTCAACCAAATCTATGTGCTCAGTCTCTGACTGAGCTAATTGTAATGGTGCCTTTAGTATTGCTGTCTTTAAGTGTCTGCCAGCATGTCCCTAACAAACCACCAGGTTCATGTTTTTCTAGCCCAGATGGAAAGGTCTGATTATCAGGTCAGAGTCAATTCTAGCTCCAAGGCCAGTGTACTTACACCCCGCGTGAAGCCGGCTTGCTGCGCTTCAATTAACAACGGGAAAGTTAGTGATAAGCCGCCACTGAGCTACGTATTTGCTTGCTTCTCAATTCTGCTGCTCATCAACACCCAAGGGAGGAAGGCTGCTGGGTCTGTGGGGCTAAAGAGTCTCCCCGAAGACTTAACATGATCCCAAAGGGCTAAGGGAGGCATCTGGCTCAGCAGTCCCAGTTGCCTGACAGGCTGCAGAGCAAGTCCTGGTGTGAGAGTGACCTGCACGGAGGGACCTGCCCACCCGGCCTCTCCTGGACAGCTGGCCATCCCCACGGGCCCCAGGGCCCATGTCCTACTAGCCGAGCAAAATTAATAGAGGGGCTTTTGCAGCAAAAGCCTGTAAGCTGCAGTTTTGGAAAGGGCAGTGGTCAGGGTGCAGCCCACGCCACCTGCGACAGTGCCGGTAGTACAGGGCAGTGCATCATCGCGATGCCAGGGGCACGACCAGCTATAAAGCCGGTCGCACAGAGCGTGATTCTGATAAACGAGGTATATATGTGCTTGTGTGGCACTAAGAGTCACTCTGGAGCTGAACAAACCTACAGGGAAGACACAGTTTCTGGTGCAAGAAACATTTTCTGTTCAGATGTTTTATAAAATCCGTATTTTGGGTTGTTATTATCATTCCTTTCAGGGTGTCAGGGCAGAAAAAATAATTCAGCTATTGCTTTAGATGGTATTCTGATTTTTAAACTTACGAGAGCAAAATGCCAAGCAATTAGACAGAAAATCCAAGCCTCCTTATCGCATTCAACTCCCCCAGTGACGCAGCATGCTCTGCACTGTGCAAAGCAACACAGCAGCAAACATTGATCTTCGTGTCTAAGCATCTAAACCCAAGTGGCACATGTGCTATTTTAGCACCTCTTGGGACCGCTCTGGGAGCTAATGTAATTAATATTATTTTGGTGACGGCTATTTACCACATCCCACTGGGAAACTGCAATCTGTGCTTATGGAACTTGAACCCAATTAATACTCACTTCCTAACAGTTTCAGGTGTCTCCTAATTTAAAGCTACGTTTACAGACAAAACAGGTCAGTAACTCTTCCCAGTGAGCCAAACAATACCTTCATCACTTGTGTTTAATAGGAAACAAATGACTGAGCACTGATAAAGTTCGCCATTATGCTTTTGAGGAAAAGAAAAGTGACTACAGAACAATCTGATAACGAGAGAATTTGCTTCCTGTGTAACTCGATATTTATAAACCTTCTCAGTAAGAGGGCGAAAAGGAAATAATTTCAGCTGGCTGAAGTTAATGTTCCAAATCACATTTTAAAATGACAACAAAAACAGGACCCCGGCTGAAAACAACGCTTATGGGAAAGATACGCAGAACCGCGAGGAGGAAGAAGCCTCAGGTTCAGGCTGCCCGTCGCTCCCGCGGCTCGGGCTCTCCTGCCGCCCGCGGACCTGCACTGCACCTCGCACGGCACGGAGCCGCGCTCGGCCTCTCCCACAGCGACAGGGGACACGGGGCGGAAGGTGGAAGCAGGATTGTCCTGGTTGTCTTCTCCGCCTTTGATGGGATGACTGGATTTAATAGCCTCCCTCCGTCTCCAGTAAACATACAAGTGGCTCATATGCATGAAGACAGGGGATTTTTTTTCAAGCTAAGGGCTAGACTGTCAGCCTTACCATACTAGGAATTTCAGTTATTTTCCACGCTTTTGTATATTTAATCCTCTTGAAATGCAGGCAGTGATTGCCCTACAGCCTGTCTCAAGAGCAGAACTAGTTCTCAACCATAATCGTCTCAAGTCCAGGTATGTCAAGCACCTACAATTCCAGCTGATGTCATCGGGAGCCAGGCATGCCAGCAAGCCCTTAAACAAGCCCCTTGAGAGAGGGAGAGATAAGGATCCCAACTGAGGAGTCCCCTCTGCACAAAACTGTAAGTGCAGATTGTTTCTGGACGGAGTGCTGGTTTCTAAGGCTTCCCGGTATGGAAGTTTTTCATGGGAGAATAACGTGGGAGATGTGGAAGAGTGCTGACAGTGATAGTAAAAATAAATATAAATGATTGTATTTTCTGGTTAAAAAGGCAGTGTTCTGAATTACTGAAAAAAGAAATGTTTACCTCCCCGAAGCAGAGAAGCAAAGACAGGGGAAAAAAGCAGACGATGCATCTACTTTGTTTCGCATTTTCCACGTTAGTAAACGACAAAGCGGTTTGCACTTTGCTGCCTCGGCTTCAGGTATCAAGTAAAACATTTCTGAGTTGCTTTTAAAGTATATTAATAAAAATAATAAAACCAACACATCCCTTGGCTTTTCAGCAGTGCCCTCTACTTAAAAACCCAAAAGCATTTTGCAAACAAAAATAGCAAAAGCTTTTCCAGCTTAAAGATGAATTTTGCCCTCACATAAATTAGCATGACTTTTACAGTCCTGTTGAGACACTCCACATGTACAACTGGGAAAAGAAATTATCACAGACCGTTTAAATGCACAACTTTAATTAGAAAAAAACCAAAATAAAACCAGACCCATTCTTCTTGAAAAGTTTTCCAGTTGATGTTGTCAGAAGACCTAAGATAACTAGGACTGCTAGACGCTGGAGGGAAAAGCATTCTTTATGTTCCATTTACTCTGTTTTAAGCAGCCCAGCTTTGTAGAGAAAAAGCGCGGGTTGCCGCTGTGTGCACCGTGCACGTGCAGGAGTGGTGTGGATCCCCTCCACCAACGCTGAACTGTTGGTCACTTGTCAAGGGGGCTGCGCACCACCTTCCTACCGCCGGGAGGAGAACAAGCAGCTGGAGAGAGCAAAAAGACCTTGTGAGAAAAAAGGCTGACGCTCACCCTTTACCAGACACCAGAGAATCCAATGGCGCCGATGCTTTATTACTTCCACTGCTCACAGGACAACTTGTTTAACATTTGCTTTCTTGCAATGCCTGGAGGCCAACAAATTCAGGACTTCTTTGTGCAAGGCAACGCATGAACACAGATCCCATCCCCAAAGGGTTTCCAGATCACAGTACAGCGGTCAAAAGCACTCCCCGTGACATCCTGAGCCCGTTGCTGTCACTGGGGATGCTGCCTTTGCTTTCAGTCAAGGGCTAGGATTTCATCCCCTGTGACTCCAGAGCGTCACAATTTTCCCACTCATTAACACAACTGCTTTCTGAGGAAGACCCATTTTTCAAAACGGGGTGGTATTACTGAAAAACCGTAAAAAGTTGTCAGGAGAAATCAAGGACTGTAAACGCACTGTTGTCCAGAACTGACTACATTTCAAATAGATTTAATAAAACCCTGAAGAAAGAACATTGAAGAGTAAGGGCGAGTCAGACCAGTTGTTTTCCTTCACTTTCACCCTGCCATCTCTTCTCTTTCTGTCTTTCCCAGTTCTGTCCATCTCCATCACATCAAGCATTAACTACTTGCTTCTATTTTCCAGGTTTGTTCTCTTTTCACCTCAAAACTCTTGTTGACTATCAACACCCACCAGCCTTTGATGCCACCTTCTGTCTCTGACCTGTTGCAAGCTGAACTGCTAGCCCTCCACATCCTTCCAAGTCTTGAAAGCAACCCTATGAATAAGGGCCTGGAGCCTGTTGCTCTTCTCTCATTTCAGGGAAATGCCTCTAGGAGTGGACTGCAAAGTCCTGTTCCCTCTCACTTGTTCTCTCTTTCTCTGGTCCATGAAGCCTAAATTCTCTTCTGCATACTTGCACATCTTCAGCAAGCAGGAAACCCTCACTACCAGCACCACCAGCCTAACCAGCCGTCTGGTGTCTAGGACATCTAGGCCTCCCATCAGGATGAGGCAATGATGTCTCACGTTTCCTGCAGGCAGGCTCCAACAACCAGGATAGATAAGTATGGGGGTTTTGGAAACAGTTCCTGGGCTGTATTGAACAGTCCCTGCACCAAGTTGTGCCTAAGCCCTATATGGACATGGTGCAGGCCGAAATTGTGCCAAAAAATGTCCTAACAATAAACAGTGTGGACAACTGTGTGCCAGCGCTCAACCCTCTGCCATGGCTATACTTAGTTCACCAAGGTATACATCCTCTGAGATATATAGAAGAAATCCTTTGTTGGTTGACTTGATCCTGGCCAAAGTTTCACCATAAGCTGCCACAAAGACTTGGCTTTGGCCAGAACCTCCAGCTCACGCCGATGAACCCAGTCATATTTGGACGTCTTTCACCCAATGCTGACACAGGCATGCATCTATCTCTGAAGAATAAAATTTAAGGGATGCAGCCTCGCATTTGAAATCACTGGCCACAGGCCTGTTCATCCTCTTCAAGAGCTGACACATTAAGACGACTGAATAGAAGGAATTCACGGCAATTTGCTCACACAAAAAAAATCCAAGAATAGGACTTTAGTCTTGTCCTGAACTCCAAGAGAGATACAACAGCAGATGTCTTTCATCTATATGACCTTTTCCACTAAGACAAAAGGGAGACAGGATATTAAATCACAGTTTGAGATTTTTATGACTCTTGGCAAGCATTTATTTATTATGGGTTTGTTTGTTTTGGGACTTTGTTTTTAGGCGAAGGAGTGTTATTTTTTGCACTTTTCATGGAACCTCAGCTGAAATACCATAAAAATGTCCGAGACAAATTTCTTTTGGGTGATTTGCACATTTTCAAAGTCACAAGCTGACTCTCCTTCCAACTCACATTGCTCAAACCAGTGTGTTTAAACCAGGACTACCATGTGACATGAAGACAGCAATTCATTTTTCACAAAGTCATGGAAAACCTTGACGGCACGTGCAGTTACATTAAGGGGACAACAAATCCTTTAATTGGCAGATCTAGATCGGGAAGCACGCTTAAAGGCCGTAGCACATCCCATGCAAATCCCGCATTGACTACAGTGGGGAACACACAGTGACAGCAGGACACAGCACAAGGAATGTGGGAGAAAGCGCAGATTAACTGCATTGTCTCCTTAATATGCCTATACCCTTTGCTAGGGGAGAGCTCTCCCTAGCATGCTCAGCTTACCTTACAGATGACTAAGCAGATGGGAGGATAGGAATGCTACTAGGAAAGATAATCCAGAGGAAAGGACATTAACCTCGGACCCAGGGAGGATTAGTTTTAAGTCCTACTTCTAGCACAGATTCATAGAATCATAGAATCATTAAGGTTGGAAAAGATCTCTAAGATCATCGAGTCCAACCGTCAACCCAACACCACCATGCCCACTAAACCATGTCCCTAAGCGCCTCATCTACACGTCTTTTAAATATTTCCAGGGATGGTGACTCCACCACTTCCCTGGGCAGCCTGTTCCAAGGCCTGACCACTCTTTCAGTAAAGAAATTTTTCCTAATGTCCAATCTAAACCTCCCCTGGCGCAACTTGAGGCCATTTCCTCTTGTCCTGTCGCTTGTTACCTGGGAGAAGTAACCTCCTTTCAGGTAGTTGTAGAGCGCAATGAGGTCTCCCCTCAGCCTCCTCTTCTCCAGGCTAAACAACCCCAGTTCCCTCAGCCGCTCCTCATCAGACTTGTGCTCCAAGTGTCTTGTACTTCTTGTGATTGTACTTTGTACACTCCAAGTCTTGTACTTCCTCATGTGATTTTAGGCAAAGAGTTAGGCTATATAAATACCTTGTAAACTAAGGGCTCCAGCTTGTGCCCACAGATGGACTCAGGTGAGATGTCTGAGGCAGATACAGGTGTGTTCGCCCAGCCCCTCTGCCAGGGGCTATTGCCCTTGGAGAGCACAAGGTTTCATGGGCTGGGCTCCTCATTCACAGCTGCTGAAATTCACTTTATCACACCAGGCTATAAAGCGTGACGGCAGGTATACGTCCTAGCTAAAGCTACCTACGAGCTCAAGTCAGAGCCCTTCCTCTTGCCCTCAATCAGTTCCTAGCACATAACATGAACCAAGAGTATTTCCTAAGCCTCCCTTTGATATTGATGCGTGTAAATACATTAAAGGACAGGAAGCCCTAAAACCAGATGGAAATTTTCAGTGGAACATTTTTCCCTCAGAAAATACCAATCAGCCATAAGTAAATGTTTCACAAATGTGTCAATTCTGATAACTTTTTTTTTTTTAAGAAAAAAATTAAAAAGGTTTTCAATATAGTTAAAATAGACTGTTTTAACTTTTGATTCCAAACTATTTTTCACCCCTTTTAAAACACTGCATTATATCATACTGAATGAAACATATAGGCTGAGTTCAAACCTTTTTTCTCAGATTTATTTTTCACAGCAAATTAGAAATGTTTGCACTCCCTTTGTCTCAGAATAGAAATATGTTTTCTTGAAATTTGGGAAGAAAAACAAACAAACAAGCAAAACCCCCAAACAGGACAACAGCAAAACTTTTGGCCCTCAAAACCTCCCTAAGGCCCCCAGCTCTCGCAATCACGAGGGCAGGTGAGGACAGGCTGGAACTCCGCGTGTTCTTTCTGAGTGACTAAAACACGACATGGGCCAAATGCAACCACATGATACTTCCAAAACGAGAACACATATGGCTGAGCATTTCTGAAAAGTCAAAATCTGCTCGCGTTGAAATCAATGGGCGTTTTACTCTTGACTTCTGTGGAAGCAGGGTTAAGTCAACACTGGGTAAGATGGGAAAATCCCATCAGAGATGAAGCACAGCGTTCCCCCTAATGATTATTCATAAAGTGTGTGTAGACGTCACGAGAAAACAGAAGGTGCTACAGAGCTGTTATTTTTAAGCTGAGGGTGATAAAATAGGCAGTGAAGCGTAGAGCATAACTTCTTAGGTTGCTTTGTCACCACTCTTGTTAAGGAACCAGAGAGATTATTTTAAAGAGAAAAAATTCGTAGTTATCTCTGTTTCTTCAGTTCAGAATAGACTTATTTTTTAATTTTATGTGAATTTTTACAGGGCTTTTTAATATTTCCGAATTTTCTGAAACTATTTCTTTCCAAATACTGTTTTTCTAAGACCCACCCAATTTTCAGAACCACCACAAATGCCCAAGAATACTTCTTTAAACTACCTAGAAGCCATCAGAAGATATGTTCTCCAGTCCCCATCTCATACAGAATTTAAATCAGGTCCTAGCTGCCTGCCATGCTTTTGCAGAACTAGATACTCTGTCTACCTTCCTTTGCAAAGACCAATCAATTTGGAAAAGCCGAGGCAGACACTGAAGTGGATCACAGGGAGCATCTGTGCACAAAGACGGAGACCAGTTCTAATCACCAGCATCACAGGACTGTAATCCTCGAATCCAGGAATGAGCAATTATCAGTAGAAGAGCATAATTTATTCCTTGTAGTCAGACACAAGATGGATATCCCATTGGGCACCAGTTAGATTGTTATACTCATTTTAGAAGGCTTAGCAAGACCACTTATCATGTATGAAACAGTACTAATAGCAGGCAGTCTGAGCCATCAGATGAGTTTAATAAAGGGCTTCACTAAAGTTAGCAATGCGCTTTCATTATGCATGGGGTCAAAAATGCTGGCGTGTAAATGAAAGCACAGCAGCTTTTTGGACTTTTGATACTATAACCTTCACGTGCTTCAAATCTCTCACCCAACATATAAACTCTCATGCATGCAAACTTTTGGAGTATGTCACTTATTTCACCAATGAAAAGGAAACACAAACAACAAAAACGTAGGATTTCAACACACAGGCCTTAGATTAATATTTAATTTAACTGACGGCACTCAGGAGTAGTCCTGTCTCAATTACTCTTAATAATTCCCACGACTCACCTGTCTGACAATTAACAAGGAAAAAACCCAGAAATATCTGTCTGTATCTCACTCTCGGAATTATAGCCACCATTTCAATAAATGCACTAGCAGTTTACAGTTTGTAAGCAACAGAGCCTGATCCAATAGCCGGGACCTTCATTTGCTATCTGCTCGGGGTGATGTTCTTCCAAGCACCATCCCTTCCTTCCCCGTTGCTGCTTTTCCCACCCCAGTGCTGACCAGCCTCAGCTGCCCGGTTTGTGAAGCTGAACAAAAGCGGCCACTCAGTGTGGCTTGGCCGAGGTGTAAAATATATCAGAAAGGAATTTGTTTTTGCTTAGTCCAGCAGTCCCAAGCGCAACTGCGACACCCGCGATTAGGGCTTGTGGAGAACACACACGTTACAGCTTCACCCTTGGGCATTCACCAAAAGAGAGATTTGTTTTTCTAATTGGCTCAATATTTTGAGAAGGTAAATGGTGAATAATAACAGCCTCGGCAGCAACATGAGACAGAATGAAAGCAATACAAACTACCCATTTACGCTCTAGCCTTCGTGGCGTGAGCCACATGCTGATTGACTTCCAACCCCAGGAGGAAACTGTCCTGCAGAAGACATCCTCCCTCGCAGCGCCGCGGGGAGCGCCCAGGGACACCTCTTTGGGCTTTGGTCACCTCATTTGGCTTTTGGCCTCAGCGAACTATGGTATATTTCTGTACAACTACAAACCTCATCTGCAGAGCGATAAGTTTCCTGCAGAGTTAGGAACTCACTTCCTTTATTGCAAAGAAGAAATAAACAGTTCTTTGAGAGAAATGGCAGTATTTCATCTGCATGAGCTGGATGCTGTTCCAAAGTTTATGCTAGGTAAAACATTAATTTCTGCAAAGCACTTCCTCAACAAAAGCAGCTTTATAAATGGAATTTGATAATAACAACAAATATAATATTTTCTTCAGAGATTCTTAAACCTATATGCTTGGTCCTCTCAAATACAAGGAAAAAAAAATCAAATCGCAACATCCATCATTAGGTTAAATACAATTGGTCACACTTAATCTCTGATAATTTAACCATGCAGAGTACCTTTTACACATAAAAGTTGCAGTAAATGTAATGAAATCTATAAATATCACTGAGGCCACCGATGGCTGAGCTGCGGAGTTTGACCTCTAGGTTTCTGATTTAAATGTCCTGGGTTGTGAGCACAGCGTGCTGCAGCCATTGACTGCTGTTCGGGTTCAGCGCTGACAGATGTCCCTTTCCAGAGCCGTAAGGGGGAATGAATGAAAAGCCTCCACACCATTCACGGCTCTCAAACAGCACGTTTTTAAATGCAACTGAGAGTCGCATCCTTCTACAGCCTGCTGATACAGCTCCAAATATCTCTCCTGCAAGCAGTCTACCTTCTTTTTCTACGCATGCCATTGTTTCAAGTCTTTTTGCTTTTGTGCAAAAGAGCAGAGCCTTCTCGCCTCAACACCAGGGACATAATTCTCCTGTTTGCAGGGCACAGTGTGACCTCAGTCTTCTGCTCTCCCTAAAAGAGCGTATCTTCCATTGACGTCAAGGGCTCTGCACACGGAGGGAGGGAGATAAGCGTACTGGAGGCAAGATCTGCTCCGTGAATGAGAATGGAGAATTTTTGCTGTAGGAATTTTACAAGCCTCTCGCAGCCTCCTCTCTTGATTAAAGCCAGTGCGATTATTACACAAATTCAGCTGCTGAGTCCTGGCTATCGGAAAGCTGCCTCATGCAGGGCTCTCTGCTGTTAACCCACCCTGATTGTTTGGGCAAGACAAAAAACACCATTATCTGAAAAAAGGAGGTCAGATGTAAAAAAGGTTGTGTCGGAGGGGAGTCGCTGACAGCTCTCTGTACGGCGCATCACACCTGTGAGCTCCCAGGAGCTCTTAGAAAACCTACATCCTGCTTGTGGTGCAGATTTTCAGCCATACGGACCCGTGGGTTAAATGAGGGGGGTTTATACCCAGTCTTAACCATTGCCTTCCTGAGAGAAAAAATGGGCATGTGTATGGGGCTCAGTGCGGTGCCGCAGACCGGCTCCGCGTGAACCAGTAACCTAAGCACGCAGCGCAGCACGGGGCAGAGCAGGCACACCGCGAGGGCTCCCCGGGAGCGGAGCTGCACTAGCTAAGAGCCCCCGCTAATTAGCCCGGGCACAACGCCACCCTGACGAAGCACTGCTGTTTATGTGTCTACAGCAAACGTGGTCCGTGCGGGGTCAGGGATCTTTGCATCGTGCTCCGCTCCATGTGCGGACGTGCCCAGCATCAGCAAAGGGACAACAGCCTCACCTCCCAGCAGGTTTCCCTCTGCAGCCTCACTTCGTCTGCTCCTGGTTCCTCTGGGATCCAAGAACTGGGAGGCGACCTTGAGTTGCCCAGTTTAGACATAACCCCAGCACCCTAAGAAATGCACCCAGAGAATACAGCACTCTGCACGAACACCAGTCTTTTGAGAAAAGCTGCTTATTACAAATATTACAGCAACAACAGACCAACGGCACGATCTGGTTACACTATGGTGTACGTTCAACCAGGATTATCTAAAGTTAAGTTTGCGTGTAAGCTGTCTCGTCCTCTCACCCCCAATGCTGTTCCACCCTTACTTCTGTGCTGCTTTGCAGCGTCGGTCGGGTATGTTTCATCTTCACTTTATCGTGTGCCACTTTTACAGGCGTTGTAGCTGTAAGGTCATAACGGCTGCACATCACTAGCGAGTTTTGGTTGCAAGCAAGAGACAACACGTGTTAGAAAAGACGCGTGTATAATAGCTCAGTCCCAGTTTTCTGTAGCAAAATCTGGAGGGAAGGGAATGCTGTCAGTATGCCAGCCAGCACAGCCCGTGATTTTCATGGCTGGACTGCTGTACCTGGTGGAACGTTGTACTACAAACTTCTGTACACGAGGCCTAGGTAGGACCCCTGAAGAAAGTGATGCCCGTCTGTGTAGATGGTGTATCACATTACAGAATTTAAGAAGTATTAGTGACTGCACACTTAACCCCTGAGTGAGGACGCATAGACAAAAGGTGAATCTTCAGTCTGACCTCTCGGACCTTCTGGTGTTACATACCAGCACGGCTAACCTCGCATGTGCTGTCAAAGGAGGTAAGGACTGGTTTACGGGCTTATGAATGAATTGTATTCCACAAAGAAAAAAAAACAAACCCTTGCTTAGACAAAAGGTAAACATTGTGAATGAAATATGAATGGACAGAAACTTAAAAGTCCCTTATAGCTCAGCCTACTTCAGGGTCAAAGCTCGTTCATAAATTTTTTGGCATCGCAAAGGAAAGAACAAGATACTCATTTACAGCCGAGAGCCTCCTCCTCTCCTGTCTTCCTCCAGCCTAGACAGACTGGGGCAGGTATGTTAGAACAATATAGTAAATGATCAGCTTTGATACACATAAGACAATGCTGATGTGGTTTTCAGATGATTCACGTACACAGCTGTAAGTTATCGGTTAAGGTTTCTCAGCTTCGATCACAACATTCGTTCATTGTTTCTGCTTGATACTTCAGAAAACAGCATTTGAAAATGCCAACTGAAGTGTTTAATATGAAGCTGGGGATGAGACAAATGATAGATCATATCCTGAAGTACAAGATCTCATTTTCATTTTCTTACTCTTCCTACGCAAAACCACAAACCTTATAAATCATGATAGTACCAAGGTTTTTCAAAATCTTCAAAAACGTGACTCCCTGCCAAAAAGCTGCAGCAGTGAGTTCCCCGGGTTGACTGCTCTTATGTATTAATTTTTTTGAACCATTAAGTATCGCTTTGTTCTTTTCAGCATATTGGAATATGTTCAGAAGGCCGAAACAACAAGCAGAAATGTGATGCTAAAGCTTCACTATGATTTTATGCACTATTTTTTCTATTCTCTAGTTACCTCTTTTTTAAAAAAAGGGCACATACTAATTTCCAAAATATTCCAATCAATTAACTTAAGGCATTTCCTCCAGTTCTCCTTTTTTCCCCTCCCCTTAGGATTTCACATAAATTGCTGGTTGTCTAGATGCCAGGGGAAATCAAGAATTAAAATACAGAGCCATCCAAAACATCCTCAAGGCCGTAGTCTGACACTGTGGTTTCTGTCAGCGACCACACTTTCATCTTATTGGGATGCCCTTGAAAAAAACTACTGCTGTCGGAAGCAAAACCTGTGCCCAATTCATGGAATACATGAATGCAATATAAACCCTCACAGGCCAAGAAATTCCACAGACACCGCACGGATTAGCTGTGATAACATCTTTTCCCATAATATTGAACAGCGACAGAAATAAAAGACGAATGTTTTTATCATTTAAAAATCCAGGGCCAGCCCAGCCCCTGAAGTAGGGCGGTGTGTGCAGCGCTGCACGGGAGGAAGCTGCCCAAAAGCTGGCTCGCCCCATAGTGGAAAAATCTACCTCACGTACAGAGATCTTAGGAGGGCACAGAGCCTTCACAGCAGCACAGCATCATCTCTTTCACACTTGCTCTTCTTGCACCTCAGCCGCTAGAGACCCATGCTTCAGGCACACCTCAGCAGAGCAGCCCCCGGGCGTCTCTAATTTGCTCCTTAGGACGGGACCAGCACAGTGCAGATCCAGGGAGGGGAAGCTTTGAATCTACGTTGTACCCATCTCCACATTTTCCTTCTGCTTTAAAATCCCCCCAGCCACAGGTGAGATCCTGTTTCCCAAGAACATGGCGGATGCAGATAGTGATAGCTGGAGGGAGAGGGTGTCAAATGGCTTCCTCGCTGATTTAAAGAAATCCCATAACTAACTTGATTCGCCAGGTTATAACTTTTTGTATTCCAGTTCTCTTGCCTTTGCACTGCAAGCACTGCATCTCCTGACAGCGTAGGACGGTCCCCACAGGGCTTCCCCAGCTTCTCTCCTGACACATTGGTCAGTGCCATGAGATGCGCCCGCTGCAGAGTGAAGGCCACATTTGAACAGACCCTATGCAGAACATAAAGTTTCAAACGGCACCGCTGGCCACCCACACCCTGGTCAGGGGCTAGCAGGTATTGATCAAGAAAATCCTTTCTGTGAATTTTTCAGGCCTTCCAAAGCCAGATGTTTAAATTCAGACTTTTCTCTACTGTTGTCATACATCAAAGAGTGAAGCATTGTGCAACCAAGAAACAACTGTCTCGGAAAGTGGGAGTTACAGTACTTCAAGATGTACAGAATTAAATAGGCATGTATTGGATATTTCCAAGGATTCTCTTAACCCATGTGTCCATGACACCCTGAGAAGCATGACCCTTCAAATACCACCAAGAAGGTGGGCCACAGCCATTGCGATGGCCTCCAAAGCACCCCACTGCAGCATGTCTGTGAGTGTGATGGTCAAAAAGGCAAAGGGCGATAATATATTCGAGGTGGTGACTTTGCTGGAAAGCATAGCTCAAAGCAAAAGCTGGTCTATCGGTTCCTCCCTGTCCAAGGGCTTGCTTTCCAGATGGCAATGTCCCTTCCACATCCTTCGGGCTTGCTTCAGGGGGCAATGCTTGAAGGACCAGTGCAGAGATCTACGTCTAAAACCCCTCAGCTGCAATACCTTTCCCTAGTCACACAAGTACGCTTCTCATAGCATGTTTATGTGAAACCCTGCAGGGCAACATAATTGCACTCCTGTTAATTTCCTGTTCATCATTTATTAGCATTTTGTGTCCTGTAGAGAGCTCTTCGTATCCCGTAGGCAGGATGTTGGTCAGTGAAGTGAGGAAGCTTCCAGGCCGCCATAATGCATCCCTGGCTGAGACTCTCCTGAATGCCCTGATGCAAACCCAAGCAGGGCTATTTCAAGAACTTGTGTGGTCTTATTTGTTATTGAATGTGGAGATGACACTAAGCACCATGCTCATCTCTGGTGCCGCTCTCACCTCGGCCGAGTGATGGTGAGGGTGAATTCATCCCCAACCTGTCCTCAGCTGAGACGTGGGAACCACCCACAGACAACAGAGAAGCTGAAAGCTCTTTGGGGGTCTGCTCACACTTCATGTTAAGCAGCGGTGTCCCATCCCCCCCCAGAAGCTCTCAGGAGTTTTCCACACTCCGTTGATCTCTTCACACCACGCTCAGCCAGGCCACAGCAGCTCATTGCAGCCAGAAGCAAGGGAGCAGCAAGCTCAAAGAGCCCGGTGAAGAATTTATGGCAGCTCCCCGCTGCAGCCCAGGTAAACCGAGAGGGAGAAGAAGCGACTCGCACAGTCGCAGCATGTTCAAACAGACATGCGATGGGCCACAGCCACAAAAGACGGGGAAGGAGAGCTGTGTTTCTAGCCCCAGGTGTGAGCTCTTTCCCCAGAAAACAGATCTCATGCTCCTCAGCGGTTTTTTGGCAGCCTTCGCTGAGGCCCGCTGGCGAGAACGGCAAGGTCAGGACGTGCCAAGTCAGATGTGACTGCTCGTCTCAGACAGCTCCTCATCCGCGGCACGGCACGGCAACGGCCCTTCCTCCCACCACGTGTACGCGGCAAACGTACGTCATCCCGTGGAAAGATGTGTCTTCAGACCTCCCAGGCTGGGACAGATTTGGCAATACGGGTTTTAAAATACGGGACTCAAAAAACCAATACAGTCTCAGGTCTGAAATGGCAGGCAGGAGGAATGCGGGTGGACCTCACTTCTCTGGGGAGATTTCAGGCTGATTATGAAGAAGCGGAGCACGCGGAGCAAAGAAGGACCAGCTCAACCTGCTAAAACTGCCCAGGGGTTTGTCTCTTTAGGCGGGACAATGAGGTTACCCCAAGAGGTTACAGGGGTTATTTTGAAGGGAAAATGCTGTCGGTATACAAAGGATACCAGACACGAGACTGAAGAAGACAGGCCGTTAGGCTGTTCCTCAACAGTCGTCTTGGGAAGGAACACCACTTCTGCCGGGTTGGTAAGCCTAAGGAGGAAGCGGCGCTCCCACGTGAAAAGTTCAAGTGTGACAAGCTGCAGCTAGTGCCCCAGCTCCCTCCAGGTCTCTCTTCATCCCTGGGCCTGAGGGGAAAATGGGTGCTTTGTGCTGTGTTGAACCAGCTCACCCCCTGCTGACAGATTCAGCACTTCAAGGAGAGCGTTTGGTTGCTGGTCCCCCATTAAGCCGTACGGCGGCAGGAACAGGTCCCAGACAAAGGAAACGTTCTTCCGACGGTGCTGCCTTCAACACCTGCTGAGATGTCAGCATCGCATTCCTGAACCAAAGGCACACACTTGAGGAGAGCCCACGCACCGAAATGAATACGCAGTCACAGGGAAAGGGCAACAAGCACTTCATACGCCGTGACTTGCGTAGTACGGTCATCGTGTGTGGTGACTTCGGCACTTCGAAGTTTACACCTCGGTGACAAGGAGGGGATGCGGGCTCTCTGCCTACGGAGGCACTTTGAAAATGTTGCCCTATCCCTCTAAGATTATTCTTAAGAGGACTGGACGAGTCAGGGCCACCAGTGCTGACACACAACCTCTTCACCAGTATAAAGCCAGTTCAGACTGGCAGACCATCGTTTTAACGCAGAGAGCCTCCTGCTATTGTCTCAGTGTAATTTAGGAAACCCAAGCACTAACTTCAGCACTCATAAAAGTCTTATTCGATGACCAAAGGTGTTATTTTGAAATAAACAGGAGACATCATGAAGATGCTACATAGAAAACACCCTAAAGAGACTTTACGAATAGGATTACCTATTGAAACGGGCTAGATGGACTCGTAGTGCTCCTGGTGTGTCACTCTTGGCCTGCTCTGGTCTCATCAGGACCACCACTACCCTTCATGAGCCCTGTCATGCAGTAGAAAGGGGAGGGAGGTTTTACAGTTAAACCTCTAGGGAAAATTTACACAGAATGACTGAAATAAAGAAAAAATTCACACTCACCGACTGATAAAGCACTAAAAAGCAATAAACTGTGATGTGCCAGTGGTAGGAATTAAGGGTGGCTGAAGAGAAAGAAAACATCTAAAAGGCAGGGAACAGAGCTAGGGGAAGGAGACAGATCCTCTACAAAGACAGCGGCAGGCAAATTAAAGAACACAGAGGCGGATGTTAGAAAAATATAATGTTCCTGTGGGTGTATCACTTATCAGCCATTCTTGCACATAAAACACGTTTTTTCAACATTTCGAAAAGAAGAAGGATGACTGATCTGTAATTAACAGAAATAAAGGCCTGGCCCAGGTCCTAGGCTAGAATAACATTCTTGCAAAAGTGATTTTTGCTGAAATATCGGCATTAGACAGGGCAGGACTGCTGCAGGAAGAGGGCAAATCCAGAATAATTGGACCAGTCTGCCCACTAAGAGCCACCCAGCTGGGGAGCCCATTTAATAAGCCATTTAAATCCTATTTAACAAGCCATTTAACAACAATATGACCCCACTGAAGGGGAATCCTGGGGGAACAATGTTGCATATTTGATACGGGCACCTTTTGCATACCCTGCTGCCAATGTTTCCCGCTACGTCTTCCTTCCTGGGGCTCACTAAGGAAAGAAATCCCACGGCATAGCCACAGACGCGGTTTAGAGTTTTAAACGGGAATTGCCGTGACAGTCTCTCTTGTCCTCTTCCCTCACTGGCACAAACCCACACTCCATAGGAAGAAGATGTCTAACTTCGTAGTTGCTTTGTGCCTCTCAGCAGCCTGCAACCCTACAGGCCTATTTGTTTTGATGGTCATCAGCTTATGTCAAGCCATGAAAGCCTCTTTCCTACTATTAACCTGCCTCCAAATCCACTTATTCTGAATGACAAACTGCGACCCTAAGCACTCACAGGTCTAGATGACACCATCGTCGGAGCAGCACCCTTTCCCCAGCACACCTTTAATTACCATGCCAACTTTACCTCTCCTACCTCCTCCTCCTGTCTCAGCCTCCCGTTTTCATCCCCAACCTGCGCCAGCCGATGCAAAGCCAGGAATGCGGGCAAAGCTACCACCCCCTTAAGTGGGTTGATTCTTCAAAGCAACTAGAACAAAGGGCAGCAATTTATCAGGAAAATATCAGCTGTCAAGAAAAACAAATGCAAATCATTTCTCTGCTGACTGTTCTTTTCACGACTGCTGCGCAATTGTCTTGTTGATTCCCACAGCTGGATGCTGTAGCTTTCTACTTGGCATATGTAATTGAAAGTGATGCTAGAACAACTTGAGTAAATTGAAATTGATTTCATCAGCTGTGTATGTGTGTGTCAATGACACATGTGTCTTTTTTTCCTCCCCTCCCATTGTCCACTAGCATGTTCTCCAGCCCAGCAGCTGTTGACATTTTGTTTGATGGCACATTTTCCCACTGGGAAATGATGCTTCCATTAAACCCAAGTGTTCCATGAGAAGGTACACAATTTGTCAATATTTTCACGAAAAATGATCAAAACAATTCCGACTTGACTGGTCTGGAATACTGCAACTTGATAAGGTCAAAATGCATCACCTTAGCTTCACCATTTAGATTTCTACCTTATTATAAAGTCATATAACTGAACACCAGCTGATACAGGTGGAAAGCTAAATATCGCCATCTCATCAAAATATTTCACTGAAATACTAACCAACGACAACATGTGAGAGAGGAGAAACCTCTTCTAAAAAGAAATTGCACAATTTGTGTCCATGGGAAATTTCACAGCTTTCAGTATTTGTTCTAATTGGAATCTCATTTGCTTCAATATTGGCCATGAAATAGGATTTCCATGTCCCAACCAGATCGCAGCAGCCTACAGTCCCAAGCATGGGATTACTGGACAGGGACATTTGCAGAATGGATTGCTGAAGAGAGTTCTCTCTTGTTGCCCTCACGCATAGACACAACTCTTCATTGCTTCAAGACAAAAGAAGAATGGATGGACTCTATTGGTGGTTCCGGGCTTTGCTGCAACCAACTTGCCCGGTGCCTCGCTGCTCTCATCCTTCTTTTGCCTCCTCATCCACCTCCTCCTCCATCCTTCCCTTTCCTCTCCTAGAAGCCACAGTCTGTACTTGATTGTTTTGCTTTTTTCCAGTTCAGAAGTGTGCCGGGGGTCTTGCAACAGGGTTTGTGGTTGTGCTGTGTTTGTCTTCACCCACGCAACGTGCAGAGCGGGCAGTGTTGCAGAGCCACGTGCTTGGCTAGCCATGCCTCAGGCTCAATGACTGCCATGCATTTAACTGCACTCTCCTTGCATCAGCTTTCACTTCTAATTTCACCTTTCTACGTCCATTTTGCAAACTCTCTACACCTTCACAGGACACTCTCTGACCCTCCAGAAAATATTTACCGTTTCTCTAACAGCTTTGCAAAACTTTAAAGAATTTTCATTTAAAATAGATTTATAGGCACCTACCTCCTGCTCCATTAACCTTTAGGGCCTCCATTTTCTTCACCGTGTTCTGTGAGTGCAAGCACTGGTCTGGGCAAATGAAAGCTAAGCGTCTCTGGAGCTGTGGGCTTCTCATATGGCAGTGTCAAGAGTCTACCTACCTAGGTAGAAATTTTTCTTACAACTGATATTTTAACATGTAATAGCTATATTTAAAACAACAAGTAAACAAAACACCAATTGTTTTGGTGCACCTGAGCAAACAATTCAAGTATAACCTAGATCAAAAATTTTTAATTACAGTATTAAAAAAGGCATTATCAACTAAATACAGCAACTGGAGAAATTACATCTAATGAATATGCAAATTACCTGACAAAACCTTTCTGTAAATGCTTCAGTCATTTTCAGAGATAAACCTCGAACAAGCTGCCTCTTTCATTTGCAGTTTTATTTGTTGATAAATATTCAGTGGTCTCTACCACATTTTTAGGAAATATTTTTAATGCAGTCATCATTTAAAAGCACTTCTTGTAGATGAAATGCATTAAATGTACCTGAGGTTCTCCTCCTGCATTAAAGGGCATTTTGAAGCCTGAAGTACAAGATTTTTATTTCCTTTCAATGTTCAACATAATAAGTGAAGACAAGTCACCTCGGGCCTCAATGTCTGGCAGTCCATGATGTAGCAAAAGTCATAAAACCAAACACAAAATCAAACACTGAAATTTTATGGCCATCTAGGACAAAACTTGGGCAAGTAAAGACCTCAGGGAATTTTAAGAAGCTGCACTGATGTTGCCCCACAGACTATAGCGGGAGCTTCACCCTTCTGCTCAACTGAAAGAGTGGGAGAAACTGAAGGCGGGGAATACCCAGTGTCACAGGTCTGCTCAAACGCTTTGCTAAGGCACTTCAGAATGTCCTGAAGATGAGCATCAGGTTGCTCTCAGCAAGGAGGCATTCTTTGAAGATGTGAGATGACTGTGTATTGAAGTCCATGGGAAGCCTTCAATAGCTTTGAAAGGAGACTGGTTCCTATTTGACCTGCTGGCCCGGAGAGTCCCAGCACCGTGGTCAAGCGCCGTATGTCCTGTTCTGCTACCTAAGAAGATGCAGATAGTCTCCCCAAGATCCAACGTATGAGACGGCATCTCACCCACAACTGTAATCATCTCCGCTATTGACACAAGACTCATTAGAGAAGGAATTAGAAAAATGTGACCAATTCATGTGTGTTCCAAAGAGAGCTTGCTTTGCAATCCCTTGTCTTCATTTAACAAGGTACTGAGCAGATCCCCACCTGCCCGCAGCCTGGAAACCCGGCGCTGCTGAAGAAGAACCACTTCTCGCCTCCCAGCCTGAGCCGCTTTCTTTCTAGCTGCAGGAGCTTGGTGGGGAAGCAAGAACAGGCAGAGTCTGACTCACAGCAACAGTCGTGGAGAGCAAGCGTGGATCTGATCTCGATTTCACAACACGCGTATTTTCGATGGCCGTGTGTGCTTCCACAGCATCGGCAGAGCTCCCTCGTCCCTCGCCTCCTGTGTGCTGCCTGCTCTTTCGATAGAGTAGTGCTTTGCTACGCGGGGAATATTTAATCCATCTGGTATGAAAGCACAAACAGATTGCCCAGCTCTCACCTACCAGCAGACTACGCGGGTTTTTATTCTGATCGCTATAAGCAGGGAAACTTTAACGTATCACCTAGGTCTGGCTTGGGGAAAAGGAGCTTTAGAAGAGTTAGTTTGCTTTAGCAGAGAGACTTCCCTAGCGCGGTTCCAGGGCCTCTTGGAAGCCACTCAAGGGTCTTTTGTTTTCACGCTTCCTCCACTGCACCCCAAACAGCCGTCACATACGTAATCCCAGCCGGAGACCCAACGTGTATTCACATCCCAGGGTCTTAAGGGCAGCCAAGGCCAGGCTGAAGGGCGTGTGAATTATTTAGGTGGGACGTGTGTGATACTAGACTGTGGACCTTTGTGGTCTCTAGGCTGTAAGCCTACAGCCCAAGCCTTAATTTGAAAGGTGATGTCACATGATTGATTATTTTGTTACACTCAAAATCTTGTTTTATCAGTAAAGAGGAAGCACACCATATATATAAATGTATGTATATATACTCATATCTATATATAAAAGGCCAAGTATTTATTGTTAAAATAACTGGTCTCAAGAGCCTAATCAGTATTAGTCCAAATCTATTTTTTTAATTTTATTTTATTTACAGAAAAAGAATGAATATTGGCGTGGTGAGAACTGTTATACAAACACTTAGTTTCTACCCTGTTTCCTGGTGCTATCCTCTCCCTTTCCCAGTCTCTCCGGGTCCCAAGGCCAAAGGTTTCATTCTGGCATTTGGGGGGGGTTCAGTGAATCCCCATCACTTAGAGTCCTCCCCCAGCGGAAATATAATGTTCATGTTGATGTTTTCTTCTTCCTCACGCTAGGATCCACTTGGGGTCATTTCTATACGTTTGCTAACATACTTTTACACCTGTACTCTTTCTTCATTGCTCTGCAGCTCCACGTTACATCTGCATTTACTATATATGATGACTTTTATGTGTGCTAGATACCATCTCTTTGTTACCCCTAAAACGAATTTTGTCTGGCTCCAGGTCTGCCTTTCTTTAACTGACCACGGGTGAGTTGTTAATGGCTGCGGGGTCTCCAGTGCCGCCCTCGTGCCTTGCCACTTACCATCCCCCGCCTGTCCTCCTCTACACCACATCCTATGTCTCCGCTTCCCAAGGCTACTGATATCGTACCAGGCCTCTATTTCTCTACACTACGTCATTATGGTAGAGTCATAAAACCAGGGTGGTATCATACAAAGATAAAGAAAAATAAAAAAAATTAGCCGTAGATATGTGGCCCGTTAGAAAAATTGCTGTTACAACTAAAGCAAGTAGAAGAAAGCTGCGGGCAGGTCAAGAAAATTTGAAACAGAGCAAACCTGACAAGGCTCCGTCCTGAGCCCTCGCAAACTCCGTGCAGAGGACGTGCATTTATTAGGCCAGGTCAGGGCATTCGAGGGAAATCAGAACAGGTTAGTGAAGCATTTGAAAACACGAGTCCTGCCCCGGTGTATCAGTGGGGCAAGCAAGAGGGGAGAGAAGGACGGTTTGAGTCAGAGGACAGTTCTGGCACAGGAACAACCGGGTGTGAAGTGGCTGTGGATAAATTCAGGTTCAAGAAGAAAAGCACTCAGGATCTGGAACAATAAGAGCAGTGAAGGCAAAAAATCTAAGTAGTTTTAAGATGGACTGCCATCAGGTTAGAAAGGGAGTGTTTGGACATTATGTGGCAGCGGCAGGGACTGGGCACAGTAACGCAGGAAAGGCTTCTCCAGGCTTACTGATTTGGGGAAGGGGAGAGGAGGGGAACCGAAGACAAGTTTTCACAAAACATTTACAGAAGGTAAGCAATGTTCTAGCCCCCTAACCTGGATGATTTTTAACACGCTCTTTGAAGGTTTTTATATTCTGCCTAAAATGAGGAGCCACAGGAGCTGTAAGAACATAGAAAAGAGACAAAACCCAAGCACTTAAAAATGCAATTGAAATCCCTCTACTAGGGACTGCTCTTCTGCAAGCAGGTATCAGGTACTAACCACAGTTATAATGTATTTCATTTCATGAACCATATTTTTGCACAGAGATTTTCCACCATTTCCTCTAGCATTCCCTCTCATGGAGTCCACCTCACCCCATCGCCTCCAACAAATACATTAGTAAAAGCATCAGTGCAGCTAGAAAATAACACCCTACATAAGCCTACAGCTTTGTCAAAGAGCTGCTGGGTTAAGCTGTTGTGGAGCTGAGGTACATAGGAAAGGATCCCAGATAAATTACTCTGGTTTCTGGAAACCTGTGTCTTCCTTAGGTGTATTTCTATATGCAACTATTGTGCACATCAGAAGCTTCAAACATGTTTATTCAAGCTGCTATTTTACAGCTTGACCACAGCCTCGCTCTTTACAAGAGGAAGCAAAGCTTCAGAAGGTGGCAATTAGCTCTGTAGCCCCAAGACACATGTGGCTTTGGTAATTTTGTGGAAGCTTTCCATGATCTGGAAATGCCTGTACTGGGGGGGCATGCAATTCCAGACCCTGTTTGGGGGGTAGGGAGGGAGAGGAAGAAACTCTGGTCTAAAATAAGAATGGTAAGGAACGCTTTGGGATTTGAAAAGAAGAAAGGACAATGTCTCACCTTGCCCTGCCCTGGCTTCAAGCCATTGGATGATGAGAAGATTAGAAAATAAAAAAAAAAAAAGAAAAGGAAAAAGACAATATTTACAATGCATCTGTTTCTCCTCTATGCAAACAAAGCATGCACATACGCACATAATGGATGCTTGAACAGATCCTATCCCTCTCCTCTACCTGTTTTTGTTTTATTGCCTCAGACTGCAAAGTATTTGGTCATAAACAGCTTATTCCTATGCTTTCCCACAGCAGCAGGACGGCAGGGCTCCAGTTTTGTTTAGGTCTTGGAGCGACAGCTATGATGAACACCCTACACAAAATAAAAACCTCCATAATTTAGTAACGCGGCACTTCTGTAAACACACATGTGAGATCCAGAGGAGACTCGGGCAGAGCCTGTGATTCTCGTATCACCAGAAACCGAGAATATCCTGGCTGTGCGCAGCTTCTCAAGACAAGAATGTGTGTGTAACTGTCATGCTGCCCAGTAGGCTTATTTGCTCATTTTCCATCTCTGAAGTAGGATGTGCACTTCCCACCTCGCAGAGATGGAAAAAACCCCCAGTGACTTTCTTTTCCTGCTCTGACTGCCAGGCGACTGTCAGATCAAGGGATTAAGATACATTTTCCTCAAGATCCAGCCAATCTCATCTGGCTTCGCACACAGTTATTTGTAATTACTTTTCTTTTCCCTTAAAGCCAACATAACTTTCCCCTAGAATTAGAGTCAGTTATACTTCTTAATGCAGAAAGCAAATGTTTTTTAACACAAAGTTCATTCTGCTCTTAAAAATAATTAATTTTCAGCACTGAAGGGAGAACAAACGACTTCATATCAGAGCGATAACACAACAAAAAAGGACTACAGTGCTGAGGCAAAGGTCCTGAGCAACAAATAAAACATCAGAGCTGATTTCTTACATTCCATTTTAATATTTAGCATCTTAAGGCAGCACTCGGTATACATCTTGAGAGGTATGCTAAACTTAACAGGACTTAAAGATGTGGGTGTGAGTGGCACTGGCACGAAGCAGAATACCCCGAGCACTCCCTCTCTCCCAGGGAAGAGAAATGACTTTTCAGCCGTCTTTCCAGTAAAGCCATCCCAGCCTGGCCCACGCACGTGACTTTCTATCAGTGCAATTAGTATGTGGCAGCTGAAATGCAGAGATATTGATGGGCAATTTTGTGAGTGCTTCTGCCAATAGGTGCTTCTACAATATATTTGATGGAGGGAGAGCTGAGCAATGCTGACCGTCTGCAACACTCCCTCAATTTACTGGGATGAAAAAGTGCTCAGGACCTCTCAGGATGCGTCCTCACTGACAAAGATTGAAATGCCCTTTTCAGCTTGCTGGGAAGAAAAATAATAAAAGGCAAAAGCAACCCCTGAAACAGGGTAAGGTTCAGAGAATGGCTGTAAGACTGTGCAGTTAAAAGTCATAATTAGCAGACGAGTCCTTGGCATCCACAAGCTCTGACTCCCTCTGATTGGAGACAGTGTTGTCACTTGCTCGTGACTCATTTCCTAATCGGGAAAAATAAATAACACCGGAATCCCCAAATACCTATTTTCAGCCTTCTGATTAAACTGAGGATGTGGAAGAAGAAATGTCTCCTCTCTTGAAAGATGATAACAAAGGAATGAAATGCTCAAATATCTAATACGGATCAGTTCTTCCAAAAAAAAAAAAGGAAAGCTGGATATTAAACAGGTCCAGCTGGCCCCGTCCCAAGCAGTGGGGATGTGCTATGCTCCAGAATGGCCTGAAGATCTATTTCTGCAAGCAGAGGATTATTTTTTTTAACAGCTTTCCTAAAATCCTAGAACACTCCTGGATGGAAAGGACACTGTAAGTGCTACTGATGTTACAGTGCTTGCGGGGATGGAGGGGGGAAGCGTCAGCAGAGTCTGAAACTGGGGGTCTCTGCATGCCCAAGCTCAAAGGCAGAGCCGATACACCAGCCTGTAGAAGGTGTGTCCACCCCGGTGACCGCACTGCGGTTCCTCCGTAGAGCAGCTGGTAACATCACATCGGCCGGCTCACGCTGACACGGGAAATGGCAGGTCTCTCCCTATACATACACACTCCAGTTTGGGGGAGGGGTGTCAGGAGGAGGCAGGGTGAGTTTCCTTATGTACGTAGACTTGACAAATTGAGATTATTCAAGTAAAATTTGGATGCCGATTTTGAATGCTGGATCGCAGCACTGACCTACATGAAAGGCATCCAAGCCTTCAAATTCACCTACTGCTGGATACAACATTGCCTTCAGTTCTTTTAAAAAAGGCTCTACGAGCAGGGAAAGGGAAAACACTAAAAAAAAAAAAAAAGTCTGCAGATGTTCTAAATTACTCATTACCGACACACATAACCCTCCCCACTCAATCTGTGGGCACCATAATTTTCGTCCTCTTTTCTCCCCCTCGGGTCATATAATGCTTCGCGTATTTACTTTCGTTGAAATCTGGTAGCAATAGAATTAACCCCGGGCCGGGCGACCTTTACGTAATGTGGGGCTGGTGGTGGCCAAGCCGCTTGCACCTAGCAGCTTAACCACAGGCAGAACCACGCTGCACCCGGCCCCTCGCAGCCACGCTCCAGCACAAGGCTGCCGCGTCCTTGCACAAAGGCGTTGCCGCTAAACAACCCTTTTCTCTCCTCCACCCTCACATTCTCGTTTTCCAGTGGTAACACAGAAGAAAGCACAAGTAAGCATTTAATACTGTCAGTTCAGCCTCTGCAGAACTTGAATATCTTCCTCCCACTCTTTTTTTTTTTTTAAATAATACTGAAACATCCCTACCAGCCAGAGCTGGAAGGGTGAGTTCATGAAGCACTACCAAGCCCTCACCCAGTGCAGCAAGGGAAGCCGGGCGAGTAGCTCACAAAAAAGAGCTGGGTATTTTGTTTCCAGTCTGGAGAAAGAATATGAGCCTGGATTGCGAGGCAGCACGGTGTAAGGGAACCCTGGCTACAGAGACCCGGGCAGAGACCTAGGGACAGGGACAAACAGCGGGGTGCACTCGGTTTTTAAAATGTACAAATGCATAACAGCAATCCCGCAGGTACAGCCTGAATCCCACTGGCAACGCGGCCACAGAATAAACGTGACAACTAGGACTTGAGGTTACGCACAAGCAAATATTTCTAATGTTATAAAGCAGTATCAGGGAGCAGCCGTACTGAGCTCAATCAGCACACACCACACAGCACATACACACACCGTGCACTCCCAGGGTACGGCACAGCCTGCGCCTAAACTGCGGGCCATTCGGCTGAAAGAAGGTTTTCGAGGGGCTGCAGATAATGAGAGAGAGGAGTTTAACGTGGCAAGTGCTAGTTTGGGTCCCTGAATAGGTGTAAGTGTCTAGATACCCCCTCGGATGATCAGCTGGAGGTCACGGGGACGGGAGCACAGCCTCATGTGAAGGCTCAGGAAGGGTCCCTGGTAAAGCATCCCAGGACCGTCGATGGAGAGCGCAGAGCAGCGGAGACGCTGGTCACTGGAAAGCTGAGCTGGCAGGAAGGGGACTTCTGCAAGCAAGGTGAGTCAACAGCTCAGGGCTTTAAAATGCCAAGCCCTCCATTACAGGAGTGTCAAGGAGGAAGGATTTATTACAGCTGGCATTTCTAAAGGGAAATAACTTACCTTAGCCTTTTAACGTTAAGCAATGCATACAGAGCTTGCTAAAAAAACCACCCCAAAATGACGTGAAATATCATGGTATTATCTTTAGGAGAAGATTAGTTGGCTGAGCCTTTGCTGTTTTGTTCAGATCGTAAGGTCTGGAGGATGCATTAGGAAGCACACTTTTGAGATCATTTTTCACTCAGGCATGACATGTAAAGGTATGTCTAGAATGTATGCCTATGGATGTCTACCACCCTCGCATTATCAACAAGGTGTACAAAACTCTGTTTTTTTCCTTATTTTTACCTTTTTTTTTTCCAGTGGTGATAATGTCCAGGAACTGGAGCACTTGGGTTCAGCATTACAACAAGCACTAACCACGATCTCTCTGAGCTGATCTGGCTTCCTCCTGACAGCCCTCTAAAGTTAATACAAATATGAACCTCGCAAACACTGACATAAAGAATATGGAGAGGATCCTAAGCCCAAAATTGAGCTATGGATCCCCTCCAGGCTCAGGAATGTTTTGTGTTGCTTCCAGTTACCCAGGCCAGGTCTTCAGCTGCTGCAAATAAGCAGGAGTGGGGTTGCTGTGCCCAAGCTCCTGTTCCCCATCCCCTCCAAGGAAAAGGCACGGAGCCAGGCCCCGCCGCGGGTCAGGTCCAGCCCACAAGCCGCCAGCTGCAGCTCCGCGGTCTCTCCCGACCACGGAGCATTCGCAAGACTCTCTGCCGAGCTTCCTGCCATCCCAGCGGGGAGGCAGCCGGGCTGCCAGGGTGCCCGCAGAGCGGAGCCCACCACGGGGCTGGGTGCTGCGCCAGCCCCACCGCGGCTCCGAGTTGGTGCAGCAAAGGGGCAATGCTGAAACTCAAGGTACGCGGTGGCTGTGCACGGCTTTGCGGACAGACGGGAGAGAGGAAAATGAACCCCACGTTTCTTTGCCTGTGCCAGCCTGGCGCGTCCCTGAGACATGCAAGCACGTACCACCTCCCCCTCGCGCCGATCCAGTCGCTGAGGTCCTCAAAGGACTTAAACATCAACCTCTGGGGGAGGTCCCCTTAATCTTTGTTTATGAAAGGGGTAAACGGAAAGGTTAAGAGAAATGCCTGTGATCTGACTTTTCGGAAAGGCAAAAGTTAGCTGCTGCAGAGGAGTGCTGAAAACGCTTGCACTCTTCTAAAAAATAAACAATCAGGAAAATTAGGCCGTCATTTCTCAAGTAACAAACTAGCATCGAAACAAAAAAGTTCAACCCAGGGCCCTCAAGTCCTTCTCTAGCTATCTGGTAGCATTTAACGCTTTCCCTAAACACCGCACATACGCTAGGGATTTCTCTATAAAATATAGTCTGGCATGCAGTGGACCTTGGGTATCAAGGATTCAATAGCACACAAGTCTCCACAGGGAAAGCATTAGATGGACACAGGGAAAGCATTAGGTGGACACTTAGGATGTTTAGCTTCAGATGTCAGACCAATTTAAAATGAAAACCATATCACCAGTATTTTTTCCAAGAATGGCATATAAAAGTATGCATCTATCTACGCAGCACAAAAAAAAAAGGCTTGAAGCCTATAAACATCAAGTCTACAACTGCGTTAATTCTTCCTCTCACTACAGAGTTGAAAACATAACCAAAAATCAAAGGGGAAAATAAGGCTTCCTCTATATTAGAAGTCTATGAAACTAATCCACATATATGAAAGGATCTGGGAAAAATATCTGTAGAGAAACCTGACTTGCATTTGCAAAGTCCTAAGAAGCATTGCAAACAATGGAGATTAAAAAAATGAAACTCTTTCAAAAGACAGTAAAGCTTCTGACTCTAAAGGAGTTTTAATCCTAGGCACGTTTGGTTTCATTTCATTCAGAGCTTCAGCCAAGCCACAAAACTTGGGTCTGACCATTTCCCAAAGTTCAGAGCATTTTGAAACCAAAGATTTTGGTTTGGACCCAACGCTAATGCTGTTATTGTATGGGTCAAATATCTTATTATAATGATAGTAAACAGCAAGAGAAAGCGCTCAGACTGGCCAGGGCTCCCTCTGCCAGTTAATCACAGAAAATGTTCACAACAGTGGAATGAAGGATGATGCTGTAGATACCAGAACTGGCCACAAATACTGTAGCACTTACGCAGCAGATCAGTGAAGTAGTATCTGTACCCTAGGTTAAGCAAATTCAAAGGCTGAAGCAAAAATGCTGATTAACTACTCTTATTGAGGTGTCTAAAAGAGCCTTCAAGCTATTGTTGCATTCAAACCTACTCCTGACCCCATCACTTTTGGCCACCTGCTTTCAGAAGTTTCCATTCATACCTCTATGCAGATGAAGACATCTTCCGTTCATCTCCCACCGCCTTACCAAGACTGAGTGGAAGGGAGCGAAGATCATGCACAGTTGAATTGATTTTGAATTAAACCGCACATAAACTCTAGGGTGAAGGGCATGACTGTCGAATGTGGAACGGTCCTGTTTTCTGCAAGGACAGAAACAGGAGAAATGGCTACGAGCAGGGACTGCTGTGAAAAGCATAAGAGAGGCACACAAAGCTGAAGAATGTATCACAGCAACAACCACATACAGAAGTAAATCCCTTTTATTCTTCTGTAGAAGCATAACCTTTCCTATGAAGATCTTAAAGCACTTCTAAAATGTCTTATGGTGCATCCATCCTGGTGGGAAACGGGGTTCATTGTCATTTTATCGACAGAGAAACAGGGACAAAGGTCACAAGGTGCCTTGCTGCAGGCTCAGCAGGGCATTGATGGAGTTTGGGCATGAAACACAACTGGACCTCTCCCCAACCCCTTCACTACATACCACTGATAGTTCCCTAGATGAGACCTAGCTACGATATAGGTAAACTACAAAAATGTCAGTTGCCTGAAAACTTATCAAAAAGCCGAAACCATGACTTCTAAAGCTTAATCATTCGGCTTTTAATTCCAATTTTTATGCATTAGCAGGAGTGCAATTTTTTAATCTTGCTTTAGCTTGTGAAGCTCCCCCTGCAATGAGCTGATTCAGTGGAGGGTCTCTGCAAACGAAGAGCTTGACCTGGCAAGTACAAATGAGCACTAGGGCTTTGTCTGCAGGAACAAGTTGTTATGGTTCATTTTAATACCCTGAAGGAGGCACAGGATGTCTAAGGAAAACATACTGTAGGGCTGAATGAATGGGGCATCAATTTCCTTGACAGAGATGTCCTGCCTGGCTGCTTTGCTCTTCTTGTATTTTTGATACACAGTTTGGTGCCTTCATTCTGTGGTAGTGGGACCTCTGCCAGGTGTTGCTCCAGACATTCATAGTGAATGGCTTCAAGTGTGAAATCAACCCAGTTTTCTCTTTTTACAGAGTAGGGAACTCTCTTTGTGATCCAAATAAACCTTGAAGAAGGCTTCAAGCCAACTTCGTCACTGTTTGTTCTTACGTAACTAGACTAGGAACACTCAGTACTCAGAAGTAACAACAATTCTCCTATATACCTAAAAAACTACATTTACTTTGAACTTATCAGCAGCAAAAGCCTGTCATCTTTGGATATCATCCACTAGAACTGCCCAAGACAACTTATCTATTATTTTTCAGTGCCAACATCAATGGACTTGATATTGTCCGCATTTATCAGAACGGATTTGTTACCCAAGATGCAGATAATAAAAAACAATTCCTTGCCTAGTGGGTCCAAGTATTTTTCTGCTGAACTAAAGTGACTTTTTATATTATATCCATGCATGAAATCCATGGCTTTAAGAATCCGAAGCAATAATACTCTGCATTCATTCTTCAGGGCACAGATGAGCACAGCCAAAACCTGTCCACAGGCATCAGCTTCCACCTTTGCTTACGGTTAGAGCAAACAATGCAGAAGACACAGTCACCTCTTGTCTCCACACTGATGTTCTTTCGGATGGTACCACATCTTAAATAGCTGTCTTACCCTCAGCACCAGAATCGCACCCAGTTTGCAGCAGGAGCACCTAAAGATTTCAAGCGCGAGACTGAGGTCCTTCAGGAGGAGCTCCAGCACGATGGATCCTGGCAGCATCAGCCCCAGCCCAGACAGTGCTGCCACTGAGGGACTCCCACAGCCAAATCCCCTCCCGTGCCCACCGGGGTCATCCTGACCACTACAGGCTTAGTCTAAATTCTGGCTGGCATCCACTGCTAAAAAATATAGGAGAGAAAAAAAAAAAATTGCCACCCGTGTTGTGAAGTTATCATTGGAGAGTTATGTCCCGAGGGAAGGAGGGGACAGGAGTGGAGGCAGGTCTCTCTGCGAGCAGAGCTCCTCCGCACCCAGCCAAAGGGAGGTGGGCAGAAAGGGGCTCAAGGGAGGCTTCACCCCACCTGAGTTAAGCATCTGACGTTGGGGTCATTGGAAACACACTACGTGAACAAGCTGTGTTTCTCGTCAGGGAGTTCCCAGCGGTGTGAGGTGGGTGCCTGCAAATGGGTGCTTCAAAGGACCTCACTGGATGCCCGGCAGAGCCTACGGCAGGCTGAATGCCCTGCAGCAAAGCAGCCCTGATTTCAGACAACAGAGAGCAGCTGTTTGCCAGGTATTGCAATTGCTCTTAAATTACCGATTTGGTTTTTTCCTTAGTGACTTACAAAAATCTGATGAGCATCTGCAGGCAGCTGCCATCCCGAGCCAGCAAAGGCACTGCCGGGCGACCCTCAAGCGCAGGCTGCTTCTGGGCAAGCTGCGAAGCCAGGCTCTCCTCCTGAAGCTGTTAACAAATTTATAACTGCTCCAGACCAGGCACAGAGGGAGAACTGTAACACGTACTCACCGCCGGGTTACACATACACAGCTGAAACTGCTGGGTGACAGTCAAGCACAAGTCCCAGAATGTTTAACCTGCATAAAGGGCTTTAAGTTTAAAATGAAATGAAATAAAAACAGCATTTAACTGCACATGCAGCTTGCTACCACCTCTGGTGGCCAAGCCAAAAGTATTAGGTAGAGTTAACTTTGGCTGACACCGCAGCATTTACTGTTTAATTTCCTGATACTTAAAAAATAATTTTTTAAAAATATCTGTATCTTGAATATATCTGTGTTACTGGGAACAGCTCCTTATTTCTTTAACAACAGCTGTGTTTTTGAATTCACATTTCACAGATTTTTCTCCTTCTAAACTCAACTCCATACAGCAGCACCCACAGCATCTTGGCAAAACCCTCCCTCCCTTGGTCAAATATGTCACCAGACATTTCTGGCAGGCTGTCCTCTCACAGATAACTGGCATGCCGAGCTAAGAATAGGATTAGCTGCTTCTCTAGCTACTTTGTCCAGGTGCCTGCCGAAGGTCACTCGGTGTGGCAGTTCAGATTCTCAGAGAGAGAACGCGGGACTGGGCTGTATCTCTAGCAAATTATCAGGAAGCATGTGGAAGCATGAGTGGGTGTTCAGGGTGTTCATCAAAAATCAGTGCTAAGCATCAGTCTTCAGCTGTCTGGTGATCCCTGGCTAGTGCTACAAAAAAAAACCCCTTCCCAAGTATTTTATTATGGGACAGTCAAAGCATTACGCCTTGCTCAGTCATCTGGCTCTAGTTATTGTCACAAAAAATATATCCAGATTATAGAGATCAGTAGTACGGTCCAAGATGCGACTTGTTTTTAGGCACAATTGCCTACAATTCTTATGTGCCTAATACAACACACAAACAGTCCACGTTATATGTACAATTAAAAAGTAAAACACTTCAGGCAAACAAGTTAAGCCTTCACTGGAGAGCCAGATGTAGTGCAGGTGTGCTCAAAAGATTCCTGAGTAGTATTTATCATAAAACATTTACAAGAGGTCCTAAAGCTTCATGGTCTTTTGTAGCATTCTGCAAAACATCACTTTTGGGTTTTTTTAATTGTGAACGTATCAAGTGGCAGAAGATAAAAGGTCATACTCCTTGAAGAGACGCCTGTGGATAAATACAGAGAGAGGGGTTTTGTACAGGAATCAAGTGTTACAAAAGGCACAAAGCAAAGAAGAAGGTTACATACGTGTCAGACTGTACTGTGAGGCAAGAGAGGGGATGGCACTGGGAGAAGAACTCGTGGACCTTGAGATAAAGAAGCAAGAACCGGAGTTTACCGCAGTAAAGCCAGCTGAGAGCCCCAGGAAAGGCTGCGGCAAAGGAAGAGGAATCACAGCAGGGAAAAAACTATTGGTGTCTCCCCCAGGAATTTCAAGTGGTTTCAGCCATTAGTGCAAGGGGACTAATTCTCTGCAACTCTCTGTTACATAGGTGACTGCATATTTCTGTGTGTATGCATGTATGTGTAACGCACATGAGACAGGATGGAAATACAGCTATTCAGTGATTAGCCGTTTTGATTCCTTTCTGTTAACTTCACTTCCTCTGACTACTTTTAAAGAGCTCTGCAGTCTCTTCGCCAATACGCAGCGGCGAAACTGGAAGAAAATAACTACATGCAAAAATATCCACTTTGTCAAGTGGAGGCTTCCTCTCTCTGTGTGCGTGCGAGAACGTAATTCCCCTCCCATTGTGTCCCGGGGACACCGATTGTCCCCCAGAACAGCCGACTGGCCCGTCCCTGATTAGGCTCCAGCCGCCTTCTCAGCCTGCCAAGCACGCACAATTAAGATCTCACCACCAGCCTACGTCCTCATCTTATCCTCGATCCAACATTTCCCCGACGCTTTTTTCTTACGTGACCCCACGCTGCACTTTAGGTCCAAAGCTTTGGTGGGGACGCGAGCCCACCGAAGACAGAAAACAAAGCGAGAGCTCCCCGCAGCTTGGCCCCGCTCCCAGCAAGATAAGGCTCCCCGGGCTGCGCGGGGACCGACGCACCCACGATTGCCCTTAGGGCACTATCGGCGGTGGCCAGCGAGGCTTTCCTTGCTGCTGCTGGGCTGCACGCCGTGGCTGCTCATGACTTCACGATAAATATGTGGCAACAGCTGTTTCCATGTACACAAAGGAACCGAGGGCTGTGATAAGAGACTGAAATTCTGCACGCCAAAAGGGAGACGCAGACAGAAAAGCTTGAGGGGGCACCCCTTCAGATGGCCAAACACACACAGTTAAACAACTGTTTCCAGCAGGTAGGAGGAAGGGATAGAAAAGTGACCTTTCCCATTAAGAATTACATATTTGTTTTGTTTCCCTACAAGTTATTTTTTCTGGCATCGTGACATATAAAACATTTTGAACTTTCTAAGGAAACTGTTATTAAAGCACTGAACATTACTGAGAGGGCGCGTTTGAAAAACAGAACAATTAGGCATTTCAAAGTTTATCTAACTTAGTCACCGGTACCTTTCAGATCTGTCACCGCTAAATGCGAACAGTTTGGGGGCCAGTTTAATGATTCCTCTATACGATACCCCTGCCTATAGGAAGAAAAGAGACCTCTTGAAAATTTATCATTGTCTATAAGCTACCCTCCACCTCCCTGCTGCAGTCTACTCGTGCGCATCCTGGAAAAGGACGGCTTTCCGAGACAAGGGCGTTTTATTTAAACCTCAATAGCCCAAACCTTTAGGGACTCACTGAGAGCAGCTCTGCGGAGCTGGGGGTCCACAGCCCCAGGTACGCGCGCAGAGCCATAATGCTGGCAAAGTGACAGCAGAAACCGAGTCTCACGGGGAATGATGCGATGTTATCTTCTTTACTTTCATTATAATTCACCATTTCAGCTCAAATTCTACCAAGCTCCCCAGAAAAATTTTGTAGAGCCACTGCCAATGTTTAAGGCTCTCCAAAAATTCAGCCAGACAGAAGAGGAAATTCCACACAGTGTGCAGAAAATCTGAAGGAGGGGTTTCTGCTAGATAACAGGAAAGATGCGGCTGAGCTTGGGCTAGCTCTTCCCTAACCACTTGCGTGAAAGGTGTTCAAATAGGAGGTTTCCTATTAATGCCAAGGGACTGCCTGAACAGAAAGGTAACTGTTAAAAAAGCACAGAAGAATTAGAAAGGAAACATATTTTACTAAACGAGAAAACTATTTTCTTCTGAGTTGCTCTACCAGAACAGTAATGGGGAATTCATTAGCTTGTTCCTATTGGGAGGGTACTGAAGGGTAGGATTCTGCCACATTTCATGCAGTCTATGTAAGCCAATCCATCCTGTCTTATCTGAAGCCAAATCACCTTTCCCCCTTTTAAAATCAAACGCAAGAAGTCTATTTGAATTTTATTCAAGGTCTTGAAGAGCAAAGGGCACCATGGTGAAGATCCTGCTATGCCTGGAACGTGAGGCACCTCTGACCAGAAACGCCATGGAGGCATAGAGATAAATGCCACGACTTCATTGCATCGCCTGCGAGTTTCTCAAAACAATAAACTTGAGAGTGACCGTAGGTGAAGAAAGGACAGAGGACGTGATGGCATTTTTCACAGAGAAGTAGGAGAGAACAGAATAGACGTGACTGCCAATGGCCGAGACCTGGTGTACAGCCAGGTCTGCAAGCGGGTGGCTATTTTAGCTTGAGAAAGAGAGAGGCGCGGGTGCCGTGGAGGAGCGCACGGGCGATAGCGCGGTGCCGAAAGGCACTGCTCGGAGCCTGCCAAGCCGCTCGTGCAACACTGTTTTTAGGAACTGAGGCGAGAAGTTAAAACGGGGGAGAGACAACAGCAAAAGAAGCTGGGACCTAGCTTTGAGCTTAGGGGCGGAAAGTCACGATTCACGGACGGAGGCTCCATGGCTGCCGGGAGGAAGAGGAGCTCTGATTCCAGGACAAGGGGTGGTTGCTGGAAGCAGAGCAGACTGGAGATGCGGCCTGAAATCCATGGGAGGAGAAGGAGGTTTGGCACGTGGAGGGGCTGCCGCTGCCCGTTCAAGCATCTGTGGCAAAGAAAGGTTTCTCCTGGAGTTTTTGGGTGGAAAAAAGTCATTTCGCTCCCAGGGTACAGAACTTTCAGAAGGAAGGTAAAATTCACTTCATATTCGGCAGCCAGCTGGCTCACAGCACTCCGGCAGCCCGTATCACAGGCCTCCTCAGGAGGGGGCAGAGCCGCAGAGCTCAGCCGGCTTCACCGCAGCCCTGACGAAGGGCTGGCCGGAGCCCCCATCGCGGGGTGGGTAATGCACGTCTTCAGGTGGTGGTCCAGCAATCGATTCATCTCAGGACGATGATTTCAGGATTTCCCTAACATCAGGCAAATACCAGATGGGATGCCTCTGACCGAGGTTTGAGAAGGCTCAGGTTAGGGTTTTAACAACCCCAGCCACCTACAAACAGGAACTTCAACGCGAGCTTAGATTTTTGCAGCAAATAACGTGGCTACAGAAATCCACAAACAGGATCCCATCTCCTGAGAGCTTTAAACAAACACATAAAACAAAAAAGCCCCAAGCAAACCCATGGAGACATCGCACCGTGCATGGAACCACAAAGGGCTTTAGAGCCCAAAATCCAAACTGGGAACCCAAATAATGAGGATTTCCAAAGAATCCTATTGCTTTCATTCCCATTCAATGCTAAAAGTCTTTTCCACACAGGAAAAGGATCTGTTTATGTTTCATTAGTGCCAGTTTTGTGTATACCAATAGACTGTGTGTATATAGGAGAGAGGGGAGTAAGCTATGCAGCTGTGAGCTTTCTTGGCTAATTACTTGTTTTCTCTTTCTGAGCAAAATAAATACAACAACAAAATTCAACAGGGCATAACAGCACATCTATTAAGGCTGTACATTTTCCATCAGACTCCACTGGTATTTGTCTTAGCCACGCTTAGGCTGAGAAACCCAGTCTATGGTATCATTCATAAACAGGAGGTGCAATGACCTGCACAAATACATATACTAAACCAAATAAAATAATACCCTGACTTGACATGGAGCGATGTACCGGTAATGATGCCAGAATGCCAGTTAAACAGACGTTGAAGTATTTAAGAAAGAATTCCCTCTTCAGCATCAGCAGGATCAAAACATTTTGTCCTAAATATGGAAGCCTGTTACATCCCCTCAACTTCAAAGATTTTACAGAAAACCATAGCCTGAGCTGCGTTACTTACTTTTTTTAAAAAAAAAACCCCATGGTTTATTTCAGCCTCAGTTTTGGAAATGATAAATGTTCCATGTTCTGAGAATGCTTTTGGAGTTCAAAACACCTAAAACACATTAAAACTGTGCTTTTAAAGCAAAACCATTGCAGCACTTAATACCCTCAAGCTTAACAACACTCTGGGCAGCAGCTGAATTACAAAGCTTTACAAGCTGAAACAAAAGAAAGTTTTCATAAATGATTTGCAAACACTAACTTCTAAATCACAGACTGCAGCATGGTGTACTTGCACTAAGAAGTAACAGGTATTTTGGGTCCCAGGCTGCCAACTGGCAAAACCTACTGGTGTTCATATACTTTGGAAACGGGTCCCAGACTAGTCCTTAACGCAGACCGACTTGTGGATGATTGCCTCATGGAACAACGATTGGAGATGAATTCTTGAAACTCTTACAGACTTTACTTGCAAGTCACCTTTCGGAGGTTGACTCTGAAGTCACAAAGTTCTACTTTGAAGCTAGATGAACCATTCGTATGTATATATTTCCCCATGCATAAGGGTTTGGGGAACAAATTCATATTCATAGATGAAAATCAAATATCTTTAACAACCTGCCCATACACAAGTTATTTTCCTTTGCAGTAAAGAACGTTGTCCATAAATGTTAACACTAAGTTATAAATCAGAAAACAGAAAAGGAAATATTTTCCATATGTTTAATTTTACACCATAATTATTTATTAACCAAGTCTACAGATATGTGTTGCTAACCTTATGGGAGTTCAAACAATATTCTTACTATTTAAGATATGTTCTTCAATTTGCCGCTAACTGGAGACATTTATTAGTTCCATATTTCACTAGCAGTAATTATTGCTGGGAGCCATACATTCACAATCTTTACAGATCACAGGGAGGCACCTGTGTGGATTTAAAGCTTAGCTAGCCCTAACATTACTAAACTGTCTGAAAACATTCAATCCATTTAAAAGAGCAGGTTGCAAATAAAACTTACTATCACCACTTTTTTTTCAATACATGCTAGTATTTGATACAACCTCACGGAAGCCAACGTGGTAAGGAACTGTAACTAGTAAGAAGTCACAGCTGTACTTAAGAGAGAAACCTCAGTCACTGCTCTGAGCACAGGCACAGTCCACCAAATACTGACATTATTAAACCTCCCAGACCAGGAACAAACAGAGTCTTGAGTTTTCTCGTTTGGGAACAAAGGTCCCAAAACTTTCCCTCTTCCTTTTTTCTACTCCCTCCCCCTGACCTGGCCAATCTGTCCTCCCTGGGGGGCTGTGACCTGTCCCTAAAGGGACTTTACTGCACACAGGGTTACCTTCCTCAAACCCCAGGGGATGGGACAAGTACTCCCAAGTAACAAGCGATAGGACAAGAGGAAATGGCCTCAAGCTGCACCAAGGGAGGTTTAGGCTGGACATGAGGAGAAATTTCTTTACTGAAAGAGTGGTCAGGCCTTGGAACAGGCTGCCCAGGGAAGTGATGGAGTCACCATCCCTGGAAGTATTTAAAAGATGTGTAGATGAGGCGCTTAGGGACGTGGTGTAGTGGGCGTGGTGGTGTTGGGTTGACGGTTGGACTCAATGATCTTAGAGGTCTTTTCCAACCTTAATAATTCTATGATTCTATGATTCTATCCTACTTGGCACTGAACCTTCCTTCACCTATTCCTCTCCTGGATGCCACAAAGGCCATCGCTGATTCCACAGGCCCATCGGCTGTGCTTTGCTCCAGCACTTTGCTAGGGAGCAGAAGAGAAGCCACAGCTCTCTTGCAGTAAACACTGGCACTGACCAGGCTCACAGGTTGGGACATAACATGGGGAGAGAAAGGAGGGGGAAGCTCAGTGCAACTGCCTTGTCCCATACATCCTGCTGCAAGAGAAGGCAAAAGCCTGGCATCATGGATCAGAGACAGCCTGGCCACATCTGACATCTTTAGTTGGAGTTGTACCATGCTGGGAGGATATTGTCCATCACTAGGTTTTAAATGTCCCATAAGCGCGTGACCAGCAGTATGGTTATTGCTCTGTGGACCTGGAAAACACCAGAATGCCTGATGGAAGTGAAGAACTCGTTATAACGGCTTGAGCCAGCTGTGGTAGAGGTGATATTGTTTGTCCAAAACCTTTCCCCAGGACTTGCAGAGTCCTAGCTTTTTCCAGGGCCCCCCAAACCCTTTGTGGGAGAAGCCAACCTCTTCTTTGCTTCCTTCTGTGTCTGGTGCAAGGGGTCACCACTGAATTTAGTGCAAGCATTTTGAGCAATCATGTGCTGTGACCAGGGGAAACATCAGTGCGAGTGAAAAACCATGTCACAACTGTCATTCACTTCTGCACTATTAATCTTCAACTTATTAATTTTGCCACCATGTATTTTGATTGCAATTTTTAAATGCATCTGAAAAGCCAATTTATGCAGCATGAACCCAACTTAAGATGTAGAAATTTTAAACCAGCTGACAGTGAAAGCCTACATTACTCTTTCAGTGTGTGACTTGTGTTGCTGGAATGCACGTACATCATCAAACTATTAAGTTTAGCTTTGAAACCATTTGTTTTAAACAAGGTGCACATTGACTTTTTTTTTTTTTGGCTGAAGTGGTGCTATTTCAGCTGGCCTTCCCACTTGCAACTGTGTCTCAACACAGTACTCATTTCTGCTACTCTTTATAAAAAGCTGAGATAACATTTTACCTGTATATTTCCTACAGAGCCAAAATATTTAATCTTAGTTCAATAGGAGGAAGGAGCTTTATTGCTTGGAGCATAATATCACTGATGAATGATATACTTGGAGAAATTTTTAGGATAAGGGGGGGGGGGGGAAAAGGTTCTGAGAAGCTGTGGGTTCCCACATAATAGTTATTTCTTCAATGCTTTCCAGAGAAGTTCTTTTGTTTTTCATGCAAATGACTTTGTTTTTTATCAACAAGCATTTGAATCCCACTGCTTTCATATGGGATGGCCAGCATGTTCCATCTCAATGTAGCTGTGAGTTCAATAAGTAGCTACAGCAGCAGGAGCTCTTGTTTTCCACTGTATTTTATCATATTTATATTTTGGAAAATCTCAGATCTTAAGGTGCTTGGGTAAATTGTCTGTAGGAAACAAGCAGCTCTCTACAACCAACATACACTTTTTTTCCTACATCATGTCACAGCAACTGTGATAAAACACTGCCACAGTTGCAGAAATATCTGCAAGAACTCGAACAAGCAGAAGTTTCTGCATGAGAGGACAACTTTCTCTGCAGGTTACAGTCAAGAGGTGAGGTGAAATAACATGAATTAAGTTCACGGGCTGCAAATGCCTGCTACACCAGGGAGCTGAGGTCAGCGCGTGTGACGCTCAGCAGGTCTCAAGGGACCTGTGTTCTGCTGCTGCCTCTTGCCCAGACCCCCTGTGCCACCACACGCTTCTCCTTACCCTGGCGCTCTGCCTACCTGGGTCTGTAGATTAGTTGAACCTCACGTTGCTCAGAGAAGAGACCGCATCACCTCTCACCGCGCTTGCCAATACTGAGTAGCACCAAAGGATTCCGCATCTGCAGCACTACTATCATCAGGTGTAAACAATGAATACTTTTAAAGTTCATAAGGAGGACAGAAAACACTAATGGCTACTCCTGTGAAACCACTGAGCTGTCGACATAGCTGCTCGCGGCTAACTTTGCAAGAGGAGGTTAAGAGCCTACGTAAGGATTTTCAGACCTATATGCTTTTAACTATTGCTGAATGCAAAAATTATGAGTTTACTGTAAGGTTATAAACTTTGCAATTGATACTAGCAATTTCAAAGTGTGTACACATTCCCTTTCACATGCAGGGAAACAGCACAGAGCAGCCCAAAACTTAGAAGGCAAAACAGGATTTTCGACACCTTTCAGAAAAATTTCAAGAATTTAATTAAGTCATTCCTATAAAAAAAAAAGTACAAATTTTGGTGATCAAATAAGGATACTCAAGAAAATGTGAGGCGTGCTTGCTACTCAATATCTCAGAAAGAACATGATACGCTACAACAAAGAAAGCAGTCGTCTCAAAAAAAATACCATGAAGAAGCAGAAAGAATGGATTAGTGACATTACCTAATTTTGAGAAGAAAGAAAGATCTGGACTTAATCCTGAGGTTCTCAATCAGCCAAAGTCTACAGTGGCTTCAAGGGGAAATTTGCCTGGGTGTCAGCTATAGGACTGTTCCCTGATCTGCCTGGACCTTAGTGTGGCATTAATCATGATTGCTCCATAAGATAATTAGCGATGACATGCATTTTTTACTTCCTTACATGGCACAGCTAATAGAAGAACCAGGCTGAAAAATTAGTCATAACAATTAAGTAGGGCATGCTTCCTGAATAATTAGGGTAAGTTACTGTAGAATATACAGATCCATGTATTACAAATTACTACAAAACAAATAAAATACTTATACACAGAAAACAAAAAACACACACAGCTCTACAGCAGAAGGGAACTTAATTGCATATTCTATGTTTTCCATGCAACAGAAACACCTGCATTAATACCCCCTTTATTAGATCCTTGAGTTCAGCTGCTTCACAGAATATAGGTCTGTTGCAGAAGACATTTTGACCATGGAAGATTAAACGGTTGACTCGGATGTGCAAAGCTAACCGGTGGTAGAGGCCATTCTCCTGTTCTCTAGCCTCGTCTATCATGACTTACAAGATGAAAAAAAATAAGTCTTATATGCCAGTGCTCGGATACTCAAAACAGTGCTTGGTGGCCTGCTCCCACTCCGGTTTCAGTCTCCTGAGTCCTTTCCTTTTTCCAGGTGCAGGATTTACTCATGGTTAGAAAATTGCTCACCTTCTCACTGACCCCAGCCCCCTCTTAACCAGCTGCAGGTCCCTGCTACATCGCCCAGGCCTGGAAGTTTCTTGCTCTCCAGAGGCTGCAGGAAGGGGCCGTACCACTGAGCCCTCTCGTCTTGCCCCTTCCCAGGCTGGCAGTGCCTCGGCTGCCAGGGAAGGGTGCCGAGCCTACGCCAGAGGGTACACGGCACTGCACGACAGCAGCGATGCAGCAGCAGAAAAGCAGTTTCCACCATTCACCCTGCCCAACGCCCAGTGACAGCATCCTCTCAGGGAGCGTTACTCAAGGTTATAGGCAGGCTGCAAGCATTCAAACAACTCAAGGCACTGGACAATCCCCGTGCAGCTCAGTTTGCCTTGCAAGGAAAGCCAGGACAAAGAAAGAGGAGTTAGATCCACCAAGGATTGGATTACAACTTTAATATTCAGCGGGAGGAAGGGGCAGGGGCTGTGTAGCTGCTGCAGAGGAGGAGAAGCCCCCAGTCACAGCCCGGACTTCGCAAGCCCTGCAGCGGTGAGAGGGGCTCACCTGGAACTGTATTTTCTCTGCCTTGCGGAGGGTAGTAAGCTATCTGTATTTGCCTTGCTTCTCTGCGAGGGACTGCAGAGGTGACGAGTCCTCAGCACTCGGGAACACCTTATAGCCCCTGCATGGCTGCACAGCAATGTGATTAATGTTTCAATTCTGATTAAATAGTTACCAGAGAAAAGACCGTTTCCAAACAATTTCTAAACAGAACACAGCTAGGCAAAGGAATAAGCCTCTGCAATACTAGAAGATACACAATATTATTACGTTTTCATGAAAAACATGTGGAATAACACCACGGGCAGATGTAGATAGCTACAGACAGGAACATTTATAAATGATAGCATGTTCACAATCACAGGTCACGTCCCATCACTTCTCACTACGTTGTAATGGTTGGTATGTGGAATACCCCTGGCCAGAAAGGGAGCTGCTTGTCAAATAACACTGCTTCATTTTTAAAAACAAGGTCAGAGTCAGAGCACAAATTACCATCAGGTCTATGCCAGTTGTTACAGATTTCGTCATGGAAGTCTAGGCATTTGATTACTTTTAAATATCCAGATACCAGTCTGGTCAACTAGACTGATTCTTCCTATAGGCAGGTTACTGTATAGAGATGAGTTAATGGATTCTTGTCTTTAGTCTAAAAATAGAGGTTCAGGCCCCTGCAAGAATGGTAAAAGCAATAAATCGAAAAGTTGAGGAGAAAATTAAAAAAACCTACAGACTCCACACAGTTCTACATCTCTGGTTGTATCTGCCCACTTCCCAAAGGAATACAAAAAGATCTATTTAGCGTTTTTAAAGAACATCAGATATACAAGACAAATAAGACAAGGCTTCATAGAGCCCAGGGGCTGGGAGCAGCCAAGCCTCACGCCTGTGCCAGCGCACATCATCAGGTGCAGCCCAGGACGGAAAACTTGTAACAGCCGTCACGTTGTTCACAACTTCTAGCTTTCCATGAACCTCTTTCAGGCGAGCCCCTACACCCAGTCTGCCATACCACCTGCTTCTCCAGCCTGGAAAGGTCGCTGATGCAGACCACAGCAAACTGTATTTGTGATCTCTGTGCTCGCCCCACCGATACAAAGCGATTACTAATATTCCCGCATAAGCAGTAAGCTGGGCCTTTGGCTTATTTGTCAAAAGCAAAAGGAGCTGGCAGCCAAATATGTTTTCTTGTGCTTTCAGCTTAAAAAGAAAGACACCCATGGCCAGCGGGTCCAATAGTAAATGATGGTGATTTCACTGTGTTCCATTAAATAAAATTTAATACTACTGAGCTTGAATTGAGCCTGTGGCTCCTGCCCAAATTTTGGGGCTTCCTTCTTTTCAAAGAAAACAAATATGATCTTCTGCATGAAGCATAAGACAGTGGAATAAGACAGGAGCTGTTGGGAAGATCGCCACAAAGCTGCGTCGAGCCAAAGAAAGCTTCCCTCTGATAATGAAAAGAACGAATAAAAATTACAAAACCTGAGGTTATGAAAGAGAAGAGGAAAGTCATTCCCCTTCCTTCAAATCAAGAGTGAAGCACAGCATCAGATTAAGCCTTAAGCACAATCAACACTGGGGGGGGGAAGGAAAAAAATAATCACAAGATCTTTTTAGTGACTCACACCAAGGAGTACTTTCTAGACTGCAAAACCCTGAGGTAAGTAGGTAGAAAAGGAGGGGCACGTCAGCTGTGGCTCCTTTTGTAATTGTTATTACTAACTGACTGCAGCAAATGTATCAAGCAGCGTTTGTGGTGTAGAGGACGGCTTAAAATGGAAGAGATTAATATTTTATACAATAAAAGTATCATAAAGATACTTCAAAGGATGGACAAAACATGCAAGCAAAAACACAACTGTGGCCACTTTTAAATACATTTTTAAATAGGTTTTAAGAGCTGAATTTGTACCCACTGAATAGTGTCACAGAGTGCAGTGGCATTATTCTCAGACTAAGAAAGAGTATAAGATTCTAGTCCTAAAATTAATAGCTTTGTTTACAAGCTCTTTAAGATGCTGCCTATTTTTACTCAGTGAATTGTTGCCCTTCTTTACGAAGCATATTTCATTAATTTTAGCAATGCACACAAATCTCAGCGGAGTTGCTCTGCTTACATACCAAATCTGAAGTTCTAAGTCTAAACTATTTGTCACAGTATTCAACTTCAATAAAATCTGTATTTATTGGAAGATGCCATTTCCTCACATTCTCTTAAATCAAAACAACTGATTCCTGTCAAGCTGTTCCCTTCTCTCTTCCCCCTCCCCAGAGGAAAACAGTAAGACTTATAAAAAGCAAAATTCACTCCTGTGCAAAATTATGCAATCCTAAAAACTAGCTTTATCCTCCAGCTGAGCTTCATCTACTAAGATCAAATGAAACTGCATCTGCAATAAGATATTAGAGAAGTTGGGATCAAAAAACCACATGACTACTTGTGTTTTTTAAAACACACATTCATTGTGATCTGCAACCAACCCAGGTTAAAAGATCCAACGGTAATAGTGCAGATCTATGTTAGTGAAGTGTCTGTAAATCTCATCATGTTTTTAACGAAACAAGCCAAACCTCCTTAAAAAACGGTCTTCCCACAATCATCTGCTGGAATTAGGTGTCAGGCCCTCTAACTACTTATACAAAATGCGACTTTTCTTTACACAAGCAGGCAAGAGCCTGGGATGTGAAATATCTGCTTTCACTGATGAGCAATTGCTTAAATTGCCTCTGTCAACAAATTGTTCACCTTATGGGACTATTCACGTCTGAAATTTATTTACCTGCTGTAGTGTTTATAGGATGGCATCTTTAGCTTGCACCTGCGCTAGCAGATTCACATGGGCAGCACTGCAGCCTTCTATGCTCCCTCTTTTTGAAATGCTGCATCCTAACATCTGAGCGACAACCTCGAGCACGGAGATTAACGTAGGACAGAGATCAAAGCTTCGCTGCCTGCCTCCTCGGTATCTGGCCCTAGAAACATGCCAGACCTCTCACATTTGGCTCTTCCCTGCACAGAATTTACATTTTAACAGAGCTTAATATCCAGTATTTCATTTCCAATTTTAATTCCTTCTCAACTCATTGTATTGGAAAACCAAAATATATTAAAAAAAAATCACTAAGTATTTTTGAAAACTTAGGCCAGAGACCCCGAACAAAAGCACGCTCTGTCCTCACCTTGTAAGATAGTTCTGGGCTTCTAAACCAGCTTCATGCCTTCACACAGCTGGTAAATGTTTAATTAAAAATATATTCAAACAATCCCTTTGCAAAGGATTTGTAATATATAGACTTGAGCTTCATTTTGGAAGGGTCATTTACATAGCACATCCATAAGTTTTAAAAAGCTGCTTTCTATTTATTCTAAACTTTCCAATTAGCAGTTTGTTTATACCAACCAGCACAAGGAGATCTTAGAGAGGTCACTCAAGGAAGAATATATTTCTCTATCTGCTTTCCCAACTATGCTCACAGAGCCAGAATTTACTTCCTTCACTTGACTCCATGAATAATCCCAGTGTCATGGTATTATTCAACCTGTAAGCTGCTAATAAGCAAGAATAAACTATTAGCAACTTGAAATCATAGCAAGGTTAAACATTAAAGTGTTGTGCAGTCATACCGTGCCATTATTTTTCGGCAATCTGTTTGCAGTGTCGACTGCCACGAAAGGGTTGCAAGCAGAGCATGGCTCATACCTGTGCTACACGCATTGGCGGTCACTCGAGGTATCTAATATTTATGATATAGAGAAAGAGAGATGTGTTCCCCATGAGAGCTGGAGGCAAACAGCATCCCAAAAAAGGAAGAGAAAACAATATGCTGAATCCATCAAAGCTTCATAGACTTTTCACAGCCAAATAAACATTTTGCAGCTGGAGGTCTGCATGAGCCAGAATAACAAACGTCCCGAGACCTGCTGGAGATTTCAGATCAGGCTGTCTGATGAAAGAGGTTGATCCTGTGCACATATGCATGGACAGAGGCAAGTATTTAGTGTACTTAATTTAGTGTACAGGTCCTGAAGAATAACTACCTGAAACCACCTTTTTTTTTTCTTTTTTTCCCCCCAGGATTGGCAGGGTTTGGGGGCAGGATGGGAGATTTGGGTTGGGTTTCTTTTTTTAAGCACGTTGTGGCCGGTGGCCTGCTGGCATGTATCACGCTCCTCCGTGGCATTAGAAGTGATCACTGACCTTACAACAGCTTCAGATGGTCAGAGATTTGATGGGTAGATTCGAACAGCGCCCATTTTAAGTGTTCACCAGGGACCTCGTCTTTCAGCCCTTGGTGCAACCCTGATTTTTTTGCCACTCACCAGATGTCCCAGGATGGCTCCTTCGAATACTGCCATCAGCTGGCAAATTCCAACATTTCTCATTCACAGGTTTTCACTTTTCTTCTCCACCTCTGGAACAAGTTGGCTCTAGTCAAAGCTGCTTGGGCAGGTGGCTTTTAATGCTTTTGAATGGTGTTTTTTTGGCAGTGACCTTCACCAACAATTTTTAAGAAACGATACTGTTTCGAGAGAGGAGACCCTGCTGTGAGTCAGCAGCAGTTACAAGATAGGAAATCAGGGATAAGAATATGAAAGTGAGCGAGGCTGCTAGTGGGGTGCCGCAGGTCTGTGATAGGACTCGGACTATTCGGTGTATTCATAAATGGTCTGGAAAAGAGATAAATAGCAAGATGACATTTGCTGCCAAGATGAATTTCTTCAGGACAGTTGTAACAAAAACAGCCTGCAAAGAGTTGCAGGAGTACGTTGCAGCATTGAATCACTTAAGAGATGGGGGGGGAGGGGGGGAAGAGATAAAATTCTGTGTCAGGCAGCACAGTATTGCACATGAAGGAAAACAACTCTTGCTATATAGACCAAATGATGGGCTCTAAATTAAACACTGCAGCTCAGGAGACAAATTTCTGAGGTCGCTGTCAGTAGGCCCAGTAATGAATACTTATGACAGTGGGGAAAAAAGCAAATAAGCATCAAGTTAAGATTGTGACAAGGACAAAGGACGAAGCAGTCAGCATCACTGTGCCACTGCCCATGGTGCACACACACGCTGTGTAGTTTTGGTCACCCATTTCAAAAAGGATACAGAATTAGAAGAGGCAAAGGGATAGAGATGATAGACTTGGACCTAGGGAGAAAGACTACTAAGGGGACATGATAAAGGGTTACAAAATCATGAATGACCTAATAGAAATTAGGGCAGAAGCAATGAAATCAACATGTTAAAAAAAAAAAAAACAAACCACAACAGAATTATTTGATTGATTTGCGGATAATTCCCTTTCTTTCCCCTCCAAGGCACTTCCACATCTTCACAATGACTGCTTTCTGAGGTTGCCAAAACATAAGTCATACATCAACTGAGAGTCCCTCATGAAGTACACATGTGGGGAAGTCTGCATGCTTTTGTTACGTGATGGAACTCATTGCCACAGGAAGCTGCTCAGGCCAAAATTATAAATGTGGTCAAAAATGGATTAAATAAATTCATAAAGAAAAGATCCCTCTATTAAGTACCAGAGGGGAAAGCCACCTTCTGCTCAGGAAGTCCCTAGCGTAAGGCTGAAAAGATGGGCTTGGGGAAGGATCATTCTATGCATGCCTTTCCATAGGCACCTGCTGCTATTCAGTGTCAGTCAATGACACGTGGCAAGAAGGAGCTTTACTCCAAACGCTTTTCTGTTCTATTACCAGCTCTCCAAACCAGAGAGCTAAAGGGTTTTTTTAATTCCTGAGCCGTTCCTATGTCTCTCACTGAGCAAATAGTGAAAGGAGATGCACACTAAACGCACAAGGCTTCCAGGAAAGGTGTGCTGTAACCTTGAGAGAAGCTTACATCATAGATAAGTCATCTGGATAATTCTTCCTAAAACTCGGCTGCTGGTGAAATAAACAAAGCACAAACTTTCCCAGACGTGTGCTTCATGAGGAATTCTCAGTCAACGTATGATTTATAACTCGGCATCCTCAGAAAACACAAAATCATGATTCAGAGATGAAATGTAGATGTGGAATTGCTATGGAGGGAGACAGAAAGGGTTTATTCATAGATTAGTCCCAACTCCTGTATTTGTAAGCTTTTTCACTGCTTCCAAATGTTGCACTGGACAACTATTCTTCCTTTAATAGTGAGATGATTAAGGCTGAGTGTTCAGATTCTCTTAATTTCCCATAACTGTTAGCCAAGTAAAGTTTCCTCTGCAAAACTTGCAGGGTGAGCAATTGCATTTTTGCACCACGCTTCTCAACAAAAGAGGAAAGGCAGGTTGTCCCATTGGATTTCTGCTGGAGAAAGGTGTGCCATGCAAGTAGCAAGATCACCCCTACAGAAAGCAACCCTATTGATTTCTAGCATGCTTATCACTAGAATTTCTCCTGCTGGACCAAAGGCAACCAACTTCATGGAGACCCAGAGAACTCAAAAAGAAATAATGAAAAAAGAAATCTGCAACAACCAAATCTAAAGAAGATGGAAAAAGGCACACTGGTTGAATGAAATTCCCAATCTAACCTTCATCCCCAGCAAGAACCAAAACCAAACCTATGAGGGAGCAGGAAGGAAAGCAATGGGAAGATGAAATCAGCAGAAATCCAAGAATGACAAGCACTGAACAGCACCAATATGAAATATATACGTATATCTTACACAGATATTTTGGCAGCCTTGGCTAAATGATGATTTAGCCTAGCATCCATTCTTCCCAACTCATCAGCTTGTTAAAGATGTCAGTTCCCTTGCACTGTCTACAGGGGCATTTTGACAGAAGCATCACTAAGGGCCCATTGGTGCGGCTTTCACTTGGCATCACTGACATCTTCCCTTTGTTTCTGAATCTCCTCTTCTTCCAGCTGCATTTCTCTCTTTTTTTTTAACTTGTTTCACAAGATGAGATTCTCCATCAGTGCCTTCTGCAGATGCTGCCAAGTGAACACAACTGTAGCGTCACAGAGTTTCTCCATTCTGGCAGGCAGTCCCTTTCCTGGGACACACTACATGGCTAGATAGAATTGAGGGAGCAAGCTCATTCAGGCAGAGTCTAAAGCTTTCACTGGAAGTAAAGACTTCCTATAGAATTATGAAGGTCTCCCATAACACATGCATGGGGAAGAAAAAAAAAAAAAAAAAGAACAGTTTCAGTCATTTTCAATAGGAGCCTTGTCACACAGGTTAAACACTGACCAAAGAACAACCAAGGATAATACAAGAAAGAAAATACATAAAGCCTTAGATGTGTCCAGTACACTGACATTTAATCCAATCTAATTAAATATGTTTTAAACAGTACATCAAAGACTTCTCAAATTCAGAGGTGGTGTCAGAGGACAGGGAAAATAAACTAGAAAGATTAGAAAAGTGGGAAGAATAAAATATGGGAATTTTGGTCTAGAAAAATTTAGACTACTGCAACGGAGAGAAGAAACAAAACCATCCAAATTTATTCACTGGGAGAATGATGCTAGGAAAAGGGGAATGGTCCAGGAGCATTGGGACCTAGTAAACAGCATCCCACAAGTCACGGTGCTGCATGCCCACACAAAGTAGAGATTGGCTCTTTGAGTAGTTAAGCAAAAGAAGTACTGTACCAAAAATAAGGTAACTTCTAGAACTTTTAATATAACTTCAGCTTACCAGGAAAAGCCAAGCTCATAGTGAAATCATGCATTCAATGGGACCCAAGAGAATACTCATCCAATGCAAAAATAGCTGCCACTGCTTACTGACTGCCTCTTCGGCACCCTCAGGGCAACCAGGAACTCCATAAGCAACTTCACTGATGGAAACTACTCAAATATCATGATGTACTCCCTCTTGGTACTGCCTCTGCCCTAGGGTCCCTCCCCATTTGACCAGCTTTTTCAGCTGATTTTGAGGAGGGCCAGGATGAGGGGTGGATTCAGGACCAACCCCGTCTCTAGGCTCACCTCCTAGGAACCCACCGCTGGGAATGAACTTGTCCTGAGGACTGACTGCACGAAATTTGAGGTAGACCATCCAAGCTGACAAGCTGGAAGGAGGAAAGAACAAAAGCTGTTAAACTTGGCAAGATGATAACTGATGAGAAACAGAAAGTACTTGGAGAATGAAAACTGTACAAAAGGGATTAGATGAGTAAGGAGATTAGAGTAAGGAAAATTTAACCAGAATAATCAAGATTTCTTGGACTGTAAAAAAACCTTTGAGAGATAGACCCATAAATTGAGTCATTTTTATACCAAAACTCTTTCAAACCTTAAAAAGTGCATGGAGGACACGGGACAAAATGACATAGTAGCCCTTTCCCGATGGCTGCTAGTAGTTTGTTTCACTTCACTTTTATCGGTGCAGTTTTACTGACTGGAACAGCATTGCAGCAGTGAGAACTGACTGAACCCTGAGCGCAAACAAGCTGCGTTTCCAACCACCAAGCAGTCCCCCCATGAAGTCCATGGGACCACTCATGCATAGTAAACGCACTTCTAGGTGCTGGAAATGATGGATATACAAATTTTTCAGCCTTCCCTGTGCCATTGAGAAGTTAGTTGTGAATAACTATTTTCATCCTAGAGCACAGACAGCTACCCTTCCTTCATTAATATTATTTGCATTATTCACTCCAGGTCCCAATTGAGTCTTGAGTACTTGTGTGTATTTCTACGCTTTTTGGCCTGCCCTTCTTCCCTGAACAAATGCTTGTGGCAGTTTCTTCATCTATATTTGAAGAGACATTATATGAACGAGAAGCAGCTGAGCCAGTTCTACAGACTTTGCAGCCTCATCTATCTTCCCCTTCACCTGTGTTTTGTTCCATCCTCTCATTTTAACAGGCAACTCTATGGATTTTTTTTTTTTAATGAAATAAAATACCCATCATCTTTGCAATATTTTCTTTAGAATGTTTACTTTAATTTTGTTTTCCCTACCTAATCTTTCTCACAAAGCAGTATGCATTTTTAAATTCCCCAAGCAAAATAATTACAAATATAATCCAGCTGAGTGTAATCAAACTGCAGGGTTCTTTATTTTCCTGGCCTTTTAATTTAATTCCACATCCTGTGGTCTTAAAGAAATACTAGGATTATATCATCTTGTTATTGTTTAGATTATGTGCCTGTAAAAATGAGGAGCAATTGATTCTCTTCTCACCCACTGCCACACAGAAAACTCATACAGCACATATAATATTTTTGAAATCAAGATCTAGGGGAAGATCTGATAGATGAGCACAAGTTAGATCCTTAGCTACTATTTTCATTGACCAAAAAAAAAAAAAAAAAAAGGATGGAAGGGTAGTATTTCCCATCCAGCTGTAAAGGAAGAGGAACCCTTGTTTATTTGGTTGGTTTTGACTAATATTTTATAAAGACAGTAACTGCTTTGCTTTTAAACTTTTTCAATGGACCGATACAGATCCTGATGTGATTTTGTGGATATTTTAGCCATGGAACTAGTCCCATTGACTTTAGCACCACTACTTGCACTTAAATTAGAGCTTTAGTAGCTCTCTTTGGATCAATACAAACCAGAAGCCATTCACAGAGTAACACTGGTGTAAAAATAGTATAGGAGAGAATCAGCTACATGCCTAAATACATAAGGTCAGCCAAGCAATAAAAATACAACTTCTCTACACATGCAGAAGGACCCTGCCTACATCCTAGCAGCCAGCTTTGGGCTTTATGAGGATCACAGCACATCTGTATTAAGAGGTCTGAATACACGATCGGGGCTTCAGACCCTTCACTGCAAGCATCAAAGTCCTCAGCACACAAATGTTCATCTTTTGAGTTGGGGAAAGAGAGATCATTAGCAGATCTTAGCTAGCAAAGCAGTACCTGGAAAGGGAGCTCATCTTCTAAGAAGTAAGACTGAAACGATGCAGGGGTGGGTTTTTTGGTTTGGTTTTTTTTTTCCCCCCCAATAGTACTGCCCGCAGGTATAAAGGACAAAGGAAGCAAGGTCAGCCACCGAACAGGTATAACATACCTCCAGAGCCTAGAAACAGCAAAGTCAGAGCTGTTACATTCCTCTTTAGCTGCTGCTTCTTCGTTGTCTTCAAAATGGGGCAGCACACAGCCATCCACTAACTCGCTGGTGACGAAGGCACGGACACTTGTGGTACGGCCCGTCTCAGGGCAAGACTGTGGCTGAGGCGTTCATTCTGGAACTGCTTATCACAAAGACACGTGTTTGCTTGGTCCGAGTGCTGCTGGCCTGGTAACGCTCTCAGTAGAGCATCCCTAAAACTACCTCTTTCAGACATTTTTGCCTAAGTTATCTCAGAATATTCTTAGTTAATACAACAAGCTAGACACAGTCACAAAATTATGCCTATGTCTTGTATAAATACTGAGAATTCTTTTCCGAGCGGACAATTTCTGCAACACTAAGTTAAAACCTTCTCAGAAAAGGAACATATTGATAACGAACACAGGCAGCCTCTTCCTAGATTTATGATTTTGCACTTGAGGAAAGCAATCACATGAGATTAATGGAGCAGATGTAAGTAGCTCTATTCAAACCTCCATAGTCAACATTTGTTCTAGAAGTTTTACTAGCTAATAGCTTCTATGTGTTAGTAACCTGAGAGACCACCACAGCTCACTACTAAGTATTTTTAAAAGTGCCTACAAACGCAACAAGCTAGATAGCAATTAGGCTATGAAACCACAGTTCCACAGCAACAACACACGTGAAGGGGCATAGTCCTCCCTCCTCAGTTCTGAAGTTTGGGTGGAAGAGCCTTTGGTTTCTCCAGCATTACCACATCCCAAGACCTGCTGCCCATGACTGCAAATTGGTGTAGTCAGCCACAAGGGAGAACTCCAGAAGAACAGAGTGCCCACCAAGGGCACAGCTACAGCAGCTCTAACTTGTTGTGCACCAAGCCCTGCTATTAAAAAAAAACATGGAAAGGAATTTCAAGCCAACTCTACACACCCCCACACACTTGCTCTAAGCCAGGTATGGCTACAGAAATAAGTCCCTTCTGTAAAAAGAGATCTTGAAGTCATTCAGACTTACACATTCTTTTCACAAAGCCTGAAGAATCCTGTTTTCTGAATTTCCTTGATTAGAATATAATGAAATATTCTGGACTCTTTGGGATATCTTTTTTTTTTTTCCCCAGAAAGAAATGGTTACAGGCTTGAAAAGGAATCTCATTTTTTTTAAACTACTGCTGAAAAGCACCCTGTCACATCTGAAGTAATGGCTGATTCCATTCTTGGAATATTTTTAAGCTATTGCAGTGGTGAGAGCTTCTCTTGAACTCCAAAAAGAAAAGTAAACCGAGTCACTGCATTCAAGTTTCCTCTGCTTATAGAGACAACATTTTCCTTACAAAGTACTTTGTTTTTATATCAAGGGATAGCGGACAGGACCTTAGATTCTCCATTCAAAGCACCGGTTAATGAAGTTAAGTTGAAGTTAAGTTGCAATAATCATATTCTCCATGGGGTTTTGGCTGTCGCTATAGTCACCTTCTTTCCTTCAAAATATGCTTTTCATTGTTCTACTGCCCTTTTTCCAATTGCTCTGCAGCCAAGTTCTTGGAAAGCAATCACGCTTCTTGTTTAGGATTTATTGCTAGTCTTTTGCCAATAAGGACATGCACAAATCTCTCCTGTGATCATCCTGCAAAAGCAAGCTAAAATATAGCAATTTATTAACAGGCACATTTCGCATGTTATATGGCATCAGTGTGCACTCATCAAAAAATTCTGAGATATATGAAAGAAGGTCACCCCTTTTGGCTAGGCCCATCAAAGGCTCTGCTTGGGTGCCATAAATAAGTTCATTTTAGAATTCCAGTCTACCTAAAAAGGAAAAAAATTGCATTTGCGCTGTGGTTTAGTGGTTGAAAGGTTTTTTTTTCCTTTTACCAGGTTTACATGGTAAACTTTGCACTTTAGAAACCCCAGGTCTGAGAAAAACAATAGCTTATCTTCCAAACTGGCTGTTTTAAAACTAATAACTGTGATGACTAATTTAGTTATCTCTAAAACTTCAAAGTGGTGGGAATTATCTGTCTGTTTGTACAGATTTGTAAAGGATTTTGCAATTTCAGAGTCAAGTTGTATTCGGGTTTTGAAATGTGTTTCAGGCTGTCTAGGAAAGTTCATGCACACAGAAGCAGCAGGTAACATGAGGGAAGACTGAGCTTATGGCTAGGAAGGAATGGATCACGATGAAGAGTATCTAGGTAATCACCATATCCTGGTCATGTTTATCTGACCATATTGTTTGTTTTTCATACAAACATCATAGTTTAATCATCATCCTCTTTGAAAGACTTGTCTTTTATCAGCCTATTGCTTCTGACAGGCAGGGGTAGATTCATGACTCTATCGATGGGTTTTAAAACTTCTCTGGCTTAGGGCTGTTAAAGTTCCTCTGAAATGTTGGGAGACTCAGTCCTTGGTCTCTCCTGGACCCCACCATTGGCTCCTCGGTTCTGATGATGTCCTCTGTCAAACAACCTTAAACTGCGAAAATGAATTGGGATTCATTCACCAACCTGGAGTTGCTGCTAGCAGCGTGGTCTCCCTCCATTACTAACGGCTAGATGATTCTGTGGTTCAGACATGCTTGCTGAAACAAGAAGGGTAATGAAAAGATCCAGATGAATGTTTCACCACCTCATAATTTGGGGTGAAATGACTGCAATTGTTATTATTTGGCTTTTCTTTTTATGATTCTCATCTTTCTTGTCTTCCCTTCTCTGCTTATTCTTTTCCCCAGGCAATACGAGATGGTCCCAAATACCTATTTGGTTCCTATAATTAAACCAGATGTATTTTCTATTCAGTCCGAAAAGGGACTAGCGATTTGTGAAATGGGATTTTGCATCCAAGAAATTAAAAATTATAATTGAGGAAACAGTATAAATTTATTCCTAGTAAATTATAAATGAACTTTCAAATGCAATAAAACTCCATTTTTTACGTGTTCAGACTTGCAGACTTCTGAATATAACAAGTAACTTATGTGTAATTTTGTGTCAAAAACTTCATATTCTGCAAAAAGATGAAGATTTCCTGAAATTTATTCTCTGCTCAAAATTATTCAGTGAAATACATTTTTGTGTGTGAACTGCATTTACTCCTTTTGTTGCTCTAATAAGATTACTCATGTATCACATTGCATCAGTTAATTCCGGGTGTGCTTCTCATTGTAATCATCAGGATTCAAGTGCAAGTATTTGTATAACAGTTATAAAACTTGCTTCCTGGTATTTCAGCTAAAAAATTCACTTTGCATCGGGCGTCGCTTTAGTACAACTTAGTCACAAAGGAACTTACACAAGGGACCACAGAAAAAGTGCTAGCAAGGCCAAAGCAAATGAGTTGCAAAATTTAAACCAATATTTGCTAGAAAATGTTTGTGGTGGTCACTCAGCCCTACTTCAGAGTCCCTTACAAAAGTCCTCACCGTTGGACTTAATGTTGCAGGTCTACCTAAACCGTCCTTTGAAACTAATCCGAAATTTCCCTTTTGCTACTGATACTGGGTTTGTGTTCCCCTTGCAGTTGTGATAAAACTTCTGCTTTCACTAATGTCTGCAGAGTAGATCCCAGTAAGTACCACATTGCAGGCACCAACCACCATGTAATTGCGCTAATATAGCTCTTACTTTTGACTTAACAAGTGGAAACATGCATGTACTTGGCTTTGGCTACATGTTCACCCAGCTAAATCTATTGATGGTGTCTGCAGGACCTGGAACAACCTTACTTTTAGATATCATAATCCTCAATATATTAATTTGCTCTTACTCTTGGTCTTCCATATGCTGTCCATCTTCTTCATCTGCAATGACATCCACCTACATTACCCCTTGCAAATTTTAAAAACACTTTACTCACAGCAGCTTGCAATGATAACTAAAAATGTGGAAACATATGCAATACAGACATAATACTTGTGGCTCTGATGTCAGGTACATAACTTGTCCTTTGTTCTTCATTTCAAAAAATTTCACACCCCCTCTAAAAAAGCTTTCAAAATAAATAAGCACCAGGCCTCAAAAAAATGTTGTTGGAGCTTCATACATGGTTAAAAGAAAAGTTGGAATATAGTTTGGAGTAAATCTTGATAAAGTTCTGCCATTTGGATTATAGCTAACAGCTTCTTTAATACGACTTTAACACAATGAAACAACATTACTGTTACCATCTTGCTGATGATGGTAGAAAAAGACCATAAAACTGAGTGGCACATTTAAAATTACTTGCAAAATATCGGCTCTCTGAAAACAACACACAATAACTGTAATTAATACCAGTCCTTTAAAGTATTCCTAAAGTCTACTGAAATCTAAACCAGTATTGTATTGCTGGTAGCAACAACTGCATTCTAAACAATATTAAAAATGACAACAGAAAATAAAAATTCTCCATCAGAAGTCAGGAAGTTATAATTCACTGATCTGCTGAATGGAATAACACCTTTGCCCTTATTATTTATAGAGCTTTTTTGGGAGGATCTCAGGACTTTACTCTTTAGCTAAGCCTCACAAGTTCAACAGCCCGTGAGTTATATAAACATTATTTTACAATTTGAACTATTTTCCCAGCAAAAGGATCACTCCAGGGGAGGACTATTGGAAATATTTCTTCTACAAAACTAATATTGCTTTACTCGTACTTCCATAGCTTCAGAGTGACCAAAGCTGAAGTCCACCCGAGCGGTCCCCGGCCTCGCTAGCAGGCAGTTCCAGGCAGTTCAGAGGACAGTGGGAAAAAAAGAGGCTGCAGGTTGTACCGCACCTAAAAATGCCCAGTCTAGCAAGTATCTTCAGGGAATAGAAGTTTAAATAAAGGCTCGGAAAAGGATCTTATTTTAAACAGTATCAAGTAAATAAATACATACATAAAACCGGGTTGTAACCGGCAGAAAGCGATCGCGTCTTGGCAGTGATGCTGCAACCGGGAGACGCGTTGCTTGTGCGTGGCGCTCCTCCTCCAGCCGGGGGGGATGCTCCCCGACGGACGGGGTCTCGGCGGGGAGCCGGGGTAAGCCCCGAGCCCCCGGCCCCGCCGCACCCCAGCCGCGGGCAGCGCCCGGCTCCGCGCCCCGGAGGATATCCGCGGGCACGCACTGCCCTGCACGGAGAGAAGGGGAAAAAAAAGCCCTGCGAGCCCGATCTGCTGGCGGTTACCGGGGTTCGGCTTTGCGGGTTTTGGGGGTGGGAGGGGAGGTGCTCAAGGGAGCCCCGCGCCGCGGTGCAGCCGGCATCCGAGCGTATTTTTAAGGCGCACCGTGCCGAGCCGCGGCCGCTCCGTGCCGGCGGCACGGGCATCCCTCGGAGCATCCAGCTGCCGGTCCACAGCGGCTGCCGCGGGATGCAGCCCCCGCTCAGCGAGCCCCCCGCTCAGCCTGGGGGCTGAGCCCCCGGTCCCTCTGCCCGGCTCCGGCTGGGGACAAACCCACTCTCAACAATGGGCATGTTTGCAGCAACGTGATATCACCTAATAACGCCGAATAAGGCAATGACTGTACGTGGAAGCGATACGATCCTGCCGGTCTCACCACACGGCGCGGAAAGCTATGTGCAGATTTGCTAAGCCCTTTTGAATGAATGCATCTGCAGCTGACCTTTAACAATAGACGCTGAAATAGCACAATCTGTGGGACCAGATTTGAGGGGAGGGGGGCGGGAAGGGGGAAGGAAGAGATGGGTGAATATTGTAATCTCTGCAATCTCATTCACTTCCTTTCCCAAACCTCCGCACACAGGGGGGAAAAGCGGTATTTTCCTTTTCACCGGGGCTCAAACGAGCCGTTTCCAACGCCGGCTCGGCCACATGGCACCCCGAAAGCCGCCGCCGGCGGGACCGGCGCGCAGCCCCACCAGCGCCCGCCCGCACCCCGCGGGCATCGCTCCGCGGAGGGGCGACTGCGACAAGGATGCTCCAGCCCCCCCTCCCCTCCCGCCGCTCTCTCACCTTCCCTGGCTTTCAGCAAGACGGTGTTGGCAACGATGTTTTCCAGCTCCATTGACGAGCTCGGGCAGCGTAGGCAGGCAGCGGCACTGCAGCAGGACGTCACTCCCGAGGTGCGGAGTCTCCGGGCGACCACCCGCCTCCTGCCCCTAGCGCGTTATCCCCCCGTGCATGATCCCTGCTTCCTCCCTTCTCCCCCGGGCGGAGGCGGCGCTCCCCGCGCTATCTGCTCCCGCGGCGCCTCGCCCCGCTACTCCATCCTCCGCCCCGCGGGCTCCCCGGTGGTTTGAGGGCTCGGGCGCTCCTGCCTCCCTCCCCCGGGGGTGTGGCACCGCGGAGCGGCCCCGCAGCCCCGCGCAGGCGCCATCCCCGCCGCCGGCTCCGCGGGGCCGGGCACGCCGGGACGTGTAGTCCTGGGGCGGCCCCGCCGCACCTGGCGCCGGCCCCGCGCCCGCGCAGCGTCCCCGCGGAGGGGCGGCGAGCGCCCGCCAGCCCGCCCGGGGGAGGGCGCGGGCACGGGCCGGCCGGAGCGTCCCGGGCGGCGGGAGCCGGCGGGGGCGGTTTCTGCGCGGCGGGGAGGAGCGGGGGGAGGCCGCGGGGCGACGCGCGGAGCGATGCGCGGGGCCCCCCGCGGCGCGGCCCCGACGGCGGCGGCGGCGCAGCCCTGGTGCCGGGCGCCACCCCGCGGCGGCGGCCCCTGCCGGCCCGGCCCGGGGCCCCCGGAGCTGCCCAGCGCTCCCCTGCCCGGCCTGTCCCGGCCCGGGGCCCCCGGGACTCCCCTGCGCGGGCGGGGCTTGGTGCTCGTCCCGGCCTCACAGGTGCTCACACCCGCGTGAAGGAGTCCCCGACAACCGGCAGATTTCTCCATCCTCTGCCGTGCGATGCACGCCCCTCTCCCCGGGTTCGAGGCACCAGCCTCTCGACTTTCTGGGGATCTCGAAAGTCCCCGAAGGAGGTACCCGAGGGAATCCCGTATTTTCTGCCACACCATTTTTTTTTTATCCTGATAAGCAGTTGCGTGAGACATCAGCCACTTGTGGAAAGTTTGTGAATTTTAAGCGCTATATTACAACATAAATTCTCTTCTGTCTATATAGGACAGCTGCTCGTGTCAGCGTGATTCTGATTTTCCTGGCAACGGGGCAGATCGATTCAGCAGGTGAAGCAAAGAAGGAGGAATAAAAACGACCCATTACTCTCACTAACACTCTTCCTCCATCTGTATTTGCATTGATTAAATCCACGTGAAGCTAATCAAATTAACATGTGCCTTCTTGCAAGTGGAGCATAGACATTATTTTTTCTTTTTTCTTCTTTTTTTATTGTACCAATCATATTTCTTTCTACAGCCGGGCAGAAATGACTTGCAATACCAGGACTTGCACACTGCTTAGAACACATTTTCTGAACATAGGAAATAAATGAGAAATGCATTTAACAAATAATACCTTGGGCATTAAGATAAAATGGCTATAATAAATGCCCTTTGTACCCGATCAAGTGTCAAAGGTTAGAACTTTGAAAGTTACTGTGCGTAGCAGGTGGCACTGCTATGTACAGTCTTCCACATCCTCTCTCCTATCGTTTCAGAAAATGTTCAGCCTCCGGAAGCTGTGCCATGTTGTGGTTACTTTCTTTGTAATGCCAAGTTCTATATAGCAGCAGTTGTGTCTGTAAGTACCGGAAGATTTTTCTCTGATTAAATAATTCTTAAGGGAAAAATTGCTTCCTGGAAACCAGAGCCTTAGCATAGAGATGAGGTTCCTAAGGAGTGTCTGCCCTGCTTGTTGTTTGACCACTTCTGTGCAAGGACCGATGCTCGCTCGTAAACAGAGCAAATTATGCTCAGTTTGTAAGTGCATTTCACATCCCTGCCCAGCCTCCCACTAATGATCATCACAAGGACAACACCAGCATCAGAACATGGCTGATGTTGGAAGACACAGTTACACCTTTTATTACCTACAACGTTTTTAATGCTACAAGCAACCCCTCTCTCCAAAGGAAAAATGAACACATGTGTCTTAGTCCCCATTTTGTGAAGCAGCACTCACTGCAGCAGCAAGTTCAGCTTCTGCTGGCAGCAATGGGATATCAGTGTGCTTGCCACATCTCGGGATCGGGCTGTTCGGTGGGGATGGATTTACATTCATGGGAGACTCCACAGTGTTTGGTGTGTAACTTTTATACGGGTGCCTGAATGAAGAGGGCAGATCTTGAAGATCTTAAGCTTGAGTTGCACCTGGAAATCAGCATGTGCACCCGATGACTCTACAGCTCCTCTTTTATCTAATATCTATAGGTACCTCTACATACACAGAGTCATCCGCAGTGTCGGATGTCGCCTTGTGGGACAGAAGTATGACTCCAGCGTGCTGATGTTGTCCTGTATGCTTTGTAAGTGTTTATTTAATTCTTGAAAGGGTAAGCAGATTTATCAAAAGAGTCACAACAGATCTATACGGTGTTCGTAAATCCCATGGAGCTACCTAGTGTTCATGAATGGCGCAGCTCTGAAGCACTCCACGTTCCTGGCAACCAAGGGCACAGTTACACGGTCCCTTCAGAAACGGGGGCAGCAATCGAACAGAGTGTTGTGCTGCTGCCAGAGTGGTTATTTCAACTAAGCTGGATGACTTTGCATGGAAGTGGACTAGGAGCAGTCACGTAACTTAAATGTGGCTGAGTGCAGGGAGTGGAAAGCTGAGCTCTGCTACTGGACTGCTGAGATTCTGCAATAACATGTTTGTCTTAGTTACACATCTATGTGGAGAGCAGCAATTCTGACTTCATGTTTATCGGTGAGAACAATGGAGTTGGTTTTCTTAATGATTCTTACAGTATTTAACAAAATAAAACTTGTTTCCAATAAATCTGAGTCAATGTGGTGCACTAGGACATGGAAGGAGGTGTGTTCACTAGCACAATGCCCTACTTTGAAAAACAAAATCAAGACAATCAGTCCTCACTGCATCTCTCTCTTCTACTACAGTTTTTTAAGCCTGAATATACCACTGATACACGACAAGGTCTGCTTCAGCGCAGGTCTCAGACGGACGGCCCTTTTCGTGGATGTGGCTCCCCATGGGTTGCCGGAGCAAGTGCCACCGCACAGACCTATTTGCCTTAAATTCCATCAGCTGGTCTTTGCAAAACCCACTGCAGCATTTGGAGTCTTACCTCATGACTTCTTCGTAGCTGTTGGTGTCTTCATTTTTGTGTCACCTGGACAACAAAAATTTAAAAAATTACGAAGAGGTAGATTTATTTATATCCATTTTCTCTTGTGACAGCACAGTCCTTTAATTGCAAGGTATGTCCACACCTGATTTAATCTAGCAGTTGGTTCTCTGTGGGTGAGGGAGAAAGAAACAGGAGACCTGTGAGTCTGTTCCACTGCTTATCTTATTCTATTCACTGTCGTAAACTCTGGTGCTGAAATGCTCAGGCATGGACTCAAAGACAGGGTGGCAGGGAAGGAACACAGGTCTTTTTTGCTGGCCTAAAGTGCTTGCTGGGAGAAAAGGGAAAAATTAGTCTGAATCATATGCAGAAGCAGCCGATTTTGAAAGGAAAAAAAAAAGGAGAAGCTACTAAAAAACAGTTAAACTCTGAAAAATGTGTTTTCTAAGGTGCTTAATGTGTTTGGTTCTGCTTTTAAGTAAAACATCTTCATCCAAAGTCATTCAGGAAAGGCTCAGAACAAAACCTTTCTGAGTGCTGAACATCAGGATAAAGCACGGTTGGCAGCCATCTTTCCTTTATGGGAAAAGAGAGGTTTGTAAATGAAACGCCAACACCGTGCGAGACCCAAATGCATCAGCGTAATAAGACTAGGAAAGCAGCAAGGCAGAGTGTGATATTCTGAGCCGCTCTAAGGGATGAGTCATCGGCAGGGTGGGCTCACGCAGCTCCAGCCAGAAACACAGCAGCAACACACCCAGTTTTATCCTGCCACCAGAGAAAAACCACTCAGCCTGCTTGAAATGTCAGGATAAGACCCCAAGTGAACCAGATGTCAAAAAGGCTTTTGCCTATACTTATCAATTGGAAACATACCCTAACAGCAGCTATCTCCTAAATCCATGTTATAATACGCAATTAATGCAGTAAAGCCTATTCATTATTAGCTGTAAGGTGGATTGTGTTTGGAATTGCTTCTGAAACTTATCCCTACAAACGGGCAAATTCTTTTGCCTCCTGCTGAGATTCGGTATCAGCAGGTGGGAGCACACAGGCTTATGAGAAAGCATTTGCAGGCAGCCGTAACCTTTTACAGAGCCCCTTTGCAGAAGGACAGAGGCTGCCATCTACCAACAGCCATGGGGTGATGCATCATGTTGTCTAAACCAAACTTTTTGCTTTGGTTCGGATAAAAATGTTTATGCCTCCGTTGTTTCTTTCCATTTTCAAACCTTTTTTTCAGTTATCTATTTCCTCAAGGCAGAGGACAAATGATTGTTACAGCACTTAAGCACATGGAATTAAATAACCTCCTAGAAGATGAGCAGATTTTATTTTTTAAACAAGCAGACGTACGCATCCCATACTCTGCACAGAATCTGCCATTCAATGACCCACAGCAATAGGAGATCTGATTTGGGATTTGCTTACCCCTTTCATCAAGTTTAGTGAGGAGCAGCTACCTTTTCACTAACAATCTGTTGTGTTAATGATGATTTTTCAAAGAGCTCTTTAAAAACTCTCACAAAACAATAATGGTAACAACACACAGGAGTTATCTACCATTTACCAACAGAGCTCAAAGTTTTTCACCAGAAAGACATATTTAATTATTCCCAGATAGGAAAAAAGAGGCACAAAGTGAGAGCAGGCAGATAAGTATCCTAACCAAAAATAAAATTTACATCTCCCATTATTCGTCCAAGTGCCTTATCCACTGCTCTGCACCTTGTAACAATACAAACTTCTCCCTAAAGCCTGGTGAAATCCCTGGAAAGTCTTTCACCAACTTCAGATGTCTCAATTTGAATCAGGCTTAAAGGCTCTAATCCTTCACATGCGAACATGTCCATGCATTGCTGAGCTCGCACTGTACCAGTATGAACCGGTATTCCCTCACTGCAGGATGAGATAAGAGACTGGGGCCTGCCCTGCCTGTGGGAGACAGCAGAGCAGACAACCAACAACATTCGGAGAAAGATGCGCATATGGTACCGCTCGGTAGATTTGTTTTGAACTTTGGATGGCAAGAAGAACCAGGTTTAGCAGCTGCTCCAGCCTGTGCGAGAGCCAGAGCTGAGGAAAAAGGAACAACTCTTTTGCCAGGTGTGCTTTGGCAGTGACAAGGTCCATCTTCAAATTGTAGGTATGCCCAGTAAAAAGCAAAATGGAAAATAAACCCCCTGTTAAATGGCAGTAGTTCGAGCTCTTGCCCAGAAATCTGAGAAGCTGAATTATGCTGCCGTCATAACAAAGCATGAGCAATATTTCCCCACCTGCAAGCCAAGTATTTAAACAAAGAGTTTTAAACAAATATAACTTCCCGGGGAGAGGGGAAGGACATCATTTTAGAATACATCAACTTAGAAGTTGTGAATAATGCTCTGTGGGTGAGACAACCATCCTCAGGAAATCCTAGCAATAGCCCTTTTCTTGCTGCCACAATACAGCTCCCACAGCTGAGGGAAAGGAACCGCGGTGGCCCAGCCGTCACCCGGTGCACAGTTTGCTGCCCTGCCGCAGGGGACTCAGCTGGGCGAGCATGTGTCTCTCGTGGGGCTGTGCCAGTCCGGCAGACATGAACACGGACGTGCCGTTCTGCACTGCTACTCAGGGAATTGACCCAGGTAACGGCTGATGTTTCTTTGCCACTCTTCACTGACAGTCACTGCTCTGCAGGCGTCCTGGGCTCAGCTCTGCTCCTCGCTGCTCTGCTGGCAGCCCTCACTGGGGCACGAAGACCTCCCTAACCTCTACTGCGGACACGGCTCTCAGGAACTGCTCCTTCCCTCTCCATCTCCCAGGGCTGCAGGCTACAGCACGGCTCACCCACACTGTATCTGACATATTTTCTAACATACAAATAGTTTACTCACTTCCGCTTTTAGGCTTTGTGGGGTTTTTTAGCAAGAATGCCCCTAACTTTTAGGCAACAGACATACAAATAAGCTGAGTAGCTCAGCCAGCCGTCTCCCCTCGCTCAGCCAGTCACCTTCCCAGCAGAATCCCCGTCCAGCTGGCACTTTCAAGCAGCCCTGGTTCCTCCACAAGAGTCAAAACTGAGCTTCTCTCTCACACACCTTCAGGTTTCCCTTAGCAACGCGCTAATGAGAAGCAAGGGGTACGTAAGGCTCCTTAACTCACAACCTGCTAGTTCACCGACCCAGCGCTGCGCTTGCACACACCTATGCACACATGCACAAATGCGCACGCAGAGCTTGTTAGAAGGTGTTGAGCCTGAAGGGAACAGCTTCAAAATCAAAAGCAATAGCGATGTCCATTTGAATTCAAGGAAATCAGTGGATGCAGGAAGCAGTTAGACTACTACGTGGGTGGACCCCATACTGGGGGATCTGTATCTGTATCCCCCTCATCTCACCACGGCTATAGCAATAGTTTGTCTCCTGCACCCTTGTGCAGAACACCTCCATCTTTATCCCCTCCTTTTGGGCATCTCCATCTTCCTCACAAGCCCAGCCAGCCGCCCAGTATCTCTGTGCATGTGTGAGTAGACAACATCATTCTGGCTGCTCTGCTGGGCACTACAGTTTTTGAGAAGGTTTTCAGAGCCACATTTCCAGCCATCATCGGCTACATCTGGATTAATAAATTTAGGAATGCCACGGAAAGGCACTAGCAACTGAAAGTAGTGATGATGTTACAGGCTCAGAAAGGTCTCAGCATGCTTTCGGACAGCATCGACTGCCCCAACCAGTTCCTGGGCATAGCAGAGAGTTAATTCCGGCTAGTGGCCAACCTTAACAGGCAGGTTGCACACAACCTCCCTCTTCTGAAGGCTCAGAGAGTTTACTACTACAGAGGTGACCAGACCATGTCAGACAGATCAGTACCAGGAATAAATTTGCTAATTTGTTCAGAAGTATAGATGCAGTATCCACTGAGGGGCCTGGGATGTAGCTGACATTGCTCTGGCTGCCTTTGGCCTTGGCCCCAGCTGCTGATGGCTGAGCTCATACTGCTAGTGGAGCCAGACTTCTCTCTAGTTCACAAGGTGGGCTCGCCCCTTCGTAAAAGGCTGTAGATATTTACAAATACGAATATTAAACCAGAAATTACCAAAACCTAGAAGTGAAACTGGGTTCAACTCAATTTGACTACTTAGATGAAGAAACACACAAAAAGAAGCTGAGAAAAGAAAAATGGGCTTTCAGAAAGTGTGTGATTTTCAGTACTCTGGGTTGTGCACACTGCTTGTGCTGCTCCAAAGCATGTGGCCTAAAACAGGGCGGGCAGCTGGCGGCTTCTTGGTGAAGGTGATCTCTGTTGCTGCCACCATCCGTTATTTAACAAAAATAGCCTGAGAAAACCTTGTACTGCTCAACTGACCCTGTTAAAGTAGCTCCTTTAGCTCGAGTTGTGGGAGCTTGGGCTTCAACAGCAGACTCTCTGAAGCCCCCAGCTTCAGGGAAACAGGTTTGTATGTATCAGGTATGGTACCTTCTACCAGCTGTACACCTTTCCTGCACTGCTTTCACCTGGCAGGAGACAGGAGGCCTGTGACGGGGTTTTATGACTCTCCTACCTCCCCCAGAGCTAACATACACCCCAACTGCTCTTCCTAGGGCTGCACCTGTGTGGTTCCCCGCTGATGGTCCATGCAGGGAACAGAACTGGGACAAATCTCCAGGGCAGACGGAGGCCACAGACACATTCAGCTTAACGCAGCGCTGCCCATTAGCAGCAATAAGTGCCTGTGCGGGAAATCAGGCAATGACTTGGTTTGCATCAGCTCACAGCCGAGAGGAGCTAAACAGGCAAACGGCTATCACGCTGTAATTGTTTAATTATGATTAAACAACTATAATCTGAGCCAGGTCAATAAAGTCAGACCAACTGCGTTTGAAAAGTTTGTATCTGGAGGGTTTCTGCGCACAAGCCATGCTGTTTGCTCCGTTTCGGCCGGTGTCAGCATCCAGCAAAACCAGCTCCCACAGGCAGCCCCGCCAGCGGGAAGCCCACAGCGAACACCCCCCCAGCCTCAGCTCGGCCGCCGCACGGCCTGCGAGGACGGGGGCCCACGACCGCAGCGCCGACAGGTTCAGCCCAGGGAAGGCGCCCCGCATCGCCCCGTTCCCAGCCACTAAGCCGCGGTCCGGGGCGGGGGGCACGGCCGCCCGGTGGCAGCGCGCCCGGCGGGGGCGGGCGGTGCCGCGGGCCCGGAGCCGCCTCTCCCCGCCCCGTCCCTTCAAGCGCCCGCAGGGTCCGGCTCCGCCCGCCGCCGCTGCGCTCAACATGGCCGCCGCGCTGGGAAGGCTCCTGCGGACCGCGGTGAGTGAGTGACCCACCGCGGCCGCCCCCGCGCCCCAACCCCCGGCGGCTCTGACCCTCCCTGTCCCCCCGCAGGTGCCCGCTGCTGCCGCCGCCGCCGGGAGGAGCCTGACGGCGCGGCCCCTGCCCTGCGCCCGCCGCCAGCTCAGCCTCGGTAAGTGCGGGGAGCGCGGCGGGGACACACACGCCCCCCACCCCACCCCGGGCAAGGCGGCGGGAACGTCTCCTGCGGCCTGCCGGCCGCCCTTGCGGCTGCGCCCGGGAGGAGGAGGAGGAGGCGGAGGCGGCGGCGGCGGCGGCGCGGCCCGGCCTGGCCCCGGGGCTCGGCGGGGCGGCTGGCGGCGGCCCGGCCCGCGGTGGCACAGCCCGCAGCTCTGTTTTCTCCCTCACAGGCTCCTGGCGGTTTGCTCCGGCGGTTACACAACACGCCCCGTTTTTTAAAGGAACGGCTGTTGTTAACGGAGAGTTCAAGGAGCTGAGCCTGGATGATTTCAAGGGGAAATACCTGGTGCTCTTCTTCTACCCCCTGGACTTGTGAGTGCGCGTTTCTCCCCGTTCCGATGGGCCTCCTGCCTTGCCGAAGGTCATCAGAAGAGCTGCAGATCATTGCTGTCTAAAGCGGCTGGTTTTACCTTATCCGGGCTAGTCTTGCAAGGCAGATGTGTCTGTTTCTAGAGCGTGAGCGATAAGACTTGGGGGCAAATGGCCATTGTGTGCTAAAGCAATGGATCTGGTGGCTGGAGAGCATCTTCTAGCTGCTGGGACTGCTTCAGGAAGTAGATGTGGCCTTGCAAGTGTGGTTCCTCTTACAGCAGATCCCAGGGGTGAGGGCATTGCTTTGCAGTTTGGGGGTGCGTTGGAGACTCTGTCTTTTAAGCAGCAAGGCCAGCAGAACGGCAGCTAGCCAGCTCCAGAGCACAAGGTGAACAGACAGGGTTGAGCCTGTCCAGAAGACTTGAATCACCAAGAGCATCCTGGTGTAGTTGGGGCACATGGGGGAGGATTTAATCTGCAGTCCTTTCTGCTATAGTTTCCAAAAACTCTCTGTCTAGAGAGTGTCTAGCAGAGACAGTTTTTCCATCTGCAAAAAATCTGTCTAGAACTGAGAGTTGAGAACTGGTGTGCCAGCTAGGTGGCTATGGCTGTTGCTTTGAGGCTGACTGAACCTAATCTTAAGGAGGAAACATGGTCAAAATTATCAGGCTAAAGAAAACACGTGGCTGCATTAGTGCCTAGAAACAGACATGAGTCTTTTCTAAAAAACTCTCTAAAAAGATTGCAGAATCATTACAGCCTGTTCTCTCTTCCCACCCAGCACCTTTGTCTGCCCCACAGAAATTGTGGCTTTCAGCAACAAAGCAAATGAATTTCATGATGTGAACTGTGACGTGGTGGCAGTTTCTGTGGATTCTCATTTTTGTCATCTGGCCTGGATAAATACGCCACGAAAGGTATGAATTGAGCAGCTGTTTGGGACTTTCTCTGTTGGTTTGTTTTCTTTTCACAAGAGCTCCTGAGAAGAAGAGTTGAATAAACAATTGTGCAAACATAGATTTCAATAGACTGCCTAAAGTGATATGTGAGGTGATTAACGTCTACATTTGATGACATAATTCTGACCTCAATCTTTGTTTTCTGGCTCTTTTCCTTAATCATTTTTTTATCTTTGTTTTGCTCTCTTAATAGTCTTGTAGGTTACATGATATCCTTATATGTTTATCTGAAAGACAAATGCTCGTTATACACATCACTGTCCTAAGCTGCTTGTTACAGCTGATGGTTTGTGTGCACCCTCACAGAAAATGAACAGCAGCTGTTTAGCCATTACTGTTAACCAATACCTAACAGTGGTGGCTTCAGAATGGAAGCAGAAGAATGACAAGTTTATTGGAGCACTTGTATTATTAACTCTCACTTGCTTAAATAGTTCCACTTCTGCAACGCAAACAGAGGTTTTCAGCTTTCTTCAGGGAAAGAAAGTGCTAAAGACGGCCTTTTACTGGAGAGGAGCCTTTTTCAGATACATATAAAAATGCCCGCTTTTGATCACATAAAGCACCTCACTGGTTTGGTTAGTTGTAGAGAACGAGACGTGTCGCAGGAAGGCGCAGAAGCTGCTGTGCCATCAGTCGTTACCCATGTGGTTGTGCGGACAGCAGTCTGCAGTAGTGCTGGCAGACTGGGCTGCCTCCCGGTGCCTAGCTTTGCCGTTGTAACGTACAGGGCGGGAGGAGAGTTTGCTAGATTTAATACGGCTTGGCTGAACCTACTGAGAGTATTTAATTTTCTGTATGCTTTGTTCAAAGCTCTAAAATGTGATTGTGGACTGACTTCATCGCTTTATGCGAAAGCTGTTCAGCGTATGCCAGTCAGGCACGGCTCGGTGCACGTGGAGCAAAACGCCCTGCAAAGGGTGGAAAGAATTCCGTGGTGGCGCAGACGGGAAACTGACACCCGGAGAAGCTAAGGCCTTGGTTTCTCCGACATCTGCGTTCAGAGCTCTGCATATGAGAACTCTGCTGCAGGGTCTGAGTGACTGAGATTACACAATGATTCACTGATAATGCCAGGAATAGAAAAGCTAACAAACTCCGGGCTCGTTTCAAGGATAGAGAGCTTATCTCTCTTGCCGTTCCAGTATGTTGCAAAACTGAAAGAAATCTTGGTTGACTCTCCAAATAGTATTTAAATTGATTTGGGGGAGAGGGGGAAAAAAAAAGGCGCACTAAATAGAGCGAGCAGCAGAACTCTGACATACTTAGGGTGGCTGTTAGAAGCCTTGAGTTTTGTCTGTTCATAGTATGCAGGTTTGTTTTCCTTTCCCTCGCCACCATGTTCATCTTGTTTAATTTTGAACACTTAAATATGCAGTAGAAATTTTTGTATTCAAAGCTCCCGAATAGGGTACAAGGGAAATATTTCTGCAAATTTATGACTGTTGTCAGAGGTAGCCTTTTACCACCAAAATAAGCAATTCTAACATGCTCAGTACAAAAGAAGTTTTCATGTTGCAAAGAAACGAAATGTTCCTGACTGCTTTAAAAACACAAACAAAACAAGCCAACCAAAAGCAAGCAAACAAGGATCCCCTACCCTCCTGTGATTCCTTTCATGGAGCAAGTGGCACAAATGTGTTTTGTTGTTAGTATACCCTCAAGAGCACTGAATCCAGCAACTCAAGAAGGATAATGTTAAAAAGCATTTTGTAACAAAACGGAATCTCACCCTTTTTTCTAGAGCGGCGGTTTAGGCAAAATGAATATTCCAGTTCTGTCGGACCTCACAAAACAAATCTCCCGTGATTATGGTGTGCTGCTAGAAGGACCTGGCATAGCACTAAGGTAATGCATGATTGCCAGTAACTCAGTTGTGACACAACCCAACCTAAAATGATGTGAGCCATACTGTCTCCTCCTGCAGGAGAAACTGCACAAGGATCAGATGAAGACTGTAAGATGTTACTTTTTCTGCAGAATTTCTGCTGGATCCCACCCTAGGAAAAGGGCACATGGTCATTATGGCCATTAAGTTGAGAATGGTTCCAGGTCTCTCTGAGAATGCATGCAGGGGAAAGCCAGCTATTCTCTTCTGAGTGAGTGGGAGAACACCATGTCGCTAAGGAAGACAAGAGTAGGATAGAAGAGCATTGTACAATATTTTACATTTTTTCACAATTTAGGTCTGTCCCTTTTTTTTTTTGGTGGTGGTGGTGGGGTTTTTTTGGGGGTGGGTGGGTTGGTTGGTTGGTTTGTTTGTTTTCTTTCTTCTGAAGGGAGAAGAGACTGCCTTAACTTCTGTGTGAGAAGTTTCTAAAGCGGTAGTCCTAGAGGCCACTACAGTCAATCTTATAATTATCTAGAGTAAAAAATTTGACATTTTGTTCTCTACCATGGGAATACTTATTAAAAGCAAATAGTGGTCCTTGAGATCCATCGGATTGGGTAGGAGTCTTCTGGAGACCTTCGGTTCCTGATCTCTTTGGATCAGGAACTTCTGACATTTGTTTGTTGACAAATTAAGTTAATTGATATGGTCAGACTGGGACTTTGGTTTTCACAAATGTTTATATGCAACAGGATTTCATTTATTAGCTTAATGTGTAAGCAACTCTTCACTCAATACCTTCGGATTTTCATATCAGAAAGACATGAGAAGAATGCCAACTATTAACTTTGAATATAGGTGGAATTAGAAGTTCTACCTTTGTTACACATCTGTCTCGATTTAATAGTCTTTATGCATATACTCGGTAATTTCACAATACCATAGCAGTTGACTGGTTCTTGGCTTTTGATCACTGCACTAACAAACAATATATCAAATGCTGTATTGCTACTCTTAACTCTGATATGTGCATCTAAGAGTAACTGCCTTGCTCGTGTTTGGTTTTGGTCCAGTTTCTTGTGTTTGGTCTTGGAACGTGATTTGCATTCCCTGAATTCTTGCTCAATTACAGAGGACTCTTCATCATTGATCCAAACGGGATCATCAAGCATCTAAGTATCAATGATCTCCCCGTCGGTCGTAGCGTGGAAGAGACCCTCCGCTTGGTGAAAGCATTCCAGTACGTGGAAACACATGGAGAGGTTTGCCCAGCAAACTGGACTCCAGACTCCCCTACAGTAAGCATCTGCTAAATATCACTTTTCTAAATATAGACGCTGGCATATTTTTGCACGTCTGAAGGGCTGAGAACCACTTTAACGTGAGGTGCTTGACTGAATCTGTGCCCGTTTTCTAAATCTGAGGCTTTTATCGGTTGGACCAATTCAGTCTATTTGTATGATATTAAATATGTGTGATTTCTGTGAAGAAAGTCACTGGTTTTCTTTTAGAAGACACAAATTGTATTTAAAGCTCGAAATTTGATTTGCATTCTCCACCTGTTGTCTTCAGATTTTTTACTTATTTAATGCCCTGCTTGATATTTAGCAGGAAAAATGTGTTAAAATTTGCAGGTAGGAGCTTGTACATCATTTAGGCTTTCATCTTTTAACCGAGTGCAGAAATAACCTATTGTTTTTATAAAGTATGCATGGATTTTCTTGGATAAAATGTCAAATCTGTAATTTTTGTGTCTTAATTACAGCATATAATAACTAAATTTTCTTTTCTTGACAGATCAAACCAAGCCCGGAAGCTTCTAAAGAATATTTTGAGAAAGTGCATACATAAACACTCAAAATATGTGGACAAAACTCTTAGTACCATACACTGAAGACATTAGGAAAACAGCTGTGATTATAAAAAAAAACAAAAAAAAACAAAAATCAAAGTTGTCATTTTCTGATGTTTAAAAAAAAATTAAATGCTGAAATATTTACTGACTCCCTTGTCTTGTTTTAAAAAGAAGGATAAAAACTAAGGCTTCCCCCCCTTTTTTTGCAACTTCTTTCATGAATTTCTGTGATCGCTAGTCATCTTCCTGAATATGAGAAGTCCACAAAATACAGTTGTATTCCACTGCGTTTTTCCTCTTTCCTTAACTAGTTTTGGCGCAGGATGTGTCCCACGTTTTCTTTTCTCACATGAAAAATTAAATTCTGTATCAAGAGGTTGAAACAATGGGGACAATACAGAAAATAGAATTTTGATACATGGTTTATTTTTATGAATTTTGCAAAGGAAGAGATGAATGTAACAAAAAAAATCCCCATTTTTGTGTTTAAATGCACTATAACTTGAAATGAATGTAAATGTGCCATTTTAATCCTGCATATAGTTGAAGATGCAGTGCAGCTACAGAGGAGCATTAACAAGCATGAAGAACTTTCATTCTGCTTGGGGGGTGGTAAAAACTTGAACCCCAATAGTGTATTTACTGGAGCTTAATGACAAGTCTTCCATCGTTTAAAGCACTGCTTATTTGCTTGAATCTCTGCTGTACTGCTTGGAAACAATGTAGCATATCTCTAGCTATAACAATAAATCTTAACATTGACTAGCAGCAGGTGGTGTTGCTTTGCTTTTCTTTCACTTTTTCCCCAAAGATTCCCATTTCTCTATTTTGAAGAAGTTGGATAAGTTACATTGCCTTAGAAACTATTTTCTATACCTTTGTTCACAGCAAGCAGTTAACAGCTGGCCCTGCCCCGGCGTGCGTACCGTGGTGAGTCGGCCATCGGCAGTAGGTAGCGGGTGTGCTGCTGAAGGGCTGGATGAATCGATACAATACTGAATGGGGTGGTGTTTTTCATCTCCTGCCCTTTTGAGCATAAAGATAAACAGAAGCAGGAGGGAACCACCTTGGCGAAGCGGCTGTTGTGTCCCAAGTTAGCTTTATAACGGGTATCGATGCTGCAACGTAGGTGAAAGGAGGAAAAAACGAGCCCGACGTTGCGCAGCGCCCGGTGATGCTCCAGGTTTCAGTGCTCGCAAATCACTTCAGTCCCAGTGTTTTAGTTCTGTTTTGTGCAAATCCGTGCAATTTTTCCAATAAATGTCATCTCCTGGGCCTACAATATGTGAAGCTAAACCCTGCGCAGCTCAGTGATGCAGAACGGCGCGCTGGCGGTGCCGGCGGCAGCTGTTTGTGCCTGAGAAGCCGCAGGGCAGCTGCACTGATCCTCTACCTGGCTGTATCCTTCTCTTGCCTTAGCCGATTTAAGTCAATCTGGAGGACGCAGGGGGTCTCTGCAGTACTGCTCCTTGGCCCTGCCTTCCCGGGTCGCGCAGGGGGAAACTGCTGGAAGGGAAAGGCGATCGGACCTTTCCTAACCACGATCCGCTCCCCCCCGCCCCGGGGCCTGCCCTGAGGGTGCTCCCGCGCTGAAGGCCGCGGACCCCCGCTGCCTCCCCGCCCCGGGCCCAGCTGACAGCTGCCTCCCGCCGGCCGCCTTCCCTCCTCCGCGGCAGGGCCGCGACGCCTCAGGGCCCAGCCCGCGCCTCAGGGCGGGAAGGCGGCCCAGGCGTCAAGCCTACCCCGCGGCAGGCCCGGCCGGGCGGGTGGGATCCCGGCGCGGCGGCACCGTGCCCGGGCGGAGCGTGCAGCAGCCGGACCGTCCCCCAGCGGCGCCTTTCCGGTGCCGCGGTTCCATGGACGCCAACCTGCGGTTCTGGAGGGCGGAGGGCCAGGTGAGGGGCTGCGGGAGCCGGAGGGGCCGGGACGGCCGGGCTGGGCGGGACAGCGCGGGTCGGGCGGGCTGCCTCCGAAATAACGCCGCGTCTCCCTGAAACGTGTCTCCGTCAGTCTTTTTTCCAGAGGTTTCTTCTCTGGACGGACGTCTTGGATCCCCTGCTGCTCCTGAAGTCCTCCGTGAGTGCCGCGGCTTGGCCTCGCCGCCTTGTAGCTCAAAGCCGGTGGTACCGGTGACAGGAGGGACGGGTGGTCTGGGGCCCGGGCCGCAGGAGGGGACTCGTCCCTCTGGCCTTGGCGCCGGGACGTCGCCCCGGGTGCCGGGGCTGTGCGGCGGCAGCTGCTCGGTGCTCCTTCGGTCCTGCTCCGGAGCCTGGCTGGCACTAGTAGGGGATGAGCAACCGACCTTGGGAACTTTGACTTTGCCAAGGTGTAAAATAACATCGTTACAAGGCTTCTGAGGAAAAATAAAATACAAATATATATATATATAAAAGAAATAGAAATACATGCATATGCATTTCTATATATAATTACATTTTAAAAATGGTATTTCTACACACCACCATTTCAGCAGTCCTGTTTAGACCGTGGCTGCTGTGCCAACAGTTTAATTAGCCCAATTAAGAATCAGGAAACCCCCAAAGACAAGAGAGATGAAGCGAGCAGCTGGGCAGGCTGTTCTTAAATAATCTGCTGTTGGACTCGATGTGGAGCTGTCGCAGCTTCGGGGAAGACAGGTTTGCTGAACTGCATCAGAGGCACCCAAAAATCTCTGCTGGCTGATCCACATACCCATCTGTGTGGAGCAGCTGAATCTGAAGGTCGTGAAGCTCTTTGATTCTCCTCCAAGTGGCTATACTGAAAGGAATCCTCCCCTAAGGGGGAGCACACCTGATTTGTAGGGCTTTTTTATACCAGAGAATGATTATCACGATTTTAACATTAATTATTGAAAGTGTGACGCTAAACACACTTTGTCGGTTATAAAGCGTAGCTTCTAAATTTCAGGAACTGTCACGACAGCAAAATTCTGGGGAAGATGTGCTTTTCTGTCAATCTACTTCTGTATAGTTTTGTCAGGGGCGACAAAGGAAAAAGCACAGCACATTGTGTAAGAGTCGGCTGGTTGGTCAGTATGTTAAAAGAATTTTTGTTGATTGATTTTTTTAATTTATTTTTTAAGGGAAAGCTCCATTAAAGCAAAAGAGCACTGTCAAAATGTGTGTACAGGAGATATTTCCTTGTCACTTGCAGAGTTAGTGTGTTGTGTGTATCTATTAATCTATCTCTATGTATGTGCATGTATGGTATGAATACATAGCTTTATATATATTTATATGTATACACATAATATAATTTAGTAAATGTACATTATATATCTGTAAATGCCAACAAGAAAATTTTATAGTACATTCAGGGATTTGGAGGTCTGGGATTAGTTCACACCTCCTTGAATTAAAATACACTGTTGCAAATAGAGATGTGCCTGTTGAAGAAAGTCAAATCATCTCATAAATTCTCCTAAGAGGGGCAGCTTTTGTGTAGACTATGGATAACTACATGAGGTTACAGTTTTATTCTCTTTGTTTAAGTGCACCTGTTTTCCATAATTAAAAGCTTAAGCCAAGTTTAAAGGAAGAGTGTAAGATGCAAAACTTGATCACACATTTGTGAACGTGCAGGAACATCTAGTGATGTTGTGACTCATTTCAGGTAATTTTAAAAGTCTGGTTTGGAATTTCATTTTAAAATAGTCATCTAGGTGCCTGTGGGGATATCAGATGGTTGCTTTGGTGGCAAATCTTTGAATTTGCCAGCACACATGGATAACTTTAAATACAAGAACAACGCTCTTGATTTCAGTGAGGTTTTTCATGTGCTTAAAGTTCAGGTGCATTTATGTCATGGGTTGAAGGATTGATACTTAAAGGGACTGAGGGGGCCTGAATAATCTAAAAGTTTTTATGACTGTGAATTAGTTGTGTGGTGAGGTGTGTTCTTGCTTTAACTGCTTTGGTGAAAGACAGGGGCATTAGCTTGACGTTCTAGGTTTGTATTTAATGTGTCTTATAACTGATACATTGCACTGTAGAATATTGAAATCTGAGTTATTTTTTTCTCATTGGTTTGTTTTTTTTCTCAAATACAGGATGAAATAAGAAGAACCAGGTTATTACTGCAAAACAGCGGAAAGACACTAAGTGAGCCCCTACAGAATGATCAGGTATTTTGGAGCACAGTTTATAGAAAATAGAGGTGTCTTCTTTCATGGCTGAAATAGTTGCTATTAGTATAAGATGTAGCAGACAGAATACTGAGATTCAGATACAAGGGATAACACAAGAAAAACTCATTACTAGAGAGATTTTTCTAATCTATGAATTTATTAGGAATTTCTTTGGATGACTACTGGTGCCAAATTGCAGTATTATTATCCTGAAGAATGCTAGATTGTGTATCATATAGCTGAGTTTAAAAGACGCTCTCGGATCACTCTAGGAATCATTGCTTTAAGCCTGTCTATCCTCAGCTGGGATGATATAGGTAGGTGATAAATATGTAAAATGCTTACCGAGCTCATCTTGAATCTTTGATGTTGCATCATCGTATAGAGGGCAGGTTGGTTTGGTTTCACACCTCATAAAATGAGCAGTAGAGTGCTTGGGTGGAAAACTTACTCATGGAATTGCTGGAAAGTAATGCTGAGCCCTTGCTTCGTTAGGAGAGTCTTTCTTTTGATTCACTGTGGGCTTGGCTCTTCCCATGTGGCATTTAGTACCTTCTGTGTCAAAGTCTGAAACGAGAAATAAAAATTTCTCTGATTCCAGAAAAGCTGAAGTCTTAACATACGTGTTCAGGCTTTTAGCCATATTTAAGAATTTTGTTTTCTGTTTTAAAATACCTCCTAGCTTAACTTTTTAAAATTAACTTTCTGTTCTGCCATAATGTGTACTTTGGTGCTGTTACACAGCACATGGGATGTGAGTAAGTTAAGTTATATTCAACAAGGAGTATATGGAGAGAAATGTTAGGGAAAAAATAATTAAAGGGGTGTATACATATACGGCATTCCATATAAAAGTAAGTTACTGGAAAAAAAAGATAAGATTTTATCCAGTCTCTTCTGAAACTCAATTACTAACCTAATTTTCAAATTGTTTAGACAAAACAAGCCTTCCTGCTAAGCCTGGTAAGTTTACAAAATATTTAGAAATCTCTTTTTTTCTTTCTTATTCAAGTATGGCAAAGGTGGTCTAATTTGCATTTTTTTCTTTTTTTTTTTTCTTTTAAGTCCAGTGTACATCCTGATACAGACAAAATAATTCCTGTTTTGTTTAGACCTCCGGGTAAGTTCCCTCAAGAGAAGTTTTGTGTATGTGACTGAACACCGAAGGGAAATAGCTCATCGTCAATAGGCACTGTGATACTACAGTGATACTCTTCTCCATATAGAAAAACAAGTACACTCTTACTTCTGTTAGTTGCATTGTCACGTCTGTTGAAGATTTATTTATTCCTACAGTCCTCCTGAGGAATTTTTCCCACAGTTCATCTGCTCGGCTAGGTGGAAATAGTCTGACCAGTCTCTGTTTTTTGTCACTACAGAATGAGTTCCCAAATCCCTCCACGTGTAAAACAGTCTACTATAAGCTAAGTTTTCACTTGATGAATGTGGCTACTGTATGAATTTACTCGCTGTGGTGGCAGATAAAGTCTGCTTGGGGTGATGTTTAGGGAGCCAAGACAGCACAGGTTGTTAATCAGATATAACCATACTTAGGCTATTTACTCATTATCTCGTATAACCACTCACAGCTGTGACAGCCTTTGTTGCCACCTATCTCTCTTTGAATAGAGCGAGGAGAAGCAATTTCTGTTCAAAACTAGTTTCTGAGTAGCCACATTGAGTGGAGTTTACAAGGGCTTCTTTTGGCTATAAGCTGTCACCAGGTATTCTGGCTTCTTGAATGAGGAATGAAAGACAAAGGTTAGAATTGAAGTCCATGGCGATGGTGGGTTTTTTTGCGGGCAGTGCTTTACTTAGAGCTGAAACTAGAGGGGGGAAGTAAGGGGAATTTTCTACTCAAAATCTAGACTCGGCAGTTATTTTTACTGAAATGAAGCTTTCTTTCTTTTTAGCTTTCCTGCCCATATCTCTTCCATTGGTGAGTAATCATGAAAGATGCTAGTGTACCACAGGGTTTACATTTTTTCAAAGCCAGGGGTTGGAGGGAGGGAATAGAAGGTTTTAGGCTTCTTACTTGTATTTTCAGCATAAGCTTTTTAAAAGACAACTATTTTATGGGAACTGCTGTGTAATCTAGAAATCGAGCCCTTAGGGAATCTCATTGGAAGTCCAAACCTGTTAGCTACCTTCCTTCAGCAGTATTCAAAGAGATTGTTCATGCGTGAAGGTCAGCTTTCTGACGCAAGGTGAAATTCTCTAGACGTTGAGAGCAAGGCCTGGTTTTGTTCTGTTTAACCTCAAAAAACTGGAACTGCGGTAGGAAGGAGTCAGACCTTGTGTTCTGTGTTTCAGACCCAGAATATGAATTTTTTCTTATGTAGATTGTGCATTTGCAAGTAAGAAATGGTGTTGTCAAGAAATTACAAAAGATATAAAAGTAAACTCTTGTTACAGTGCTCAAAAATTGCACCATTTTGTTTCATAAAATTTGTAGCTGCAATTATATGTGTGTTTATTTATTTAGATGTGTTTGCCTCTGGTTTTGGCATATAAGTATACATCCCGAGATATGTCATTGAATATAGAGATTACAGCATGAACTTACATGGCACTACTAGAAAGTATAACAGCCATCAAGACTTTCATTAAATTCATTAAGAACAGTAATAGAATTAACAGAGATACTTCTTTTTGATATTTACTGCTTAGTGCTCTTTCATAGATGTGGTTAGATTCAGCGCTAGCATTAATAATAAAGGTAGTTGATCCACTAATATTAAAGGAATTACTGATCCTCCTCTGAGGCTTTGGTCCATGCCCTCCTCTTATTCAATATTTGCCTTATCTTGATTGACTCTCTACTTTGAGAGTGCTCCACACCTGGTAGGCCAGACCTCAAGAAAGGCTGTGGTTTATTAAAACTGAAGTTCTTATTCACTCTCTGGGTTGGGAAGTAAATCCTAGGATCTTAGATCAGATAGACCTAGTATTTATATCCCCACTAGCCAAAACAATCTGACCCTTTCTCATTCACTACGTTAATTACATTTTTATTATCTTAGTTATTTTATTTGCATCTATTTTTCACAGGTACAAATGCATTTTTTATTACGGGTAAGAAAGCATCTTGCCCAAATATTCTTGCACACAGTGTTTTAATCACTGTGTCTCTGTGTTTTATATTGGATAGAAAAAGTGCGTATGTCACATCTGTGGCAAGGAAGTGTGTTAGCCTAGAATCAAAGCGAATGGCTTTGGGTGCTGACTGGAGCCTTTGACCCTGCTGCAAAGAGTAACACAGCAGTTCTCTTCATGCTCTAGCCCACCACTGCTCACCAAAAACTTCTAGACTCATCAAACCTGATTTTCTTGTGGGGTTTTCCTCTTAGGTTATTGCTTCATCTCTTCAGCTCCGGGCAAAGGAAACTTTTTTTTGTCAGGTAATTCCCTCTTCCTTTCTACATTTACAAGTCTTTTAGTCTCAATCCCAAATTAATTTTTGCTTATAATCTCTCCTTTCTGCAGTTTGTGTTTCACACATATACCACAGGATTCACCCTATTAAATGGAAATGGTACCGCAAAGGCTGAAGTATGTGTTGATTTTTATTTTTGAAATCATCTTAATTGTACAAGACCATTTTGAACATGATTTACAAGTGTTTTACAAATGCATTTATGGAGTATGTTTCTTCTGTCCTTCTTAGGAGTACTCGCTTCAACAAAAGCAGATCTTCTATGGCTTGGGAGCCATTTCCTATGCAGCATGCATTGGTGTATGTATATGCTCAGTGACTGCTTTCCTAATAAGCTCTCCTGAGAAGGAGTAGGTGCTGAGATAATCACACTGCCAGATATCCTTTAGGATTGTGCTTTAATGCTCTACTCTGATGTCTTGCTCCAAAACTGTTGAGAATAAGAATTTTCCTGATCATCTGTCAGCCAATACCTTGCTTGGCTTCCTCTGATGTTTCCTCTTCTGTCCTTTTCTTATTATTCTGCAAGCTTAGAAAATGGGTGGTGAGAGGAAATGGCCAGGGTTTACAAACAGAATAACTCATTGGGTTGCTATAGTTAATTTTTTGATGTGGTGCTGTGGAAGAGATCTGTCTCGCTCTAAAAAAGTGGTGAAATCTGCAGGCATCTGTACCGGATAGAGTTAACTCAGATCCCAGAAGCAGCCCAGCCATGAAAACACTGCACTGAATGCAGGTTAATTAGCTGAGGGCTACCTAGCTAGCTCTGTGCTGTGATGGAATAGGAATTTGTGGTTTCCAGAGTTTGCTACATCAGAATGCGCTCCCGTGTCCTCATGACGCTCATTGCCAAGTGTAGATGCCCCTATAATGCATTTCCTCACTCTCCACACTAAAAAGAGATTTTTATAAGCCTTCTGGGCAGAAAATTATGGCCGTTCCTGCTTTTGTTAGGTGGACTTTCACCTCTGTCTGCTACGCAAAACAGTTGGGCCAGCAGTGCTCAGGACTTTACAGAGGTCTGAGGAGGCAGCTATGCCTGTGGGTGAATGGGGGAGTTCTTCTCCTTTGTCCTCCAAGGGAGACTCTGAGTGCTAGCTGGTGTCCTGGCCATTTATTCCTAAATGAAACTTCCTGCAAGTGTATTACGGGAATATAGAAACTGCAGAGAATCAGGAACAAATGCACAAGTGCACCAGGTGTCCTGTTGTGGGGAGAGAGCAGTATGTGTCACAAGGCAGTTGGACAGATGTCCAAAAATATTAGTCAGAGGTAATTGTCTTCCTTTTTCTGTCTTTGTATTCATACTGCTATTGTCCTATACATAATAATGTTTAATGCTTTTTTTATCATAATATTTTGTATTCTTATCTAAAAGAGTCATTACAAATACCTTCAGTAACTAGAGAACATATAGGTGGTCACTATGTACTAAGTCACAGATTTATTTTCCTAAGCAGTTGTACATACTGAAATACTGCACGTTTTTTTTAATAGAAGGTGCCTGTTTCCTCCCAATGCCTTAGGCTCTTCCTCTTGTCTTCATGAATCGATACATGTTGAACAGTTCGTTAACGCAACTAGTTGTCAGAAAACTTCTGCCTGCTCCTCTTCTTGGTGAGTATAAAGAAACTGTACATCGTGCAGCTGGTCTGAGGGCCATTTGCTGCCCCCATCTGACTGTAGAATTTTCTTGCCCTTGCGCAGATGTGGCCTGCCTGTTTCCTAGCTGCCTTCTCTGACTGCCTGCTGGGTACTGTCCTTTCTGTGTGAGAGTTAACACTCACTGATCAGTGTAGCTCTATTTGATGCTTGCTGGTTTTTAGTTTTAGAACTGCAGAGCACTCTTCTGACCTTTGTATGCACGACGTGCAACTGTTTCTCCAAAAATATCCAGGGATGCAGTTGGCATTTTTCTTTGGCTTGGACATTATACCTGAAACCATCAGGACTTCCAGAAGGGATCAGGAGGGCAGTGGCACTCGAACTGGCATGACCTGGTGTGGCACATACGTGACACCAGAGTGGACACAGCTCTAGGAGTGCACTGGCATAGTTCCTTACTCAGATTGGGGCTGCTGCTGGCTACCTAGCTGGCTACCTAACTGCTGACAGTATAGAAAGTGGGAGTTTTTACAACAGAATATTATTAAACTTGCAAGGTAGTGGGACCCAGTTCATTACTGGAACAGCTCTACTGACATGGTGAAGTGGCACCAGGACAAGTTTAACTATTTGATATCATTAACTGTTTTTCTAATGCCATTAAAGAAATTTTTGGCCTTTCCTAGGGGGAAACTGGTAAAATTAAAACAAATGTCACATCCTCTATTCCAAGTTATGTGACATGGCTACCCAAATCTTTTCAAGGATCTGCATAAGAGCTTTCTGACTTGTTTCCCTTGGAGCAGGTGTTAAAATGTGCTTCCATTTTTCTTAAATATAGAGAGAAACCTGAGGGTAATTGATTAGTATTAGTCCAGCATTTGAAAAGTGCCATCTGTTACAGTGATGTCTTTATTGAACAGCCCTGTCAAAAACTAATAAAAAGAGAAATCTACTATTTCAAACAAGGTCAGTTTGCCGGACTATGCCCTGTTATGCCTAGACCTTGGTCTAGAAAAGAGAAAGGAGAAAACCAGCTAGGTGACTAACTCCCATTTGATATGGCCTTTATAAGTGCCAGCGGTTTAGGCTGGTGTTTTCGGTGACTGACTGTGGGATGGATGTTTTCAGGTACCTTGTAAAGCTGGGTCTGGAGGAGACCGAAACATTCTCATCTAGGATCCAGCTGAAGCACTGCCACTTGTGACAGACACACAGCTGGACAGACAAGTGCCATAATGAACCACATTAGAGCCGGTGTTCCCCTGGCACCCTCCCTTTCAAATCAGGGATGCAGCCTTTACTTCACGTCGGTTCCCTTCAGGGTCGTCTTTTCTGTGCTGGATTTTGCGCTGACCAGTACAAAACCTATCCACAACACAAACCCCTCCCCTTTCTCTTAAGAACAAAGCGAACTGTTGGTTTGAGCTAGATGGCAGTGATTGAAAGCCCTGAGTCCATAATGATCAATAGCACCTTTTAGGATTGGGCCTTAAAATCTCACTCAAACTTCTGAAACAAGTATTAAAATCCCAAGTAGATTTTTATTGGGCAGTCTCTTCGTAAGCTGCCAGGTTATTCAGCTGTGAACTGTTAAACTGGAAATGTAAAATGCACATAATTATAAATGTTACTATTAAGATAGTCCTTTTGGATCTTTTAAAACAAAATCCTTTTTAACTCTGCAGGCTTGATGAGCGCATTTACTGTGGCGGTGGTGAGAAGCCCAGAACTTGAGAATGGAATTGAAGTGATGGACAGGAACGGCAAGGTTGTAGGACTGTCACAGAAGGCTGCTGAGAAGGTAGGCGAGAGGGTGGAGGCCTCTCTTGACTTGCCTTTCATTCCCTGCTAAGAGCTGAATGTGATGCTGAGAGTAGATAGAGTTGGATATATTGAAATGAGGAATCCCAGATCAGGTGCTGAATCTTTGGGTAGGCTTGGACTAGGTCTCTGGAACCTGGTTGGCCTGTGTCTTGTGTCTTCAAGGGTTGGCAGCCTCCCCAGCCTGATATACAGAGTGCCAGAGTTGAGCCACAGAGACACTAGCACAGGCATTTCTGCTTTCCCTGGTCACCTCAGGAGGAGACTCTTGGACCTTCTTCTGATGGGACACCTCAGAGAAAAGCCCTGTATTGCACATATCACATGCACCTTCTATAGTGGGAATATCATTTAAAGGCCGTGCCTCCCAAAGGGTAATGCCCTGATCTACAGTGTGCTAGTGCTTTTTATCCTTGGGCTCCAGTTGCTGACTCAGTATTTGCTCCTTGCCTTGCTCATCAACATCCACTGTAGAGCCTGGCCCAGGAACTAGAGCAAGGAGTCATATTTTATGTGCTATCAGTGACTCTCCTTTTCTATGCTGCTGTCCAGAGGGGAGGAAACGGCCAGATGAGCATAAAGATTTGCGAACAGCTGGAAAGAGAACTTCATATTTGACACAGGATAGTTAGGATGCCCAGAAGGTATACTTAAAGCACAACTTAAAAAAAGCAAGCCTCAGCAAAGTTATTATCATGGTAGGAAAACTTGATATGGCATCAGTAGTTTCACCTCCCTTTTAAGGTATTTCTTAGTCACAAGTGGAATATTTGCCACTTGTAGGAGTTTAGTTTCCACTTCAGAAAGAATTCCTCTAACAAATGTTTTTATCCCTCATTAATCTGCTGCTTGAAACTCCAGAGTATTATACAAAAAAGTGCTCACAGAAGCATGCAGTATTTGAAGCTGCACAGAGCACTGCTTTAACAACATTTATTTTTCTCTCTCCCTGGAGGCCGTTAAAGAAACAGCATTGTCCAGAGCAGCCTTGTTTGGGACAACATTCTTCCTGCCAGATGTGCTTATGTACTTTGTGGAAAGGTAGGAGTTACTGCAAAAGGGCTGGGGATGCCTGGTCAGTGTGTATTCTGGTTTTTAGTCTGGCTGTTACCGCTTGCGGTATTACTTGCCTTGGTAGAAGTGATTATCTGGGAAGATTCTGTTCAGCTACTGTGGTTCATTTAGATAAGTAAGTGAATCTGGTTATGTCCGCATCCATACTTTGAAGGTTTGCAGGAGGTTGTGTAAAACTGTGAGGGTTTCCTCTCTGCTCCCATGCAGGAAGCATGTTTGCGCTCTCCTGACAGGCTGTTTCCCAGCACCTACGTTCCCTAACTTGATTTGAGTCCCAAAGTCTGGTGTCAAGGTTGTTCACAGCACTTAGCTTAGATTTGTTATTTCTGAAGAGGTAATACGGCACTTGAATTTGCCACTAAAACTGGATCCCAACTTCCAAATAGTTTTCCATATATTGTAAAACATGTTCTTGCTTTTGCAACACTTAGAAACCCTGTATCGTAAGAAGAATTCATTGTATGCTTTATGAGAGAATTCTTAGCCTGCCCTGAGCTTTTGGTAGGGATCATCTATGTCATGTAAATAATACAGGTAGGGATTATCTGTGTCATGTAATTTGGTATTGCCTAAATCAATTCCCTATCCCCTTTTTTAGCTTAAGGGACTTCTGTTACTAGAAGACATAAATGCAGATGTAAGATAAAATTTTAAATATACATCAAATAATAAATTTTTCCATAAGGCAAAGTAGGACTGCCAAGAGGAACTAAATCTGAAAGGAAAGAAGGTAATGCAAGAAAAATCTTAGTCAAAGAACCGAGACACGTTAAAGCGCTAATGCACCTTCTCTTCTTTTGTCACTTTGATCTTGCTGCTTATTTTCTTAATCTTGTATTGACAATCTGGGCTTGGACAATGCTGCAGATAAATACAAAACAAAGGGAAAAAACCAGGAAGTTAGGAGTAAGAACATAGGAAATAAAGTAAGGAAACATCTTTAGGATTCATAAGCCTAGGTTATTACTAATTTCAGTGCAATTTCAACCACTAAAATAATAGCTAACGCTCTTTGTCTCACTGTCAGATTATTTTTTGAGCCCAAACTGACACACTTACTTTTTCAATGTCTTGGACAGAGCAAAATTTGCAAAAACTCCACGTGCTTTGGCTTTAGTGAAAATGCTCGTGATTACGTCAGTACTAGCAGGGATGCTACCAGTTTCTCTGAGTATGTTCCCGCAGTGTGGGGAGGTAAGTCCTTTCATAGGAATTGATTTAGGATTATTGTTATATTAAATAGTCATTCCACAACTATGGTCAGCAGTCTTAAGGCCACGTAGGAAAAATCAATAATGTGGTTGTGCATCTAAAATGGGGCAGCAGAGAGGCTGCTTGTGAAGGCCCATGTACTAGGCGAGGCTTACAGGACTTGCTAGGTCTAAGTTGCATTGTGTGTTATTTATATTTACACTTTTCAGTGTAGATTTATCAGATTTTCACAACAGTCTGAAGCAAGCACGGTCAGGAGAGCTGTCTTAAAGATTAAAACCAAGGCTCTTCCAGCACTGTTTTCAGTTCTGCTGGAGAAAGGAAGGATGTAGATGAGAATTTTTTCCTTCATGCAAAGTCAGCATGAGCTCATTAGAGAGGTAAACCAACTCATATGGGACATCTCCTCACCCTGCCTTACTGAAGTGTAATCTGTTCCCCGGGAAAGCACGCCTTCCTGGCAGGTTTTAAATGGAGGATGTAGCCCTTGAACCTTGGGCTTTGGAGAAGGCCAAGTGAGAGAGGAGCCTGGGGTTCCTTTCTGCATTTATTTCCTCTCCCTTACCAGCACTGTGTGAATATGCTCAGAAAATCACAGACTGGGCTCTTGCAATTTTCAGTGGTTTCTTTTATTCGCGAGAACTTTCTAGCACTGTAATCTCTTTTTTTAGATTTCTTAATCTCTTATGGCAACAAGGGTAAATGAGGGGACTTGTGAGAAATTATGTACTGAGAGTATGGCTGGTTGGTTCCCTTTGAGCTTCCCAATTGCTCAGCCCACAGCAGAAGTTGTCCTGGGTGAGTCACCCAGATATATTTACGGTTGGACTCGATGATCTTAAAGGTATTTTCCAACCTAAATGATTCTATGATTCTATAGTGAATGGAGATAATGTCACTAATGCTCTGTTTAGATCTCGGGAGTACCTTTGATTTTAAATAAAACATATTTCTTCGCTTATATGTGTGCATGTAGAAAATGTCAGAGAAGCAAAAAAGAAGCCCCAAAACAAAACAAAAAAATCCCTCAAACCCCCAAATAAACAAAGAACCCCAAATCCCATACGGTCTTGCTTCTGAATACAGTATTTCAATTTGTGCAAAGTTCAGACTTAACATACACTTACCAGGATATGGTGGTGTTGAGTCCCTTTTTCTATACGTTGCAGATAAAGCGAGCAGACCTTGAACCGGAAATTGTGTCATCTACAGAAGAAACAGAATTATTCTACAATAGGGGAATTTAGAGATTGGCTTTCATGTATAAATGTGTGCTCTGATTGAAGTGAATTCTGAATGCATCGACAAATTCAGTTGGCACATGTGACTGACGGAATCGTGAATTTATGGTGGCGTACGTACCAGATTTGGTGTACAGTGGTGTGGTCTGTAAAGAGGCAGACTCTGCAAAATGATTTCGCAAGCCCCAGCCCACAGGCAGGTACGTACACATATCTTAATGCTGTAAATGATATTGTACCAGAAAGCACTGTAACACAGCGTTTGTCACAAACTGTGTTCTGTATGCTTCCTCGTGTGATTGGTTTCTTAATTAAAAGACTATTGAATACAAACGTTTGTTCTGTTGCTGCAGCTTTTGACATGCTGCTTTCCAGGAACACAGCTGGTAAAGGCATTAACAGCAGCGGCCCTTTGGGTAAAGTCAAGCTGGTTCTTCTCAGAATACTTACTTTTTATGTTTCATTGTATTTAGTAACACTCATTTCAAGGATGAGACATGAGTGAGGTAGCCATTACAGTGATATTAGACTAAGCAACCCTGATGGCAAAATGGGTTAAATTTAGTTGTTTAAGAAGCGCTCAGGAAATGGGTGTCAAACTTGACTAAAAGTGACTCCTGGCTTTCTCGACATCCTTGAAGGAGTTGTGAGGCCTGATGCATCTTGAGCTTTAGAACCTGTTTTTTACACTGAAGCCACTGGGAAATCCTGTGGCTTTCTGACCTTGTGGTGGACAATGAGGAATCCCTGCTTTTGCAGGTTGACGGTGTTTATCCAAACAAAAAAGCTGTCTTTCAAGATGTGGCGTAAGGGTTAGCCTGTTAATCAGTGCGGTGATAAATTGTGCTGATCATATGAAATTATTCAGCGGACCAGGGCTGCCTGTGAAGAGTTGCAGAAGGAGCTTACAACACTGGATGTAAAAACAGGTGAAATAACAAATGGGTAAGTGGAAAGTAACGAGTTTGGCAGAGAGGATAATCCAGCCTCATGTCTGGGCTGTGAGCTGACTATTAAGACTAGGAGTGGAATTTAGGGGTAGTGACAGATAGCTCAACATGTAGTTGAAATGTGAAGTTCTTACCAAAGGGCATTACGGATACTAAAAGCTCACATGAATTTAAGAGAAGAATGGGTATTTCCATCCAAGGGAATCCACTGAAGGATACCAATTCATGGAAGCTACGCCAGCAAAAGAAGTTCATAAGCTCAATACTACTGGAGAGTGGAAGGGGTAAATACCGTGTTTGCCTGCTCTCGCTCTCTTCTTGTGTCTGCTTTTGGTGGCCATTGGATATGACATTTGGCTGAATAGATCTTTGGTCTGGCCCAGTACGGCTGCTCTCATACAGTTTGCTGACCTGCCACAAAATCAAGATCAGACCTTCTGGTGGGGGAACAAGATAGAAAGAAGCTCCACAAGTGTGGTAGGAGACCCTGTGGTTGTGATAACTATAGGCAGGGGTCATAGGAGAGATGGCTGTAAGATCACTGAAGATGTTATGTGAGGTGCTGCTAAGGCTGTGTGTGACAAGGATAAATACGCACTAAATAATGCAATAATTACTTCCACAGAAATAATTTTACAAATACAAAGTCTGCCATACTTTAACTTCCTTAGAGCGCAATACACAGGTGACTGCTCTCCTATTGCTGGAGGATTAGATTTCTTTTCACGGTGTGGGGGAACCAAAGGTTTCCCAATCCTCTCCATCCCTACAGGAAGACAGCAGCATAAAGCAAAGTAAGGAAAAATAGCAGGCCTGGTCTCTTGCAGGGACACAGTTCCTGCTGTGCTTTTGGAACTGAACAAAAGCAGGAAGTAGGGGGTTGAGTTTAGTTTCTTGTTTGAGTTCTGCCTTTTTTGAGCCTTCCTTTAACAACTTACTGCAGGGAAGGGTCAGACAAGGAAAGAGGACAGGCAAAAGCAGCCCATCCTAAGGACCTGTAATTTGAGGGGAGCATGCTGTAAAGCTGTTCCAGGAAGACAATATGGATACTGTCTGCAAGTTGCCAAACCTAAGAGTGGCGACCAGTTTGCACTACTCCACTGGAGGAGTAAAGGATCATTTACACCTACTGAACTCAACAGGGATCACTTAGCCTTGCCTTTGTGGGTCATGTTCTTAAGTACACAGTAAAATCCCATCAGGGTCAAGAACATAAAAGCAATTGTACTCTGTCAGACCAAAGATCTGCCTAGCCAAATGCCATCTCCAGCAGCAGCCAGAAGGAGACACAAGAAGAAAAGATCACATCAGCCTCAGCTCTCCTGAGCTGGGAGGACGCTAGGGAGAAGGAGGCTTGCCCTGCTCTTTTTCCCTTAGATACCACAGGGTCAGGTGGAACAGGCTTAGGGTCTCAGCCTGCCTCTCTCAATGAAGTGTTTGTCTCCTTCCAAATCTTTAACAACAGTGGCACAGCGAACATCCTACAGTTAAATTCTCTAAAACCCTGTTTCTCTATTAATCCTATTTCAATAACATACTAAAGGCAAACTCAGATGGGGTCTAATTCCACTCTCAGTAAACATTAATTGGCACTACAATGAACACCCACACCTCTCCCCACTCCTTTTTTAAACATAATTTAAAAATGGCTAAAGTAAACGCTAGTTACATGAACCACAGTGGAAGCAAAGAGAAAAAAAAAAAAACAGCAGTAGAGCAAAGCCAACAAATTGAAGATAACACATTCATGAACTTTGAATCGTCATGGTAACTAAACAAGCTATAAATTCTCTGGCACCACACTTGGATGTTTTAAGCAAATTGATGTCATTACAAGTCTGTGAGTAAGGCTTATGGAATAGGTCTGGTAATAGTGTCTGTTATTACAGCTGCCCATTATCAAACCCTACCAGCTTCTTACTGAATACTCAACTTGAAATTTGCCACATTAAACACAGCTCCCTCAGGGTTATTAAATACCTCTGTCCTTTCCCCCGTTCTCAGAAATGTTTCTATTGCCCTAACCAGAATTTTCCAGAAGAGGAGGGCAGGCACCTGCCATTTAAATTGTCAGCCGGGGTGATCCAGCTGCTTCCCAAATCAGGACAGGGAAAATACATTGCTAAAAAGGCCCTGGCATCCTTGGTCTTGAAATAAAGTCGTTATGAGACTAGAACTAGAACTGCCAGGACCAGACACCTGGTGTCCAGAGGTGTAAGTGAGGGGAACAAGACTGGGACAAGCAGAAAACATCAAGTTTGAAGGACTTGGGAGGAGAGTCAGCACCTCCAGGACAACCTTTGTAACTTAGAATAGATTAACAACGTACCAGCCCAAGGCAGGTCTGTCTCCTGCCTTTAGCACCAGCTGGTGTGTTAAGTGACAGTGCATTAGTGGCGGAACCAGTTTAAGGTGTGGTAAACTACAATAGATGGAAGCTTTCAGCTTCAAGGAAAACGTAAGTCTCAGTACAGCGCAATATGCTAGCAGTTCCCCACCTACTCAGTTTGTCATCTTGAAATTTAGGAATACACAATGAGGCTTCCATGTCCCTTTAATGTAGCTTAAAAAAAATAAAATCAGCCACTCCCATGTTAGGAAGTACTGAGATCAAAGCCGGAGCTCGTGTCCCTGTGCCACCCCCAAGCCCGTAGCACAGCCACGCTGTTTTCCCCCACAGGCCATAGGGGTGGAGGAAGGAAGGATGCAGGCGGGGAGGGAGTCCTGCGCTGCGGCTCCGTCCCTGTCACACAGCGAACACCAGGCCATGTGCTGCACGGCGTCGCTCGGGAAGGAGCTGCTGCCCAGACTTTGGAGTCTCCTCCCGAGTCTCCCATCATTCGGCAGCTACAAGGAATGACCTCACCTGACCAAAAATCCCCCCGACTCGGACTCCGGCCAGACAGCTGCCTAGGGGAGGGTGCCAGGCAGTACGAGGCAGCTGCGAACTTCCTACACTGAGCCCTATGGATTGTTTTTAATCTAGAAGTTCAGCTGCTTCAAACGACATGCACAACACCCTATTAATTATCATTAGCCCTTTCAGTAGCTGGGGAACTGAAGCAGTCGGAGGTTGAAATCAGAAGCAGCCCGTAGTTTTAAGATGGATGCTGTCAGATGTCCTGCATCAATTTTTTCCAGGTTATGCAGCATTGTACTGCTCTCAATCAGAACATTCCCCCCCGACACTTGTCGGCAAGGCAGACCAGCTCATACCAGGGACTAAAACCCCAGGGACGAAAGCATTAAAAACAACAGTTAGCCTTAAGGTACTAGCCCAATTGACTCAGAAAAACTACAACTGAAGGGATTAACTGTTTATCCTGCTCCCCTTTGCAAGCCTTTGCTTTGTTCACTATCTACCTTCCAATATCTGCAAACGTAGCGCAGATGTTATGCTACAGCCACCACACCAGCTGGTTCCTGCGGGCAATGAGCAAGGCGGAGTGCTCGGGGAGTACCTTTTGCCTCAACTGAGGCAGGAGCAGCGCTACAACTTTCATCTGAATCCCAGGCTTTCAATTACTCAACGTGCTGCAGGCCTTTTGGAGGTATGTCTCTTAGCAGGGCAACAGGAACCATCGTTCATCATCTCGTATTTATCCAAGAACAGAAAGGCAGTAAGATGAGAAGGTAGGAATGAAAAATTCATTTTACACAGTCTTTGCTTCTAGGAGGAAGAAGAAAGGATGTCATCTGACTTTGCAAAACCAGCAACTGCACACACAGTCTGCTTGTGCGCATCCTGGGGAAAGGGAAGTGAGAAATAAGCAGAAATCTTTCCCTGTCCTGACCTTCCAGATTCTTCTATTTTATTCTAAACCTTTTTGAGAGGAAACAGTGTCAAAAATCATTAAGAAAATGCAAGAACACTAGGACAACCTTTTGAAAGTACTGAAGCTGAGAGAGGCCAATACATTTTTCTCAGCACTGACAGAAAATCAGCACAGATGACAAAACTGTTTGAATGTGTGGTAGTACATTTCTGACCTAAACATCAAGCTGTAGCGTGATATTGCGAAACTAAAAGCCAAGGCCTGTGACTCAGCGGTCACAACTATTCAAGGATACATTTACATAAATTAAAGGGTAGACTGTTCAGGATTTTAATAGACATAAGCATGCTATGAGTCCAGTTCCTTAAGTGCAAAATTATATTTCATTTGTTTCGCACAAACGTCAGAATACAAGATCTACACAACACCAAGATTTCCAACTTAAACATTTCCAAAACAGAAAGCAAAGTAAGCATTCAATATTTAGTTTGTAACAGAGCTTCTCTGCTTTTTATGGTTGTCTCCAACACCCATACTACCTTAATGATATACCTTAAGGCTTTTTGTTAGTAAGAAACTATGTGAATCTCTTCACAGTTGAAATGTGGTGTTAAGACAGCCAACTGAAAGCACGTTCAGGTTTTTCTTGGTGAAAGACTTCTGTTTCAGTGGACTTTAAAGTAGGTCCTGAATGGAATTTTCAGCATAATTTTGCAGTTCTGCTATTCTGACTGGTGTAAAAGTCCCAAAACAGAAGCAGCAATATTGAAGAACCATTAAGAAAACACATTAATGGGCAAATGGGGGAAAAAGCTGCAAAGCACTTACAGGTAAATGAAGGCAATTGCAGTATTTTTGTCAGAAGTTTAAAAAAAAAAAAAAGCACGTTTCTGTGCTTAGAATTTAAACTGCAGAGTAAGTGTTTAAAGTAGAATTTTACACCCCTGAAAATAGGGGATTATTCTGAAGCACTTTCATTTACTGACTGTAATAACTAGCCATTTTATACATAGATGCCACATTCCTTAATCACATTCTAAAACAGATTTCCTTAACGTGTAATACACAGCAAAAGGACAAACTTTTCAAACAATATTGCTTGCACATAGTTATTGATGAGCTCTACCAGTTTCAGAATAGCAAACATCCAATTATTTAACAATATAAATATTGATTACTAAAGTTTTAATCATAAGTATAAAATCTCTATGTAAAACCACATGCTACAGCCTATCTGTACAAAGGCCAGGAAAAAGGTTATTTTTTCTTATAACAAAGTGCTACTGCAGAATTGACTGATTTGTTGTGGACATTTCTGAAGAAATACAGATTGTTTGGCTCAGAGTATTTCCCTACAAAGAATCTAAGTTCTTCTCAGAAGATTACAAAGCAGTTAGTTTCAGGCTGCTTAATGAAAAAAAAAAAAAACAAAAAAAAAAAACAAAAAACCCTCTTGAGTTATGGCTATGCAACCAAACCAAAAGTAGGCAAATTTTGATTTTCTCTAAACTATTTCCCAGTTTTCACTATTACTTCAAAAGTTTCCATCTACATTTAGTCTACACAGAGTTACCATCAGATAGTACCCGTGTTACAGCTCAAGCAGTTTAAGCGGTTGGTGCTCTACCTGTGGTACCTGGCCATTTGAACATTTGTAGTCCATTAGGCTTTGACAGAAAATCAGATGAGTTAAATGGATCAGGAATGAATGGCCACATATCTTCTCAGTGGAGAACCCTAACAACTTCTTAAATGACTCCAGCTGTAAAGCAGCACTTGTCTGTGACCCCCCTAGGAAGCCCCATTTTAAATATAGTAACTCTGTCCTCTTTTCCCTCCATCAGAGGCATGGGACGGAGTGAAAGGGGGAAAACCTCTAAGGCAAGAGTCCAAAAGAGGCGCTCAACTCCCACTTGAGCTTTAAAATACCTCTTCCTTTATATAGTAAGGCTACTACGTCAGATTTTCCCAGACATCCTTTTTTACACCTAGACACTTTCAAGTAGAAAGAAGAGAACTTGTCCATTTATTTGGGATTTCCAGGTATCAGGCAGTCCAGAGCAAGAGCAGTATCTGACAGGCTGACATACCTGGAAGCCCAGAACGAGCAATCAGACCAACTGCGTGTTCAGTGTATCCCTGTGCAGAGACTAGCACATCCAAACTGCGTTGGTTTTACAGCACGTGTGCTGCAGCCCGTGTTCCAGACCCCAGGAAGACAAGTCAGAACAAGAACAGAGCTGTCCGACATCTGGAACCTGCAGGACAAACAGCCACTGTAATAATGACTGGCACAGCCTGCACACACAGGCACATGCTTCTTGTATATGCACCCACACTGTGATATGAAATACGGGAGCCATATACACAAAGTCGGGGAAGATAATGACGCCAGGAATGTTCCCAAATATGCCTCCGTATGCTCCAGGTCAAGCTCCGATATTCTGCATTATATCACGGTAAATATGACATTCACTCTTACACCTTTAATTCTTTCATATAAAATATCAGTTATTCCTATCCGTATGGCAAAGACAGTATTTTTGAATTGGTCCATAACACTGCAGTGCATCAAAATCAGATTTTGAGCATTTGTTCAGCAGCTGCTAAATGAAAAAGAAAGTTTTCTGTAGCTGGTGGAAATCGCTTTTGTTTCAGGGCCTCAGAGTTAAGAGTTGGTTTTTCATTGCCATCAGAAACTTCAGTAAGTGAGACTAAAGTAGCCAAGATTTCTTTTGTCTTCAGAGAAATATCCTTGAAGAACAGAAAAACAAGCAACCATGAATATAGTATTAGCTATTATAATGTTTTAACATACACTTATTAAAAAAACAAATCAATGAAGAACAAAAAGAAAATAATAATAAATAAACTGTTCATTTCTAATAAAGACCCCATTTATTTTAAGGCAAATTTGCAACAGCTCTTCAGTCTGCTCTTGGGCGACGTTGAATGAAGGGAGCACGGCCACTCCACAGGCTCCTTTCCCTGGCCTAACTGAGCTCTTTTGACTAAGTCGCTCAGTTGTGAAATGTCTCATAATTTATGACATAGGGGAGGAAGTGAAAAAAGCATCATCATAAAAATCAGGCTTTATAGCTGAGAAGCCGTATCTCAGTAGGTCTTTTTCAAAGGTATTGACAATACTATTGACAGGGTATTGAGCAAAATACATGCTTTGTAGAATAAAACTGGGAAACTGATTTTACTGGAAGTCTTATAATCAATACAATTTCTGAAGTTTCTTCAGCAATGTTGTTACCCAAGAAATAATATAAACCAAGTATGTCATCCTTAAAAACCTGTATGAAGAATAAAAACGTTCATTTGTAAAAAGGCAGAGGGTACAAGAGATCAACTTATTCCCAGTGACAATCTTCCTCCTACTCCCCTCCTTCCGCCAAGATCTAGTGATAGAAGTAATTTAACTAGATTTAAAAATAAAAATAAAATATTAACCTTAATGACTTGGCTGTCTGATTTATCTGGATCTTCTGCAGATTGAACAATTAGTTGTCCAATTTCTTTGTGAAGTTTTCCCATTGTCATTGCCTCTGAGTAAGAAAAAAAAAAGCATGCATTCATGTAAAATGACTGTTTCTGTGATATCTAGAAATGCATATGAATAACAAGCCAAAACAAGGAGTCCGCTTCATGACTGCCATTTGAAATCTATCGGTAAAGGCAGTAACCTGACGTACCAACAGCCGTGCCAGCACAGGCCAACTGTCTACCTCTAAAGCAGCCCTGAGCAGATGACAAGGAACAGCAAGATGACAAGCAACATACAAGCTCTCCTTTCAGATAGTTCCCAATCTCTAAGTATTCAGTGCAGTGTTTTTCTAAAGCTGAATGTCTCTTCCACGTAATTGTCTAACATAGATGTTTATTTCTCAATTGTACGTTTGTTGGAAGACGAAGCACGTCTTTCCAAATTCCAAGTTTCACCAGTCTTTCAGGTGAAATAAAACCAAAATATGGAAGCTTACATATTGGCTTTTCAGAACCAGGATGGAAGAAGGATCAAGATTGTTTGACCTACAGCGAGGTTCAGCAGTTACTAGCAAAGTCTGGAATAAACAGTCCCTAGATCCAAAATATAAAAAGCAACCAACCTTTTACTGTAGGGGAAATAGTGATCTCGCTATCTGCCAAATTCACATACACATCGTAGAGGTCTGGTCTACTGTTCACTTCAGAATCTGTAAATCCAGCAATGTAACCTGGAGAGCAGAATTTTGGCAAGATTGAGATCTTCATAAAGAATACCAAAACTAAACTAAGATACTGTGGAAAATCACAGTCCTAAAGCCTGTTCTAAGAGTATTTGACCCAATACTCATTGGATCCAAGAGGCTGCCCTCTTGACATTATCAGTCATTTGATGAGTGTGTCCAGCAGAATGCTTCACTTCTAAAGAGCTTAAAAATCAGCTTCTAAAATTTCCTTGATCATGGATGAGCCCCTAACACAACATGCAATACAAAAGGGTTATCAATTTGAAATTTTAAACTCTCTTTCTACCTTGTTACTAAAATTATTCATTTGCAAATGAAAAACCACTGAACTTTCTCTTTAAAAGAATCTCCACACAGGAGCCCCTTGTCACTGTCTAAATCAGTATTAGATTGGAACAGGGAATAAAACCAGCAGATTTTCTTATTTATAGCATGCCAGGTGAGCAAACTTAGAGCAGCTTTTCTCTGTGGAAGACGTTTAGTGAGCTGAAACAAGCACTGTTGGTAATGCAGTAGAAATATTGAAGATGAGTAGTCTTCTTGCTCGTTATTCTGTATAGAGAAGCCTCTTAATTGCCACATTATGCGTCATGCTAACCTTCGCATAAACCAAGGGCCTCCTCCTGGATTATGCGTTAAGTACTACGCATACACAGCAATGTGTCACACAGATCAAACTCCTTCATAGCTCACAGGTAAAGTCTACCTGTGATTTGGAGCCAGAGACTTCACCGGCAGAATAAAAATCTGGAACTTCAGTTAGGAATAGGAAAAAAAAAAAAAAATCCTAAAAATTCAGTTACTAGCTATATGTAGAAGCTGGAAAAAAAAGTAGCTTATCTAAAGTGAGCTGCTTCTGTACAATGTAAGACTTTCAATCCCTCTGATCACAACATCAAAAAAGTCTCAAAGCTGCTTTGCATCTGTGATTAGGGGTAGACTGATGCAGATCCACCCAGAAACACCAGATTAACTAGTTATCTTCTAACATACTTGTTTAGTTGATTTGCCTGTTCTAAAGAAAATGATGTTATTTAACTTTGAACAATAGCATTAATAGCAAAGTAACCATTTTTTTCCCCCCCAAACAGCACTGGTGCAAGATCTTGTAGCAATAGAAACTGAAATTAAATTTTCTTTATATTTTTGATTAATAAATTATCACTACCTGTGCAGGCTTTTAAGGCTTCCACTTCCTCCTCATTTAGATGTACATATGAATGAAGAATTGACCAGTCTTGTCGATGCCACACTAAAGCAGGCAAAGTCCTAGGGAAATTAGATTGGTGCTTGACACACAGTAGATTTTTACTTATACTAGTTAAAGTTTCACAGTATGAAATGCTTGTCGTAAGAAAGAACTAGATCTCGTTTGGCATGCATATACATGAACTACAGAGATTTCTACTATCAGTGCAAGTCGAGTTAAATTTCTCTGAGTTGGCGAACATATGGCTAAAGCCTTAAGAGGGATTTAGCAGGATTTCAATAAACAGGTTTAAGAAAGATTTTTTTTTTCCTCTAAAACACGGACATTTCTCTCAATGAAGGTTCAAAATTGGTTGGACTTTTGGGGGTGGGTGGACAGGTAGGGATTGACAAAGTACCTGGTAAACTCCTGGACAGCTTCTATTCTAGGATGGTATACTACAATTCTCTTCTTTAACATCAGTGCCGTATATAAGATAACTGTTTCCATTCCAAACTGAGATACTATATCTAGAAAAGAGGGGAAAATTATTTTGTAGAAGATATACATGCTGATATTATAATTTGTTTTTCAAAGAAGCTGAATAATAACAGCACAGATAATGCTGTTAACACGATTTATTTGAAGTACGCATGAAAACTGGATTGTATTTTATATTGTACAAAAGAAATCAGAATAGAGACTTCTGGTATTAATTAACCTTTGATAGAACCAGCAAGATAAGCCTTCCGAGCATCAAAATCCTTGCTGAGGAAAGATCCATTTTCTTCGCTTTGGCAGATCCCTTTTGTAAGGACTGCAATGTAACTCTCCATCATTTTAACTGGACTTCCATGCTTCAAGTAGATTCTGTGTGAAAAGAAAAGAGTCTGGTATTTTGACTGCAATCAGTACCAGCAGACATATGAGAAAAAAAAAAGAAAAAAAAAAATCACAGTATTACAAATAGCAATATTATTGGCAAGAATTCTTATTTTGGACACCTGGTTGAGGTGTTAAATACTAAACCAGAAGTCTTTCAACATGCACACAAACACATGTCTTTTAGAATAAAAAACTACCTTGTATTTTTGAGTTTCCTATTTTATGAAAGAACCAACATTTACCAACATAGAAACATAGCACAAAGGTGTAAGCAGGTGTCCAGACTAAGGATTCTTTGCAGACTTGGAAGGTACCTGCTTTATGAAAAAGCAACTACTACAGTAACTCCTGTTATTACATGCAGACCATGTGACTAGTTAGTTTTTCATTTTTTATCCAAGTATCATTAGACATTCTTCTGTACTCTTTGCTAAATGATAAAAGAAAAATTAAACATGTCCTTGATACTCATTAAAAAAAACAAAAACAAAAACAAATACAAAACAACCACACACCAACAAAACACATGCACTTTTAGCTGTCTTCCAGAGAGCAGAGAGACACCATAACCTATTTTATAGGTTAGGGTACTTCGGGAATACCACTGAAGCTCTCAACTATCTGTTTTCCATATTAGCTATAGTACAAAGCTATGTCACATTTGAAACTCAATTATCATGTTTAGAGGAATCCATCCTGGATTTGAAAAGAAGTATTAGCTGATAAATCAGCATTAATGTGATCCACAGTGTATCTAAATATTTCAAATATCAGTGAAAAAGAACAATCTCAGTTTTTCAATACCCTGCAGAGCTGGTAAGCCTGACAGCATTCCCAAGTCTGTGATACAATAACCTCACCATTGCATCCAGTTAGCTGCAAAATCTCAGGGAATGCTCTTGGTATCAAGAACTGGGACCCAACTAATCTGGGAACCAAAGGAAAAGCAAAGAAAGATGCAAAGAGAGATCATGAGAATGGGCACGTGGAGAAAAGTGAGTAAACGGGACAAAGGAAGGAGAAGATGGCAGTCTGGTTGGAAGAAGGGAGAAGACAGAGCCACAGACCTCGAGAGGCAGAGGGCTCTCATCTTCCTAGAGGAAAAGCAAAAACGTCCCTGGGCGCTGTGCTTAATTCAGAGGAGCTGCAAGAAGCATCTGTAGTAGAGATGTTGTGGAGGGATGCAAGTTGTCCACCATACACATGGTGACCTTTGACTACACAGCACTGATCTCTTCCCAAATATTTATACTTTTTAAAAATACATTCTCAGAGAAAATGAGTGGGTGGGTGGGTGGTGGTGGTGTGTGTCCGGAGAAGACACGTTAAAACCTACTGGGCATTGATATTCACCCAACACTTATTGCATGAACTCAAGATAAGCTCAAATCAAGGATTTATATTATCTGATTTTGTAGGACTGAGTTTCCAGCAGATTGTTAGACCAAATGCAAATACAACACAATGAAATTTAATCTTTTGCCTTGGCAAGATCTAAACATGCACACAGCAGTACCTCAAAACAGCTTTTATACAGACCTACACAGTATCCTAGTGAAGGCTGCGTATTTCTCTGGGTTGAAGTCTTTGGCCGTCAGAACAATGGAGAAGTGGGTCACCTGGGTAAGACACACGCACAGAAAAATACACAGCTTATTTAATGACCCTGCATGAACAGTCTTTTTCACATTACTGAACTTACTGCAGTACTCTGACAAGGTGTTTCAATTAAAAAAAAAAAAAAGCAAGCGGTAGCAGCAGATCCAAGTTACTAACTGCAGAAAAGGCCTGGTTAACAGATTTCTGACGTGACTCATTTCCACTGAGTCAGCTCTAGTACATACTATCTTTTGCTTCATCTACTCTGTAAGAGTTGCTCTCCTTTAATCTCATGAAATTATTTCAAAAGAGAGAAAGGCATTTTTCTTCCCCACAGCAGGTAGGAAACTTCCAGAATTTGTTGCCACAGGAGGCTGCGGAGGCAGGCAGCATTAACATATTTAGAAAAAGACCGGAAAAAAATTCACAGATAGCAGGCCCACAGACAGAAATACTCTTTAACTTCCTTAATCGAATGATTGTGGGCTGGGACAGTATCAGGCTGAAAGTCTGCAGACAATGACCAGGCTCACATGTCCTTCTTAAGTAGCATCTCCCACCAACACTATCAGAGACAGCACTAGGACACTTTTTTTTTTTTTTTTTTTTTTACACCTTTAAGGTTCATAAGAGACATAAGCTTGGAGTGAGGAAGCACAAGCAACATTCTGCTGTAGGCATGCAAAGTTACCACATTATCTTTCTGCTTAACGATATAGCATGAAATGTGAAAACTGAATAAACTTAACAGGCAACAACAGGGAAAGTATAGAAGATAGAAGCATATTTGCAGTCTTCCAGTTATCAAAAAAATGCAGCGGAAAGGAAAGTACCCATATAACTCAACCCTTTGGAAAAAAAAAAAAAGCATCAAGTTCTATATGAAGATGATGTTGGACACTATGAAAGACCCTTTGTAGAGCTTTTTTGACCAAAAAAAAAAAAACAAAAAGAGAGAAAAAAAAATGCTGAACTTGAAAAGCAAAGTAACTAGAAATAATGGCATGAAATAGCATTTCCATTTTAATACAAAGACTCTAAATTGGGTAATGAGTATCTCAATCCCTCTGCAATTTCATCCAATATATGTCTTGGTGAAAAACAAAACATGTGGACTGGTTAGACAGCTGGGCAAGTGCTGCACCTGTGAGCACACAAAACCTCGAATCCCTTCCCTTCCTCACAGCATACAATGGGAAAACACTGCTTAAACTGCCAGAGGAAGCTCCGCAGAAGCGTTCCCTGCACTCTACTGGAAGTAGAAAGCTGGCCACGTATCCTACCTTTTTCAAGGCTGGAGAATCTTGAACTTCCACAGTTGTGATGTAGAACCACGACCTTTTATACTGACCAAATACAAATGTATGAAGCAATTTATTTTCATCTGTAAGGCAGCACTTTCGCAGCAATAGACTCCTCAGTTCAGCTGTTACGGACGGATAACACCAAACCCACAAAGCATCTCCGTTGGTGTCTTTTTCTATGGTGGAAAGATGTTCACTGTGAGAATGCCAAACAGCAGCAAGGAAGTAAATCGATGGGTTAATCAGGTTTGTTTCCTGGAATCAGATTAAAATTCCACCTTACCCTGACCCTAGACATCCAGTTCTGCCACTACGGTTTAAGCCGTAGGGCAGCACTTGTGCTACGGGTTTTTATTTTTTAAATGTTAATAAATATCCGCTCTTGACCTCCTTCACGAAGTCAATAAAGCACCAGGAGTTTGACTACACATTCGTATGAGCCAGATATTGACAACAAGCACCCGGACCAGCTTATTTACCATTTTCCCTGCTTTTCCTATTTCTGCTTTCATAACAGAAACCTCAGAAGCCGTGAATTTAAGACACTCGGGCCGAGCTGTGCTCGGCTGAGCTCTCTAACAGGCGGACCGAGACCTCAGGGAGCAGGCACCCCCTGGCACAACCGCGGGCTGCCGAGCGCCCGGCCGGGCCAGGCCCTGCGGCCGCAGCTCGGCGGGGCACTGCCAACCGGCACCCCCCGCCGGCCCCGAGCCCCGGCCCGGCCCTCCCAGCAGCCCCCCGCGCCCCAGCCCTTCCCCGGGGCCGGGAGGGCCCTTACCGATCAGCCCCACGGCCAGCAACAGCTGCGGCTCCGGCTCTGCCATCTTCCGACCCCAGCCCCGCCGCCTTCCGCCCGCCGCTGGCCCCGCCCCACCGGGGCCCCGCCCACCGCGCTGTCCCCCCTCACCCGCCGGCCGCCATTTACTCCCGCTCCCACCCCGCTGAGGGCAGCCGGCGGCTGCCTCCTCACACCCTCTCTGGTACCTGCCGGCCTGTTTTCCGGCAGTAACCGGGGAAAAAAAGACACTTGAAAAGAATACAGGTTTTTTTCATTGCCTTTATTATTTCGCTTTGTAAGTCAGAGGGCACATGTGATGTTACGCAAAAGGAGGTGGCCCTGCGGGCAACTGCCTGCCAAGTCACGGCCAGAAGCTGTACCCCCGAACAAAGCCCAAAACACAGGCCTCCCCCGTGCTTCTACAGAGCGTGCGGAAAGGGCGGTTTGTGCCTGAAAGGAGGCCCAAGTAAGGTGAGGAATATTCATAAAGCATAACAGCTATTCCTGAGCAACTCCATGCATCGACGTGTTTATTTGAGAATTAAGAGACCTCATTTTTAAGTTTGGATGAACAATGGTACTGGATACCACACACGGAAGCCACAATGCGCAAACTCCACTAATGGCACAGAGCAGATACTGGAAGAAGGAAGTAGATTAGGAAGAAGCAGATTAGGAAGAAGAAACTTCCAAAATACCTGGGATAACTACAGGAGCATCAGAAGCTGCTGAAGAAACTGTGCAGTCCTGGGAGAGAGGCCAGGCCCGTCAAGGATCACGCCTGGCTAGGGAACACTAAAGCGTATCCTATCATATGGTTTTCTTAAAGGCATAAAGTTAAAGCACACACATTTAATATATTTAGCTACTGTAGAAAGAGACATGAGGTCTTTTCTCATAAAAACTGCTCCTGACACAGAATCATCCGATTCAAGCTTGGAGGGCTTTCAGGAACTTCAGAGAGTTTCAGAGAAGTGGAGTGGGCTCCTGAACAGCAAATGCTGCTAGAAACCATCAATAAATACATCCGCACACCCGTGGTCCCCTGCCAGGGCGCAGATGCCCCCCCAAAGAAGGCTGCAAGGCCCTAGGATAGGCACTGGCTCCGGCAACTCGGCACAGGCGGCCTGCGGATGCTGGGAGGCTGCCATCCAGACCGGGGCGGTGTCTCTGGTAGGCGTCTGACAGACTTTTAAATTAGTTTTATGAAGACAAGAAAAGGACTTGTTCAGCACTATAAATAGCTTAATGAAGACTCTACTGAATGTATAACTGTGGTTTGAAACAGAAACAACTAGGCTGCCAGAGACAGTTCACAATGCAGGCCGTATTAAAATACCGTTGTATAAATCAATAGTGTGGCCTGATGGAGAACACTGTGTACAACACCGGTCACCAGATGTCAAAGACCAAGGACACAAGGACGTAAAGAATCTCCCAAGTGCAGAGAGCCTGAAAAAGCTTTTTTTTTTATCCTAGAATGGAGGCTCATGCAATAGAGTGAAAAGGATCGGTGTTACATGGAGACACTGGCGATGCTAAAGCTTCCATACAGTGACCGTGTGTTTTTGGATCTTAGTTTTAATTATTTTTCTGTTTAGCAATAAACTGTGATTACATACCAACCCTAAAAGTAAATTTTTAAACGTGTTGTATAATAGTTATGAAACTTACTGGTGGCCATGCAAGATGGTTAGTGTGAACAGTATGCAAAAAGAAACCAAACAACAAGTATACAGAAAGAAACGTACCAAAACAGAAATTCTAAAGACAAGAACAGGGTGTCTTTAGTCATCATAAACAGACGACCTCTCCATCTACCTACATATTTTTGGAAAAACCATACTTAGATTACTTAAGAAACCAGTGCAAGACAGCTGGGTCTGCAGACGGTCACGGCTCCAGTCATGATGTCATCAATGATCTACCTGCAGAGGTGCGCATCTCTGCTGAAAGACCGAAGAGCACACTGTGTTCAATGCCTTACGTGGAGACACGCTGTTCTGCTGTTTACTCATCCAAAATATCCCATTAGTCACACATTCACTTGCTGCTGTTATAGGACTTTTGTGTATAAATTCACAGACCTTTATACAGCTTCCATTGCGTCTACATATCCCAACAGAAATTTTCACATCAGTTTTGAAAAATACACGCTGGCACTAGTAGTTATCACATGTACACTCATAGGAATATTGCTATTACTACTGCTCTTAAAAGGAATGGCTGAGTTCCTCTGAAATAGTTTCCCAAATTTTTAAGATTAAGAATAAAATCTGCAGCTGGTGATGACTACGTGCACACAGAAGCAGGGCCTTTCTGCAAGTTCTTCACTGCCCCGAAGTACCATTTCTGAACCGGCTGAACGCATGAAGAGCAAAGGCTCAGCACACATGATGAATTCTTTGCCAAGATGTTCTTCTGCATTAAATTTAGTTAATCCAAAAGCTTAGGGCTAAGTTAGCCGAATGGCTTCGTGGAGCTCCACAAGCCGGCTCCTCGGCTGGGAGGGCTGCCGCCACCGAGGGTCTGATCAAGCCACGGTCTGCCCCGAACTGCAGGGTCTGCACCCACCCCCGCACAACCGGCTGTGACCGGCCCCTGCCTGTGTGGCAAACCTAACCGGGCTCCTGCACTGCAGCCCCTCCGCCCCCGAGCCTCCGCGGCACAGCACGGGATGCCACCTGGGAACTAACAGCGGAAACCAGCCACGCCTGAAGCACGGCTCTCGGCGGCGGGCTCACCGAGCGCCCCGGTGCTTGGGCCAGTCAGCCATCGGGGCTCCCGCTCCGACGGGCTCCGGGCTAAGCCACCGGGGGCGGACGTTCCCCGCCGGGACCTCCCAGCGACGGTGCGCGGGCAGGCCGAGGCCCGGACCCGGGCCCGGCAGGGCCGCGCTCCCCGGCGTCGCCTCACGGTCGCCTTACGGCCCTGCCGCCGCCCGCCGCCCCGCCCGCACGCCAGGAGGGGTTTCCGCTTCCGCCGACGTCAGCGCGCGCGGGTGACGGGCCGCCCTCCCTTTCCGGCCTCGCAGGCTGCCTGGCTGGAGCACGGAGCGAGCCGCCGCCGCCGCCCTGTGAGGAGAGGCCGCCGCCATCATGCCGGTGTACTTCCAGCGGCCCGAGAATGCCCTGAAGCGGGCGAACGGTCAGTGCGGGCCGTCCCCCCACCGCCGGTTCGCCTCCCGCTCTGCCCGCCGTGGCGGGCAGCGTGTGCCGCTCCCCTCCCCTGGCCGCGCCGGGCCTTGCCCGGCCCTAGAGCCCCTCTGCCGGCCCCTCGGTGCGGCGCGGCGTGGGGCCTCGGCCGGCGCCTCCCTGGCGCTGAGGAGAGGCTGCCCAGGAGCGGCGCGGCGCCGCCTTGCTGCGAGGAAATGGCCGAGGCCTGCCGGCGCCGGCCGCGCCGCATGGCGGAGGCGAGGCCCGGGCGGCCGCGGGGAGCGGGCCCGACCCGGCTCCGCCTCCCTCTCCCCGGCGGGGCCCCCGGCCGCCCGCGGGCGGAAGCGGTGAGCGGGCCCTGGGCGAAGCGGGGGTCGCGGCGGCGGGGGCCTGTGCTGCCGAGGGCAGCTCGGCCGGGCCCCGCGGCGCCTCAGCTTGCGGCCCTGCGCCCGCGGGAGCCGCCGCAAAGCCACCGCCGTGCCCGCGGACGGGAAGGGGCTCTCCGCTGGCCGGGGGCTTGGCGTGAGGTGTCCAGCCCGGATCTCGCACCCGCTTCGGGGTGCTTTCAAAACCGGTCTGATCCCGGGCCCTGTTTTTCCTGTGGGCTTCGTATTTAGTAGTCCCGTCCTTCACGTGACTCTGGTGAGAATGCAAGTGATTAAACTTCTTAAATGTTGCACAGGCTGATGCATAAGTTTACCCCTGGAATAGAAAGGAAGGAGGGCTGCGCTGTAGCTGTCTCACTGACTGCCACATATAAAACCGGCCTGGTTATATTTATCAGCTGTCTCCTTTCGGGCTAAATATATGGCTTTGATGCTTCTTTTTTTATGGTGTTCTATTTTAAGCACCTTGCAAGACCATTTAGACCCTTCATTGTCACAGGGCTGATTGCCGGATGACACTTAAAGCTATCCAAAAATTACAGATGATGTGTGGGTCTTGAAATGACAGCTAAAGAGGCTGTATAGTCTGGGGACTATACAAAATTCAAGTACTTGGTATTTTAACGAGAAACTGTTAAATAAAGTACTGCACGTTCTCAAGATTTCTAATCTAAAATTAATTGTAAAAATCATTCCCACAAAGATAAAAGACAGAGATAACAAGATGGAAGATAAAACCAGCTTCAATCAACTTCCAAAGATGAAGTTGTATTTTAGCAGTCCTTTTACTGGAAACGATGCACATACTGTAGTATATAAACCGTAATTAAACTTCAGAATTCTTGCGTACAGTAAGTTGTACTTACTTGGTGAGCAAGTCACATTGCTGGAATATTGACCTTAAACTGTTTAAATCTGACATTTTATTGTTGCTTTCCTGGTATTGAAGAGCCGTTTTAAATTCACATCTCTTGCACTGCTGCAAGTCTACTAAATTCTAACAAACTGGAGGAGTAGATTTGAACTGAGGGGTTGGAGCTGAAGGGAGTGTTCTCTAGACAAACGCTAGCAATCCTGAGTCTCGTAGGCTGAATGGAAAACGTGACAAGCGATGTCAAGCCTTGCAGACTGCAGGGGCTCCATCTCACCATGTCCAAGTACAATAAAGGGTGAGAAGTTGTACCTAAGGCAGGTTGTATGTCACAGGAAGCGGTTTAATGTTAAACTGATGTTTCAAATTGGAACATTCAGTGCAGTTTCCAGAGTTTCAGTGTTTGCATTTTATACATAAGGCTTAAGTGAGCATTTAGGAGCTCTTTATGCTTCAGATTCTCAGTGACCTCAACATACATAGAAGATGTTCGGAAGTAAGAGCTTGAATGATTGTAAATGTGTACAGATATGTAAGAAAGGCTGTTTTTCCTAACAAAATGTAGGTCAGATAAATGACCTACAGATCAGGTCAGATAAATGTAGGTCAAAGCCAACCCTTAGCTATTGTTAATATCTGGCATTGCTTTGTAGTCAAGGTTGTAATGCAACTTTTGGGAGTGTTTTATTGTTGCAGATATTGGGTTTGCTCTCTATTAGAGATATTGGATAACCCGTGACATCTTTGTCACCTGCTGTAATGACATACATTTTCTCAGATCGAAAACTTAGCTTAATTTGGGATTTTGAGTTAGCAGTAGATGAGTTGTCAATATGTATTAGTTAGTTCCAGAACTTCAGTTGTTTTGGATACCTTTTAGCATTTTAAGTGGTATTAAAAAAAAAAAAAAAAATAGAAAAAATGCAATTCTGACAGCTATTCAGGGGCTAAGGCTTCACATTTTGTCTGTTACAAATCTTGGTTCCCATAACTTACAGTTTCTACTGCAAGGCATGGTGATGTGTGCTGTATTTGACTCTTCAGGTTCACTTTGTGTGTGCTTTTACTATAGTGTCTGTTAAATTAGCCTTAATTATTTGACTTGCTGGTAAGAACTTGCTTAACCAGAGTTAATTAAAAGTTTCAAAACAATATGAATTAATTTTGTGCTTTGTCCAGTTGGTTATCGACCCCTGAGAGTTGTGGTTGGAATGGCCTGGCATTGTTGCAAGATTAAACTTGCCTTTCAAGTTTATTTTCATAAATAAAAAATTGTAAAGCCAAGCAGTAATTGCCTCAAAAGCAGCACTGAAGTAGAATAACTGTAAATTATGGGATGGAGGATAGCTTTATTAAAATTCCCTGTGTGAGTAAAAAAAATACTGCTGAATACTGTCACATTGTAGCTTTTATTATCTTTAAATGTTACATTCTATAAAGTAACTTGCTCATCTTACACAAGCCCCGAATATGTGCTATTGGGGTCCTTAAATTAAAAGAACCCTGCTGCTTTCAAAATAGATCTTTTAGCCATGTTTAACTTCGATTCTAAGATTCTAAAACTTAGAAGCTCTGTGTGATGTCTGAGCATCTTGAGGCAGCCTCCTGCTTCAATCCCTTCTGCTGTTTCTGCTTTTGGAATGTAGGGATTTCCAAAGTACTTCATGGAAAGTACTGACTCCGCCCCTCATCGGTTAAGAACACACACATTTCCTTTTAGCTGTACTCCTTATCTTTTAAACCTGTTTGCCTTCCATTCTCCATGTTCTTTTGTCTTGCTTTTCTGCAGTTAAGAGTGCCTTTAGTGTAGAGCCTGTGTGTATGCTGGTTGCTGGCAGTGCTGCTTCGGTATTTGCCTGTGGATGGTTTGCTGTATTTTGTACTGAGGAGAATGTGTGGTATATCAGCATCACAGCAACTCCTATCTATGAGAGATCCCATTAGTAACAGCAGCTGCTTAGGGAATGAATAAATGGGACACTGGTTTCAGCAGCAAGGCTGGTTTAAAAAATGCCTGACCCTTCAATTGGATGGTAGCAGCTTTTAGTGTAACTGTTCTATAAACTGAACCTCTAGACACACTTGAGTTAAAAAAAAAAAAATCCAAACAGCTTTTCTGAGTGAAGTTTCTTTCTCTCTTTCTTTCTTTCTTTCTTTCTTGGCTTGAGAGCAGGACACTTTTTTAAGTCAAATTCACTGGATGGTTTGCATCTTGGTGAATGATGTTGGTAGGTGCTGTACTACAAGCCTTGTGGTTTGTATTCATTGTCCTTCTTGATGAAACTAGCTTTAAAACTGGATGTGTATATTTTATTAATATGTATGAAGCGCCTGGTCATGCCTTGATGGATGGAGAGACATCTCTGCCATCCTGAAATTTTCATGTTAATGGAGAAGTCTGTGTTCGTTTGCCAGTTATGTCATTGAAAGGCTGCCACTGCAGTTGCATCTGCCAACATTTTTGATATGGCCAGCTAAATCAAACGATCAATGAACGTTGGTTAGAGTTGATTAAATTCTAAAAGTTTACAATGTTAAGCATAAAACCATGCATCTTCTGGTTTCCAAGTCTTTTGCTAATTGGATTTTACTTTCAGAATTCCTTGAGGTCGGCAAAAAGCAGCCTGCCCTTGATGTTCTCTATGATGTTATGAAAAGTAAAAAACACCGAACATGGCAGAAAATCCACGAGCCAATTATGTTGAAGTACCTGGAACTCTGTGTGGATCTCCGCAAGAGTCACCTGGCAAAAGAAGGACTGTACCAGTACAAGAATATTTGCCAGCAGGTATGGCTTTTGAATATTTTTTTTTTATTTGTAGCAAGCACGGTATATGTCAGCTGATGTGATCTAACAGTAACTGATTGTCTTGAGTTAGATTTAATCTGCCTTTTAGTTGTTCCTAGTTTTGTAGCATTTACGTTTTAAATATTTGCTGCCTATTGTGGGTGGAAACATCTTCCCATTTTCTGCCTTTGATGTAGGTAAACATCAAATCTTTGGAAGATGTTGTTCGAGCCTATTTAAAATTAGCTGAAGAAAAAACAGAAGCAGCAAAGGAAGAATCCCAGCAGATGGTACTGGACATAGAAGACTTAGATAACATTCAAACTCCAGAAAGGTAGGCAGCCTTTCTTTAAAATGTAGCACTTCACAGCAAAGTATCCTTATTTTCATGAAGGATATTGGCAATTCAGAGAACTGAGATATAAAGATGGTGGATTTGAAATGGAATACTAGTGGTGGTCTAGAGATTCTAAAAGTAGGGAAAAAAAACCAGGAGTAGTATTTTGCATTGAACAAAATCCTAAGTCCGAGTAAAGAAAAGTAAAGAAAGTAAGTAGTAAAGAATAGAAAACGTAGCTACGATAGGGGCGGTTCTGGGAGTTGGGTCACCGCTTTCTAGGGTCTACTCAGGTCTGCATCTGTAAAGGTACTGGAGAGTTTATTATTGAAAGCTGCTCATTATCAGTTGATGTACAAATGCTATTAATTACATTAGGCTAATTTAATTCCTGTATGTGATAACCTCCAGTCTTTCTGACCACATTGTGCATGTACAAACAAAAGGTAATGTTACTTTATAATTGCTTGGGTAACTGATGAGATAATAGAAGAAAGGGTATAAAAAGTAAATTCAGAGTGTTACAATTAATTGGATGGATAATGAGAATGTAGAAGGAATGGAAAAAAGATTCAGTAAATATATCTGTTTTAGGTTGTGTATAGATCTTCACTTAGACCTTGCTTAAGCGAGTAGTGCCAGGTTAAGATGAAACCACTCTCCAGCTCTGCAAGAAGTCACTATTCTGTTGTCAGAATGGTTTGTGGGAGAACATCCCAATCTGCTTCAGGCAAAGTGAGGTTAGCTCTGATTGCATATTTATGTTCTTCAAATGAATCTCTTGATTTAGGCAATGCTCACATTAACTCTGATAGTACAGCTATGTATGTGGTGACATCGGTGGAAGAGGGGTGACAAGGTGGGGGTGAAGAAATGTTTTAAACCATTTCAGCTGAGTTTCGAAGAAGCCATATGTCCATATCCTTTAAAAAACCCAAAAGTGTAGGGAATAAATTAAAATTTCTGTAAGTCAAACCAAATTAAGATATTAAAAAATGCAGAAGATATTAAGAGAAATAACAAAAGGATCTTCAGCCATAAGTGGAGAATTCTAGGAAAAATGGTGGTTAAAATTCTGAGGAGGTGGATTGAGATTAGCCATCCTAGGTGCGGTCTGAAGATTAAAGCAATACTTTGCTACTGATTTCTGTAAGAATATTGATTCTGGAATAAAAGAAAGAGAGAGGTTTTTAGAGCATGGAAATACCCTTTCCGAGGAGAATGGAAAAGTCAGCTTTCTCTTCATGTTGGGTGACAGCATAGTTTCTCTCCTAGAGTTTTAAAAATGTCAGGAGATATTTTGGGTACCAAAGCTCTGCATATACATCTGAGCAGACAGTGTGTTTTCTTGTCATCCGTATGTAGGACTGAGTAGTGGTCTGAAGAGCTGCCCATGTGTTATCTTGATCATAATAACATTCGGGTCTTTAGTATGAGTTTTGAAGGAAGGAAGTAGTAGATGGAGTTAAAAATAAGATAAAATTCAGCACAGGCTTGCCAAAGGGTAGATGACATCTGATTACATTAGAATTTTATTTGGTAACTTAATTTTTTACGTTCAAGAAATGCCAGAGATCTAACCTGGGGAAAAATAAAAATGTTGATACCATATCAGAAGGGCTGTTGAATTGGAAGGGGACTAAGACATTGCCTAGTGAGAAACTGATGACATGTAATGACGAAAGGAGATACAAAGCAAGAGTGAAGTCAGTGGGAATTCTTTCAATTAAAATCTTGGCATAGAAACTAAAAAAGTCAAAGTCTTATTTACTGATGATAGAAAATTGGAAGAAATTATCAAAGTAGAGGACATTTTGTCTTGTGTAGGCGACTGTGAGGAATAGAGTTATAGTAGTCAAATAAAACACACGGACATGGAGTAGAAGGCTCTGGATTTAGGCAAAGCTCTCTGGTAGAAGTTGAGAACTCATTCTTTGCAAAAAATGAAAAGGTTACTGACCTGTCTTCAGTAGTTGTTCCAGGATGGCAGTGTCATTCATGTTACTTCCAGTGCCTGAAATAGTCTTTGTTACAGAGGAATCCCACTAATAGACATTGAAGATTGACTGCCCTCTCTTTTCCTTGTTCTCTTTTATATAACTGAGGACTAGAAAATGTATCTTTTCAGTCACACTTCTTTATCTGAACAACCACAGTTTCTTTAGTGTTTTTAGGGCCTGTTTTCTAGACTTCTCATATTTTTTTGCTGAATTCAGTGCTTGATCTATTGGAGAAGGCACTGGTGGTGAAATGTCATCTTTAATATTGTATGTGGTACTAGTGCTCAAGGAAGTAAATTAGAACTGGAAGCAGTGTAGTAGAAGAGAATTACAAGAGTTGGGAGTTTATATTAGAAGTATAGTCCAAAAAGGATTTTAAAAATGAAGGCTTAGGGAAGATGATTCTTTGTAAGTTTGTCATGCTGGGAGGACTGTTTAGCAGAAAGGGATCATGTGGGCCATAGCACTGAATTTGTCTCAGTGTCTTGGGAATTCTTTCCAATCTTGTATTTCTGTGAATGAGGGAATGCCCCGAAATGCAAGATTATCATATCTTACTTCTGACATCTTTAAGCATCTTTTTCGTGTCAGAATTTTGAAAGGATTTGGTACTTTAATGTAAATATTCTAGTTTTTGATGTCTGCAGATTGTAAGGCACACCTTGCTTCTGTGTCATATGTCAACAAGAAGTGAGCTCTCTGGCAGCAAGTAGGAAAGTATCTGAGTAGACAGTGATACTTGGATCTAATAGAGGTACAGAGCGCAGCTCCCTGGTAGAAGGGGGAAGGTGAAAATCTTGGAATTAGTATCCTTTGGCGTACTCATATGAAGGATACAAAAGGTCCTGATGTCTCTTACCTCCGGAGCTTGTACATGTCAGTCGTATATGCAGGGGCCAAAGTTTGAAGCAAGAAAAGTTATCTACAGCCTTTAAAGGAAAAGGGAGAAGTCTGAGGGACCAATCTGAAAATAAGCAATAGACTGTTCAACAGCAGTTAGCTGTTCAGATTCATCCAGTCTCATCTTAGATCTTGATAAGAAATTCTCTTGATGAGAATTGTGGGGAATAAAACACTTTTTTTTTCCTTACTCCTCCCTGCCCCGACCATAGTGTTCTTTTGAGTGCTGTAAGTGGAGAGGACACTCAGGATCGTACTGATCGACTGCTTTTGACACCCTGGGTTAAATTTCTATGGGAATCGTATAGACAATGTTTGGATCTTCTCCGAAATAATTCTCGAGTGGAACGCCTGTACCATGATATTGCACAGCAAGGTAAGTCAAAAAGATGGAAACTTAAAGTATGATGAGATCTAGGACTTCTATATTACATGTAAAACTAGAAAATGAAAGGTTGTTTCTATCTGGATATTGCTTCAGAGTTGGAAATGTGTTAATCTCTTGAGCATATGTATGTACACACATACTATTCTTAAAATTACAGAGGTTTCTTAAAATTACTGAGATTTCTGGACACTCATCTTTTCCTGTAACAGAACCTGCAAGAAAAAAGTTATTTTTTCCTGGACATACTGAGAATATGAGAATTACTGGTTCTGTGTCTTTATTTTTTCCAACTTACTGATCTAAATTAGTTGTGTTTTCATTTTATTACCCGGAATGGCAAATGTGTCTTCCATTAATGTATTCTATGTCAGCTAACTTCAAAAACTAGTGTACAAAAAGGGTACTGTAAAATTATGATGCACTATCAATTTTGACACTGACGTAACTTAGCAAAATATTATGCAGAAGGTAACAGGAAGTAGTCTAGTCTGATTCTTGCTGGCATTATTCTGCAAAAACTGAATTTGTAAGAATGAATACTTACATGTTAATCTTTTCTTAAGGGTGAGAGATGAGTGGAAAAATGTTTTCCTTTGTATGTATAACTCAGGGCTCTGTATTTTTGAAAAGAAGAGTCTGTTAGATTTTTAACTCTGGATCCAAATTGTGCAAGTACATTAGGCAAGATGACCGTCAGGTGAGTTCTAGGTGCTTTAGTGTATTTAAGTCTTTGTGCTACAGTCTTGAGACTTTTTTGCCTGTTTCTGGTAGAGATATTTTAGAATTTTCAGAGTGACAGTGGGCAAAGCAAAAACAGATTTTTGAGGGGAACTACGGGATCAAAGACAATTTTTTTCTGTGTTATTTCCAGTAATTTGAAAGCTTTGTTTAACTTTACCATATTTAGATGACTTGAGAATTTTTTCCCACATTTTACAAAGCCAAAATCTGAATTCATGCCATTCACAGAATTTTATTTGCACTGAGTTCAAAATAAAAGCTAGAACCACTGCTTAAACTAGAACATTTTTAAAGAGAGTCAAAGGATTCCCTTTGCTACTTAAGCTTAGTTATGCAGAAGCATTTTCTTTTTTTTGAGATCGAGATGGAAGTCCTCTGCATTCTCACTTATTCATTATGTGTGACAGTTAGATTGCATCTTGTTTGATATGTCTTTGGACTGTAAATGAAGATTCTTTAAATGTACTGATTTACATATTTGAATCCCATTTAGAACTACCATGAAGTTACCGTTAGTGAGCGTTCTTAATTTACATTGTTCATTTTTGCAGCTTTTAAGTTCTGCCTGCAGTACACGCGTAAAGCTGAGTTCCGTAAACTCTGTGACAACCTGCGAATGCATTTGGGGCAGATCCAGCGTCATCATAACCAAAGCACAGCAATCAACCTCAACAATCCTGACAGTCAGTCAATGCACTTGGAGACCAGGCTTGTGCAGCTTGACAGTGCTATTAGCATGGAGCTGTGGCAGGTATGCAGCAGGGCTCCTGTAATCACACTGTAATCACACTACAGCCTTTCCAGAATCTGTTCCGCGCAGGTCATGTTTCATGGTATATACTCCAAGGTAAAGACAGGATAATAGCTGAAGAATAAAGTTTTAATATCTAGAATGTGGTTCTACATGCATATTGAATACTTAGTCTGATATTCCTGGGATTGCTGTTTTCGCATAGCATTTCAAACCAAGCTTCTGCTGGTAGTAGTTAATGGTAAAGTGGCTGAAGTCTTTTTGAGTTGTGAAAATGAGAAGTTGGTGATGGCACCTTCACCTCTGCCATCTTGCGTTCTCATGAATTAGGTCACTGGGAAGTGGTTGGTAAGTGTTAAAGCCTGCTATTAGGCTGGGGCACCAGCATCGCTGGTTGAATTATGTTAGTGTCTAGCCAGTGAGGGCACTGTCAAGGCAAATTTTTCAAGGAGATGCTTTGCTTTTCCACCTCTCTAATGTTAAATTCTGTAAAAAGCCAAGGTTGTCATTTTTTGCTTTTGTGAATTTGGAGAATGTTTTCTCTTGTGTTGTTTCCTTTTTAGGTATGTAAGTAATTACATGTAAGGCATTTCCAAGATTATATGTATTTTTAGGGAAACTATACCCATTTTTGATCACAAAAATTATTTTTATGAAAAATGGTAAAACCAGTAAATAGTGGAACTGGTATAATACTAAAACAGTAGTATTTTTGTTACTCTGTTGGTGTTTCCCCCCCCCCTTGGTTTGTAGCTTGAAAATCTGAAAGAAACCAATTTTCAAAAAATTATGTGAACTAATCGTTAACTACCAAATTCTAAGCAGATAGTTAATGGATTTGCAGTATGTCTAAATAATTTCTTTATTAGGAAAGAAGTATTTAATGTCATGTAACTGGCAAAACTGAAAATCACAGCTTTCAGTGGTATTAAATATATTATCTTATAACCTTTAGTGAATGTATGTTTTTCCCTTTTTTGGGTGTTGCAAAAAACTTCCTAAAAGTAGTGCATTTCTTTTTTTTTTTTTTTTTAGGAAGCTTTCAAAGCAGTGGAGGATATTCATGGGCTATTTGCACTGTCTAAGAAACCACCCAAACCACAACTGATGGCAAATTACTATCACAAAGTTTCAACTGTCTTCTGGAAATCAGGAAATGCTCTTTTTCACGCATCCACACTTCACCGCCTTTATCATTTATCAAGAGAAATGCGAAAGAATCTCACGCAAGAGGAGATGCAGAGGTGGGGAAAGATATTTAATGTGATCTTAGATTCTATTTTTAACCTCATAGATTCAAAAATAAATTAAATTGTACCCCAAAAGAAGCAGATGACATATATGGCTACGAGCACCTGTGCTTAAAGTGGCAAGTACTAATTGCCTCAAAAGAAACCTAGAGCAAGAAGGATATACAACAGTACAGTGTAAATAACGCAAACATCAGGATCACCTTAGTTACGCTTCCTTCTCTGTTACTGACTGGGAAGCTAAGCAAGTTAATAAGTATCTGTGTTTTCCTTCCTTTTCCTCTTCTGAGTGCTGGTATTTACTTCACAAGATTTCATTACAACTAGTATAAACTTTTCCTTAATATATAAAAGTCTGTATAGCCAAATGGCCTGTAATTTTTTGGTAACAAGTATGATACTGGCAAGACTTTTGAGGCATGCAGAATCATTAACTGCATTAACCTCTGAAGTTCATGTACAGGCCTTTATAGAATCAGAATCTGGTGGGAATAAATACTCTATGGAAATTCCTTTTCATCTGGGTACTAAGGTCAGAATTTAAATATTTAATGTCATTTGTATCGTTACATCAAAAGGTATATCTGGCTTCCACAGTAAATTTCAAAAATCAATGCAATCAAAATGACTGGTATGGATTTGCAGCTAAAATAAGTTTTTAAAGGTGCTGCTTTCTGCTGTTTTCATTATTTTATAGTATTTTGATATTTACAGAGGCAGCTTACATTTCGTCATCATTTCTGTGAATATATACATATGTATATACACACATATGTAAGCAATGAAAAGATTTTATCAAAATCTTTCCCTTGGTTACTGAAGAACTGCGTTCGGTACTCTTATTGCGCAGTTGGCATCTTTTCTGTTATTGCTGGTATTTTTACACAGTTTTGCATCATGAATGCTACTCATTCCTACTCTTGAATTGGCACATGTATGAAAAGGAATTAATTAGTGTTCTCTTGCAGTTCATCTTTTGTGGTTATACTTTGTCAACAGGATGTCTACTCGAGTCCTTTTGGCCACTCTGTCAATTCCTATAACTCCTGAGAGAACTGATATTGCTCGCCTTCTGGATATGGATGGCATCATTGTTGAGAAACAACGACGTCTGGCAACCTTGTTGGGTCTTCAGGCCCCACCTACACGTGGCAGTCTCATTAATGATATGGTAGGTAGTGGTGTTCAGATGAGCAGCTTTTAAACATTGAGTCCTCTTTTTTGGACTGTTCTCCTTCTAGAGCACTGTGCTTAGTTATGGGACAGCAGTTTAAAACAGCTATATGGTTAATTGTATGACTTACGGTATAGTGTTAAAATTTCAGAGTCACAAGGAGGACTGTTCGGAAATGTCAGCAATAATGGGAGGCCTGAATGCTTGTGTGCCCTAACGAATCAGATTCAATATTGTCCTTTATGTCACCCAAGCAACAAATGTCATTTTGAAACTCTGAGGGGTCTGAAAAGGGTTGTGAGCTAGAACTTTGGTTTTTTTCCCCCTACTCTAAGGTGTGTAATTAACTGAACCAAGTGTTTATTTTGTTGTTTTAAATGTATTTTGGATAAGCACAGGTCAGATATCAAATAGCAGACCGTAAGGATCTAAGTGATTATGAAAACTTCCTTGTGCTTAATTTGAAGGGAGGCTAGATTTATCTATCTTCAGACCTCCTCAGATATTCATAAACAAATTAGGCATTCAATCATAGTGAGGTATTTTCAGAGGATGTTTGAATTTCTTGCAGTCGTTTGCATGCATGCCTAAAACTTACATTCAAGGTTCATTTTACAGTTTGCGTTAATTCTTCTTCCGGTACATCTCCAGTTTGCCTTAAAGCCACACTTCAGAAGTTTACTTACGAACTGAGATATGTGGTTTTAGTTTGGATATGGGCCTACATCTGTGTAGTAGGACTTGTATCTTAGAAATGGCTAAGTTGAGGGTGTTACTCTAGTCTAAATATTTATATGTTTTTTGTCTACTTTTCTATTTTTAAATAGTTAAATGATGTAGCGTAGAGTTATTGTCACTGCAATTAAGAATGCTGTATTAAAAAATAAGTAGTCTCCTACATTAAAAGGTACGTGTGGTGCCTATTTAAATTCTTGAATATAAAATTCTTAAAGCATAACTATTTGTTAATATTGTATTTATTTTGAGATCTTTGGATTTTTTTGTTGACTGTAGGTAAGGTTCAACGTAGTGCAATATGTTGTTCCAGAAGTGAAAGAACTTTACAATTGGCTTGAAGTAGACTTTCACCCGCTCAAGTTATGTAGCCGTGTCAGCAAGGTAAGTTTTGTAGCTCTGTGTGTATAGTAATTGGCCTTGACTGATGGTCTGTTATTTGAATATTGATTTGTGGTAAATACCAGCTAGCTTTTTCTATTGCCAGAAATTTCAATGGTAGGCTTTATTTGATCAAATTCCATTACAGTAACATGTACGTAACATCTGATATACGTAGTACACCAGATTATTAAACAGAATGAAAATTCCTTCAGGTCTCTAGGGTGCTATTCAGAGGGCCCCTATAAAGGTGCAGAGTTTTGGGAACATATCAGAAGGTCTTGTTGGTGGAGATGATACTGAGTCAAATTTTGTTTAAAGATGCAGAAATGAGAAAACTGTGTGTGCACACGTGCATATGCATGCAAGTGGGTTGTGTGGGAAGTGGAAAAATATACCGATGACTGTTTTTACTATTAAAATGTAGAGTATTGGGAGGTAAAATAATGTGAGAGCTGTTGACTAGGTAAATGTAAATTCTGCAACTGATGAAGCACATCATGTTCTTTTTCTTTGATAGTGGGAACAAAGATATTTGAGGTGCTAAAAGAACTTGAAGGTAAATTAGCAGTGTGGTAAATGTTGCCAGTACTGTCAGTCGCCTTCATACAAAAAATGTTAGCTATTCATTATAAATAAAAGTGTTCTGATCAAAAGATACACTTCAGTAGAAGAGTGTAGTATCTGTACAGAAGTGCTGTTGTTTCATGAGCTGTAAACCAGAAGTATTTAAGAACCATGCTTTGTACTTTAATGTTGAAGTTTTTAAGGGTTGATGCAGATAGAGTAACTTTTCAGAATTTTGATAGGTTCTGAACTGGGTGAAAGACCAGGCTGAAAAGGAACCTGAACTGCAGCTGTATGTTCCTCATCTGCAAAACAATACCATTCTTCGCCTTCTGCAGCAGGTATGAATAAAGAAAATATATGTTCATAAGTATATATAAGTTAGAAAATACCTTGGAAGAACATTAAGTTGGAAACTTCAATGCTGAAGTAAATTTTTTCCATCAAATAGAAGACCATTACGATTTTGAAATACTTTTTTCCAGTATATAACCTGTATCTTCAGGTTTGTACATCATTTAGGTACAGCCGTAGTAGCTATACTTAATAGTGGTTGCAGACAGTGGCATAATCTCTTGCGTAGAATTTCTTCATTACTGATCTATGATGTCTTATTTAAGGTAATTCATCATTTCTTAAAACTTTTTTTTTTTTTCAGTAAGGGCTGGGTGGGATATTTTGGTTTTGGTTTTTTTTGTGTCTAGGTGTTTTATAAAATGCACATTTCATTGACCTGCTTTCGTTACAAGTGACGAGCAGTGTTATTTCTGATGTGCTAAAATAGTTGAAGGCTAATTAGCAGCATAGCTGTATGTAGTTACTGCTGCCAGTCTCCTTCATACAAAGAAGCCATTCAGGAATGGCATTTAATCTTAGGTTAAGTTTGAATACAGTACAGAAATAAAATTCTGAAAGAGTATTTGTAATTATATTAATATGTATACATTCATTTATTGATGATTTAGTAAGTTTGCTTTAGAGCCTGTACAACAACTTATTTCAGATCTCTTTTCAGTGAGGAAAAATACTTCATGTTTCTGTTCACATACAGGTGGCCCAGATTTATCAAAGCATTGAATTTTCTCGTCTGGCTACCCTGGTTCCTTTTGTTGATGCTTTCCAGCTAGAACGTAGTATCGTTGATGCAGCCAGACATTGTGACCTACAAGTAAGTGCTGTAAAAAGACTTCTGTGAAATGATGTATGGATTCATGTGTATTACACTGGATGAAAACTAACTGGATGACATTGAACCCAAGGAAGACAATGGATTCTGATAGATGGAGATAAACTAGAGTAAATGATGCATGTGACATGTATATTAAGAACTGATGATTATTTGCATTCTGGTGTGTATTTTTGATTTATGTCAACAACCATTAACGTAAGTCCAGTAGAAGTAAAAGTTGAAATTAAATTTGGTGAAACTTGCCCTGTGAGCTGCAGTGATTTAGTCCAGAATATCCTGAAGCAAGTTTAACGAACAGGGATGCGAATTTCTGACTATGCTGAATTAGTTGTGCAAGACTGAAGAGCTAGCAGTTGCTGATGTTGGTTTTTGTCTAACCAAGTGACTGAAGTAAAACACCAGTGTTTGAAATGTGCACCGATGTCTGAGATGTTTCAGCTGCATTGTTGGTAAAGTTGTCTGTATTGAATGAACGACAGCCTGTGATGAAATGTTTAAGCTGGTGATGAAACAGTAGTAGTTTTCAGTTGAGATCGCTTAGTAATTATTCATTTAGCTTTTTAGTTGAGATTGCTTAGTAATTCCATTTAGGTTTTTAGATAAAGCTGAGTTAATTTGTTTAGGTTAACACACAACTTCAGCTTGTATTTTAGATGTGTTGAAATTGCGTGCCTTAAGATCAGGATTCTTGTTTGCTAATGTGGAGGAAGAGGCAAGAATGATTTGTCTTCCAGTGCTCATTTCATAGAATCATTGGAAGTTCAGCCTCTTCCAGTGATTTTTTTTTTTTTTTTAATAAAGCATGGAAATTAAACAAAATTTTATTCATAGTGCTATTTTTCTTCTACTAATTGGGCATTTTTCTTAGTCTGGTATAGCTAAAGCTTTTTTTTTTTTTAAAGTATTTTCTGCTTAGAGCTTTTGTTGACTCATGTTGGTCATAGGCAGAGCAACAGAGAAATTATTTAAAAGTAATAAATAATACAAGCCGCCGCCTTCTTCTTCTTCTTCTTCATTTTTGCAAAGGTTCGCCTTGATCATACTACCCGGACGCTGAGTTTTGGCTCAGATTTGAATTACAGTACTAGAGAAGATGCTCCACTAGGCCCTCAACTGCAAAGTATGCCTTCTGAGCAAATTAGAAATCAATTGACTGCTATGTCCTCAGCTCTGGCTAAGGCTCTTGCAGTCATTAAGCCTCCTCACTTACTGGTAAGTCATTTTAAGTCTTCTGAAAATGTTGACAAACACACAAAACGTTCTGTGATGTTTATCTGTTGTCCTTATGCAGCCTTTTGTTATTTTTTTACTTGTCTGATCAACTGCTTGTTCAGTAATCTATTTTCAGTGTAGTGGTAATCAATATTGTTACTGCTGTGCCCTCCCTTCAAAACAAATGATTGATCCTTGAGGTGTTAATATATACAAATGTAGTGTAGCATTAATGTATTTATTAATGACAAAGTATCCTTCTGCATCTGTTACATACTCACCTAGTAGAGTGTTCTAATAGATCTAAATTTTCTGGTTTAGCAAGGCAAGCTTGTTGTGAAGTTGTGAGGTCATACTTGAATATTACACCAAGGAGTTACTTGGTTTACCTTTCCTTGACATAGGAAAGGCACTGAGCTATTTAACATGACATTGCAAGGATTTGATTAGGTAGTGATTGGTGCTTTTTTACATTTCTTTTCAGAAGTGTGTTGCTCTGTTTTTCAGAGCATTGTGGTAATGATCTCTGATCTAATTTGACAGTAATGATGGCTGCATTTATATACTTATGGATTAAGTAGAAATGTAAGCTAATAACTCAACACTTTATACCAAAGCTTATATCTTAATGAATGCGTTTTCTCAGATTAGATGTACCTTTTAATTTCATTTTTTTTCAGCCTGGTGGTAGTCAGCTATTTGTGCTTGTGAAGAAGAATAAGTCATTCTTAAATGCACTCAACTAGTTAGTGTTTGGTCATAACTAAAATCATGTCAAAATGTACCCAAGAAGCCCAAGTTTAAATTGCCGGTCTTGCATATATCAGGTCTAGAATACACCAAATAATGACTTACCCATAGATGGGCCTACAGAGGTAGGATTTGTTTAAAATATTGCATGCATTTTTGAAAATCCAAGAGCCTGCTTTCTTTATTCTTCCTGGAGAAACTGCTGTTGTGAAGAACCTGGAATGTAACTTCATAGTGGAATCTAAAAACATGAACAAAAGATCTCACAACTGAAGAACTGACCTGTCCTTGTCACTCTCTGTCCTCCTCACTGGGGCTGTTGGCTTCAAGGTTGGACTCCGATGAGCTCACATTTCAGGTTCTCCAGAGCCCTTTGGAGCAAGGTGTAAATCACTCTCGGATTTCCAGCATGCTTTGGTTGTGACAAGCTAAACCTTCACTTCTCTTAAAAGAGCAGTGGTAATTTTTTCTTTTGCTTTATGTTTATGAAAGTATTCATAGCAAACATATAAAATAATTTTTCCATATAGAAAAAAGACTGATAGCAAGATGTCCATGTTAGATTCTTTATCCGGGTTGAAATAATAAGTAATATTCTTAAAATATAAACACACAAAGTAGGACTGTGACATTGACACCTAATGCTAGCTTACTTGTGTTAGCTTGAACATATATTAGCTGTTTTATAGTGTTTAAGATAAGAATATTTCCATGTAGGTTTTCCCCTAAAAAGATTTTATTAGCAATTGATATTAGACAGATGGATTGTTGCTTTGAAAGAAAAAATATGCTTTGTTTGTACATTCATAGATAGAAATGACAAATAGTCTTATACTTGACATGTTAGTACAATTAGCTGAATAAGACATACATGCTAGTAATTACACTTGTAAAATTGGAGTACAGTATCAAGGTTAATGTCGATCTATGTGGTTAGAGAAGCTACAGAACAAGTTGATAGCCTTTTTTCCTCCGCTATTCAGATCGAAACTTTGCACTTTTTTCAGCTGCTTAAAACCTTTTAATTTCTGTCAAATTTGTTATAATTCACAAAATCATTAAATTCATCTAAAGCTTTTCATTTTTATGTTTCTGGCACCTCTGTTTAAGAGGATCTGTTGCAGATCTGCAACAAAGTATGGATGTTTCAGTGTTTTTGTTGAATGCCCTAGAAGTGACAGATTACTAAAAATACCTCTGAACTAGCTCACATTTCAAGAGCAGCGTGACTGAGGGAGTAATGAGCTGATTGGGCTGCAGTGTTTTGCTGCTTGCTGGACTGATTAAATTGGGCAGCTCCCTGAGCTGGCACAATTATACCTCTTCATGTGTACAGCATGAATCTCTACAAAGAACTGTGTAGGTACTCTGGAGGAGAATGGCGGGGTGGTTAGAAGGATGCTTAAAGAATGTTAGAGAATAGTCTATATGCTCATGTCTAGAAGTATAGTGCTTTTTATTATTTAATTAAAGTAGTTTTATACCTAAATTATTGAGAGACAATCATCAGGTTTTTATCATCTCACAGATAGTGCTTTGTGTCAGTTAGGGTATTTTTCTCTTACGCTAGCGTGTTTGGAAAAAACCAAAACTTCAAAAACAAGGGAGCTGTGGTGAAATACAGTACATGTGGTGCTATACTTGCTAACACAAGTATAGCATGCAGAGACAAACAAGATTGACCCCCCCTAACCCCTCTTTCAGTTAGAATCTTGAATATCACTAACCTTTGGGTGTGCAATATTTTTGGACCGAGAAAAGCGTGAAACTATCATACTTAAGATGTGTTGCAGAATATTGTCTTTTACAGACAATTTTCTCCATTTGCAGGTGGTTCTACTCAGTTGATACTACCTTGTATGCCACTCAGATGTGTAATTAGATTTGCTGTTACAAATTTCATCTCCATGCAGTTGGCAAGTTTGGAAATTAAAACTAACCTTGAATTTTCTTTGAGAAGCATTTGCTGTGCTTTCTGCCTTTTTAAAGAGATGCTATTTACATCATTGTCTTATCCTTAATTTAAATTCAGCAAGAGAAGGAAGAACAACATCAGCTGGCAGTCACTGCCTTCCTAAAAAATTCAAGGAAGGAGCATCAGCGTATTCTTGCACGTCGTCAAACTATAGAAGAAAGAAAAGAGCGCCTTGAAAGTTTAAACATTCAGCGTGAAAAAGAAGAACTGGAACAACGTGAAGCAGAATTACAAAAAGTCCGGAAAGCTGAAGAAGAGAGACTGCGCCAGGAGGCAAAGGAAAGGGAGAAGGAGCGTATCCTGCAAGAGCATGAACAAATCAAAAAGAAGACTGTTCGTGAGCGCTTGGAGCAGATCAAGAAGACTGAACTGGGAGCCAAAGCATTTAAAGATATTGATATTGAGGTAGACAACTTATTATTGAAGTTTTGAGTTTGGGTTTTTTTTATGCTTTTGGTGTTACATTGCTAGGCTGCCTGAATTTCATGTTCTTTACTAGTTTTATACTGTAACTGGTCTTATAAACAGCTGTCTCTATTAAAAATGAGACAGTTTGACACTTAAATATTTAATTTGCTCAACAGCATAAGTAAACCTTAATTCTGAGGTTGGATAGACCTTTTTTACTTGGAGGAATTAAGTCCAGCTGTTTGGTTCCTCCCCCTCCCCTTGTTGCTTGAACAGAGTGCAAAATACAAAATAGACATGCAGATCCAATTTTGTAGTACCTGGAATGTGTCTCAATTGAAAATCAATATACAAATGCTTTAGAGAATTTTTTTAAAATAAAATATGAGTTACCCAGAAGAGAGGAAAAAAACCTGAGAATGTTTCTGAAGCAAATTAGTTTAAAAGTTAAGAGGAAGACTGCAGAGAAGCTTAAATAAATAAATAAACAAACCACATGTGTAACAGAAAAAACGTTTGCTTTATTTTGTATTGATAACTTTACTTGGTTGTAGGATCTTGAAGAATTGGATCCTGACTTCATTATGGCTAAACAAGTTGAACAGCTTGAAAAAGAAAAGAAAGAACTTCAGGAACGTCTGAAGAATCAGGAGAAAAAGGTACAAAGTAGGAAGGGTACAAAACCATGTCTATACAATGCTTTAGTTAGTGATTGTGAACTCCTGTATTGATACATAAAGATATATACACACATACATAATATTGGTGTTGAAAATGTTATTGTATGAAACTAAAAAAAGGTAAATGGGTTAAAAACCAACTGAGTTTCTAGTATCAGTGCACAAATCTGTTCTAATTAATGGAGTTGATTGAAAATGGACCCTTAAGCTGTATGTGAACTGAGACTTAGTTGGGAAGACTTGTAATTAGAAAATGTTCAGAGAAGATTAAATGTTCACAGAAGGTAAGGCCATTACAGAGAAGCTAAATTTAATTAGTTGTATTAGTCCTTAGTGAAACAGAGGAAATTCCACTACTAGAGCCCTTGTAGATGGCAGAATAGGATCTGCCTGAAACTTGGGTGACTATAAATGTGTGAGGAACATGTTGTCATAGTAAATAGAAATATATAACCTGGGCAAGGTGAAACTCACCCAGGACTTCCGACAGTATTCAAGAATGAAACAGAGGTTATATAATACAGTTGGTAATAGAGTTCACTTAAAACTGGCTTGATACTAGAAAGTGGCAAGTTACTTAAAAAGGTTCCAATGAGGATCGTTTATGCTGCAGGCTTGTAAGCCTGACACTCATACTGGGCAAAGTAGCAGAAAATTAAACAGTAGAATTAGTGGTCACCTGGGTAAACATGATCTACCTGGGAAGGTCAGCACAGCTTCTATAAAAGCCAGGGCTTCCTCTTGGAGTTCTCTGAAGCTGTCAAAACAAACATATGTGTAAGGGTGGTCTGGTTGGTGTAACTAAGTTGGATTTTCCAAAAAGCTTTTTACAAAGTTCTTCACCAAAGAAAACTTAGCAGCTGTGGGGTAAAAGGAAGAGTCTTCGAAGGAAGTTCAGTTTACATAGATATAAAATACTTTGTGTAGGGAAAGCAGAAAAAAAAATCCCTCAATCTTTAGCTTTACATATTAAATGATGGCCTCCAAAATTAACATTCTCAGTCAGCAATGAGAACTTGGTGGGTCTGCGTCTCGAGCACTGTGTGCAGTTCTAGTCTCTTTATCTCAAAAAGGACAAGGTTGAACTGGAAGTTTGAGAGGGGGCCAACAAGAATTATCAATGATGTGGATTGACTTCTCTGTAAGAAATGTCTATGTAAACTGGTACCTCCATGTCTGAAAGACTTCTGGAGAGAGGATGCGGTAGCAGTCCATAAGAGTGTACCTGTTGTAACAGCTGACAATGGGGAGCAGTTGTTCTTGCGCTGACTGCAAGGGTTAGTGAACTAGGAAGCATCAAATGAAGCTAGTAGGAGCCGTATTCAGAACTATTTGTAGGTAGAAGGTAGGTCTTCATACTGTGAGCCATAGACGCACAGGAGTTCTTTCCAAAGTATGTTGTTGTATATGAAAAGCTTCTTTGAGTTCAAAAGGACACGAGGAGAAATCCACCAATGCCTACTAAATACAAAAAAACTTCCAACACAGGAAATGCCAGGAGCTGAAAATTGATGATGCTGAGAGAGTATTGTATATATGCCTGCCTCTATTCTTGCATCCTTGCCTAGGAGTGCACTTAGTTGCCAGTGGTAGAGGCAGGTTCTTGGTTAGTGGACCTTTGATGTGGTCCAACGTGGTTGTTCTTATGTAACAATAATATATCAGATATATTGGAGAAGTCTCCAGATGTTGGGGTTTTCTTTGGAGGATGCTGAAGATTCCAGATTTGGTCTTTGCATTATGACATGCTAAAGATATGTGATCTTTATTTAGATTGACTATTTTGAAAGAGCGAAGCGCTTAGAAGAAATTCCTTTAATAAAGACTGCATATGAGGAGCAAAGAGTGCATGATATGGAGCTGTGGGAACAACAGGAAGAAGAAAGGGTAAGAATTTTTTGTTCAGAGGATAAAATCTATTGGCGATGAATGAAAAATAGTGGGTTTTGCACTCTTTTTTCCCCAGCTCGATCCAAGGGAAGAAGAGAAAAAGTTGATATGAAGAATGAAGCGTTAGCTTCGCAATTTCATTGTGCTAGGGGACAGCAGTATCTTCTGTCTAGGATCTGAAAGAGGAAAAGATAATTTCTCTTCCTAGTGGCTGAGGCAGATGTAATGCAAATATATAATAAGATTTTACTTTGTAATACTTTTTATATTATCTATTTTTAGATCACCACTTTGCAGTTGGAGCGGGAGAAAGCCCTTGAGCATAAGAACAGACTCTCAAGGATGTTGGAGGATAGAGATTTATTTGAAGCCAGGCTCAAAGCATCACGACGAACAGTTTATGAGGTACATGAGATATGGTATTGTAATAAAATATTCCCCTAAAGTGAGGAACTAAACTTGTGACCCAGTGATTCTTCATGAAAACTAGAAACAAATTAGTATCTAGAATGGCTCAAAATTATGGAATTGTTTATTTTTTGCTTTGACTAAAAAAAAAAAAAAAAAAAATTCTTGCACCTATTCCTAGATATTATCATTTACAATTTTTGACAACTTCTGGAATAGCTTATGTGGAAAATAAAAGATAGGTAAATTATTTATTTCAGTGCAGCTATTAGGGAGAGATCATAGGGTAGCATGTGAGCAGCCAGCTGTGTCTGTACAAGTATTTGGACTTACTGTGGTGATGAAATAATACCGACGATAATATTGAAGCTGAGAAATAGAAACAAATACTTGTCTGTTGGGTTTTTTAATCTTTTTGTTGAATCTGGAAATTATTCTGATAGTCCAAGTATTTGGAACTTCAAGTTATGTTTTATGTTTGCAAAATTTAATAACAAATTAGACCATGAGGGCAGGGAAAGAACTGTGCCTTTGTTCCTTGCTCTACGTTTTAAAAATCCTACATTTGCTGAGGCTGCTTATAGCTTTGATTATTTGGCTGTGTTGCAGTAAGAACTGGTTTAATAAAAAAAGCAAAAGAGGTATTATGTTACAATAAGTTAAGTAACTGTATATGATTCTTTGCAATAATATAGGTAATTTTAGGTAATGTATTTTAGGTACAGGTAAATTATTATTCAGGTAATTCCTTTCCTGAAAAAGCAGATGAAGAACTAAATTTGTGCATACTGATTGTCTGTCTTCTAGGAGTAGGAGTATATTCCCTTATACGAAATTTATTGCAGAAAAAGTTTAAAATGGCAAACAGATAGTTGTTTTTCAGTGGAGCAAAGTAAATATGTTGCAGTTGGTTTGTGTTTCTGTGCAGCTTTAATTAGCAATTTGTGTAACTGTCTAGCTCTTAAACATTACAGTTCTGGTGGTTTCATGTGTATTCTTTGTATTTCAGGATAAACTCAAGCAGTTCCAGGAACGGTTAGCAGAAGAGAGGCGTAATCGTTTGGAGGAGCGCAAGAAACAACGCAAAGAAGAGAGGCGCATTACTTATTACAGAGAGAAGGAGGAAGAAGAGCAAAGACTACGAGAAGAACAGCTGCTTAAAGGTATAATTGAGAATGTGATTATTTTATCTTTTGCATCCTTGACCCATTGCAGATGTGTATGCAGCTAACTTCTGGTTTCCCTGTTCCACTATATTGGAGAGAGAGTCTTCATTTTCAGTCAGCGGTGAACACTGTGTTCATTGCTGTTAGATACTGTACCTTTATATTTTACATAATGCACTGCTTACGCGTGCAGCATAGTGATGAAGGTAAAGCTTTATAGGAGGAAAGGAAAATGAAAGCAAATGAGTGCTTCCTGCCCTCCTCTTCTCCCAGACGTGAATAGAGGAGGAGATGAAGTAAGGGAGGCTAATGAAAAATTGAGTCTTTGATTTTAGTCGTTTAGTTTGAGTTCTGGCCACTTGTTTGTGCAAATCTTAAAGAGAATAGGCAGGGAACATCGGTGTCAGATCAAGAACTCAAGAACTGTAAGTGACTCACACACCTTTCTTTGTGAATTCCTTTGTCTGGTAGCCTGTTTCAAGGCTTTAGAAGAGAAGAGGTGATAGGCATCCTGTAAGGTAAATTTCTTTCCTATTTGTCACTTGGCGGATGAAGATTTTATGTATCGGAGTTCATAGTCGTGCAACATTAAAAAAACAAACCAACAAAACCCAAGCAGTCCTGAATATCAAATTTGTGACACTACTAGCTGATTTTTTTTGTTTGACCTTTTCTAGGGAAAAGATCCTCATCATACTTGTAGTTACCGATATTTTAGCTGGCACATTTGCATCTGTACATTGAATAAACATATGGATATTGGAACATTTTCTTTCCTTCCTTGCTAGCAACTGTTTTTCAGGATGTCAGGTTAATGGATATATCAAGGTTTCTTTTCCTATTCCTTTGGAGTTAGGATACTTCCAGAAAACAGATTCTGTGGTTAAACGTATTCTGTGAAATGCTTACTTTTTGTTAAGGAGTCAAAGGGGGGAGATTGTCTTTTGTAAACCTTGTGTGGATACAGCAAAGTAACGGAATTTATTTTGGTAATACTTCCTATTTATTTTTCTAACTGCAGAGCGTGAGGAAAAGGAACGCATTGAGCGTGAGAAACGTGAGCAGGAACAGCGTGAATACCAGGAACGTGTCAAAAAACTAGAAGAACTGGAGAAGAAAAAACGTCAAAGAGAAATGGAGATAGAAGAAAGAGAGCGTCGTCGAGAAGAAGAAAGGAGAGGTCTAGATGACCCATTTTCAAGAAAGGTAGGTAAATACTTGCAGGTTTGTTTTCTTTTTGACTGCTCCTTCTTCTGTAGATTATTTGGAAGAAGATGGTAGCATTGTAAAATCATAGGCTAAAATTTTTTTTCTAAGTTGTAGCATAAGTGGCTAATTTAATAGTTAAGTGATTGTCACTTAGTTTCAGCTCACTATCAGGCTCTGGAATCTGTAGTTTAGTAATAAAGTAAAACAGAGAAACTACTAAGATCTGCAAGCTGTTCAAAAACTAAACAAATAAAGACAAAAATAAATATTGAATAAATTTTCTTTAATGTAAAAGAGAAAAGCTATATTGGAATAAGTACAGTCACTCATGCTAAAGTCAGGAATTAGAGTAGATACTGAAGGAAAATCCCAGACTAAACATAAAAGCATAGTTTTATAAGAAATATGCCGTAACATAAAACATAAAAACAAGAAGTGTGTGCAACTTTCCATTTACAAATATAAGTATTGGGGAAAATCATTATCCCAATCCGACAGGAAACAAAGTGAAAGTTATTTGCAAATAAATGTTCAATGATTTCAAAAAATGTAAATGAGTACCACAAACCTACGCTCCCACTTTTTCAGAGCTTATCAGTAAGAGAACTAGTTTTAAATTTCATCCACCATAGCCATTGTCTTTGTTTAATGCATACTTCGTTGAGTAGCACTGTGAAGATAAGTGATCAGAGCTTGTATAAATTGTTTTGATTATTTACCTGATAGACTATTATCACTGGTATTTTTCACATAGGAGGTACTCCTAGCCATGGGTGCTTGATTATACAGAAAAGCTGACTCAGGTTCTGAGAAAGATATCTGTACCACTTGAAAAATGTCATTTGCAGTTTTGGGATTCTTTGTTTGCGCATCGTTGTTTGTTGGGGTCATTTCATAAGCATTTAAGGAGGCACTCATGGAGTAGTGGATATGCAAGATCTTGCGCAGCCTGTGTATTTCCCCATATTGAAGCGTAGATTTTGACAAAAAAAAACACTTTTCAAAGAGCAGTTTAAAACCGGAATACCCTTTTATAAAGAGGTGGTGTGATTATGTGAAATCAGGTATTTTATATGGTTTACCTAATTTTCTTCTTGTGATGGAATTGAGGAATAAACAACTTTGTTAGAAATAGTTTAAATCGTTTGTCTTTGTCCAGTGATGGGGAGAGACATTTTACCTTTATTTAAAAAAAATATTGATTATTGCTCTGCCCTGCATCTAAGCAACCTGTGTGAATCGCAAATACCTCGCCTGTCCTGTGCATTGAGGTACCATGTTAAAGTGTTGTATAAACCCAGAACAAAATGGTCTCTGCTGTAGAGAGCTTTCAGTTTATTCAGTTACATTTTCTGATCTGATTGGAAGGCACAAAACCAAATAATTTTTTGAATTCATTCCTACTGTCATTAAGCAGCAGGAAAGTGAAACTGTTAGAACATCCTTTTTGTGTTAACAGGTGGTAGCTATGGCTCACTGTAGCTATTGTTCATACATTCGGTCATAAACTTTTTAGTGTATTTGCATATATCCTACCCTGTTAGTAAAAGTGGCATAAAGGGAACCATACTGGTTTTAAAGTCTGCCAGAAACAATGAAGTTAGTCAGTGAAGGCCATACTTAAGTTATTCAAACTCCTGATAGTTCAGTATTCTCTACAGTATAACAAGTGAGTTTTTGATGACATAGTATGCTCTGAAAGGAGTAAATTGTATCTTGAAAATCTTCACTTTAAAGTATTCAGAGAGAATGTTCCTGATTTCTTTTGATATACAGGAATCTCGGTGGGGTGATAGGGAGTCTGAAAGCTCTTGGAGAAGAGGTGGTGAGACAGAATCTGAATGGCGACGAGCACCAGTGGAAAGGTAATCACTGGGTTACTAAGCACCAGTTGTATTGGGCTCAAAATGTATAGGCTCCCTTTTTATTGTTACTGCTAAAGCTGCACTAACTGAATAATATCTCATGCCTTTACATCTCTGAAAGTTACCTTCTATTAAAAAATTGCTTTGTAAGGATCTCAAAATGAGAGAGAGATTTTATCTTGGAACTGCATTCAGATAACGTTCTTGTTTTATTTAGCTTAGATATGTGGAGGCTAGCAGATACCTCTTGTATCTGATAAACAACTTGCTTGCTTGGTTTCTTTTTTAAATTAAAAATCTCTGTCCCACTCCAACATTGGTGTCAGTTGTATAAGTACAGAATGGGGAAGGATGACAAACAAATGCAGGGTTCCTGGATGATCAAACTGTTTGAGATTTTCCGTTTAGAAAACTGACAGTAATATATAAGAATAGTAAAGTCAAAATTCAGAGTCTTAAACTACTTAACTCCCAGAGCGAGTCACAGAACAGAAAATATGTGCCATAGACTACAACAAAATTCTGAAAAACTGTATTGAACAGAGGAGGAAGGATTTCTGAAAGAAGAATGTTCTGAAGATACTTTGCACTTCTGGGAAAAAAAAACACCACGCTTGTTCACATATATATATTTTAGGGGTTTTGGATATGTTCACTAATAGTGAAGACTGTTTATACAGTTGTAGAAAATAAGATCTTTAATATTTGTCCATCCCTCTACTCCACGTCAGGATGAACTGTGCCTAAAATATTTCTGATGACGCACGTCTAGTTGTTCTTAAAAGCCTGTGCTGATGGAGATACCACTGCTTGTTCCAATTGGCAGTATATTTTATTGCTAAATTAGCCTTCCAGGTAGATAGATTTTTATAAACGTCTAACCTCAATTTCCAGTGCACCAATTTAAAGCCATTACAGCTTACTCTGACTCCAGTGTGTAAGCAAATTATTTTACTCTTTCTCTCTCTAGTAATTTCTTCTAACATATTTGAGGAGTATGATCTTTTGATAAACAAAATAGTCTTTCAGTCTTTCCTTAAAAGCTGTGTTGCCATTGTTGGTAGTGATCCACTTTCTCGTGAATTGCAAAACCAAAAATGGGATAAAACTCTTGGGTGAAGCCTTTCATTATTAACAGATTGCAGAAGTGTTTAATACATCTATTTATATGCTTCAATGTGATTCCCCCCCCCCAACAGAATGATACAGGTGACCCATATTAATTTTTGAATCATTATAGCATAGAGTTAACTGCTGTCTTAGTCATTTTTCATTCAACTTCTGTAGAAATTGAGACAAGTGACTGCTGAGGAGTTAAAATTAGGCATACTTTGGATTATTATGTAGCATGTTCGGTAAAACTTTCCTTCTCTCTTTTACTAAGAGGAATATGCTGAGAAATACTGAAAGGAAATACTGAGAACAATCAAAATTAATCTCTCTATGGAATTTTAAGTAAAACTGAATGTTTCTCTTTTTTTTTTTCTTTTTTCCTTTTTTGCCAAACTTGGAAAATAGCAAAGTAATAAAAGTGATTATGCGCAAACATAATTACAGAAGAAAGGTGTAATTCTGCATTCTTTAGAAAACTCTGGTCTAACTTCAGTTGGAGGTTAACCCTAAAGCAAAAATGTGTTGGATACAAACACAGCGGTGCAAACCTAACTATAACTGAGTAAAATAATTCCAAAATGTGTTTCTGAATCAAGTGGTAAAGGCAGTAACATGAAGGACAGAGCATCAGATTTAATTTGCAGCATGTATCTAGTTCTAAATACAGCTATTGGATATATACATTAAAATGTCCTTATGAGTGCTAGTACAAGGAGAAGCCATAAAAGATGTCCCGCAGACATTAATTTCTCATGGAAATGGCACAGTCCTGACGTACATGCCGTATTGGTACACAGGTCCTTACAGTCACAAAGCAACCGATTGTACTACGCAGCAATCCCCAGAGTACTGGATTCCAGGTGATCAGCATGTTCCAGTGTTATCAGTCTTTTCCATACCGTGGTTTCAGTTACAAGAAAAAACCGATTATAGAAAGGCAGAAGAGTCCAGCAAGGTCTGTCTGTCTTCTGGACAGCTAGTGGCTTGATAATAGTTATAACTAGGCTGCGAGTATTGCCTTTGTTCCTTCACTGTGCAAGAAAGGTAATTATCGTAAGAAACAAAAGAGGAAAATAAAACTAATGATCTTTCTGTGGTAGATGTAATAAAATTTTATAAGGAAGAGAAGAAAGTCAATCCTGATATAAAAAAAAATCACAAATATTGCGATTGCAGGAAAAAGAGGTTAACATAAAAGTGCTATGTAGGAGTTAAACTAAAAGCCAATTGGTTTAGTAGAAAAAGTCGTTTTATGGTGGTACCTCTTGTTCAAGTCATAAACTTTTAACAGTGGTAGACACTAGAGTGTGAACTTTGCCAGCAAATTTCTGCTTTATTTGGGAAAGCTGTCTGCATGCTTTCAGCTCTTGTAGATCTGTGAGTCGGGTTTTTAGAGGTTATTGAAAAATGGGTTATATAATAGAAACTGGATTGCATTACTCCAGTGACTGCCATTCAATAATATTCTTAATATTCATGCATCCCTCTGTTCTTATTAATTTATCAGTTGCTATTTGACTCTTAATTTCAGTAAACTCTAAAGTGGGAGTTAGGATTTCTAAGAGGGAGAGAAGGACAAAAGCTGAAATATGAACACTAAAGTTGTCAAACGGGGAAAAAATGTATAAACAACAGATGAATAATTCCATCTGCAAGTAATAGTTTAAAAATTAGAGTAGTAATAGTTTAAAAGTAATAGTTAAAAAAATAGATTTAAAAATCTCAAAACCCTGAAACAGTACCTAAGTGTGAATGAATTAAATACTTGTTCATTTGATGAACTTTATAACCATTTATCTACATATTCTTTTCATCAAAATAATCAGATTTTTTGAAAGGAGAAGATTATCCAATTTGAGTCTAAATGGACGTTAACAATCTCCATGTCTTGTTTTTATCTCACAGCTTAACAGTCTGTGAGACTCTTAGTCTTCCAAAACTAGGAAATAAGCTGCTCACAGTTCCTCAAAAAACTTGAGATGCAGAGTTGTCACAAACTGTTGCCTCTTTGTTCTCACCTCTCGGAGTCCTACATCTGTTGTTTTGTAGCAAGTCATTGCTGTTCTTTTGTTTACATTTTAATAGCATAGCGGATTTCTAAACCTGTGGGGTTTTTCTGGTTTTGATTTTTATTTTTTTAAATCCACGAGAGTCAGTGAAAGTATTGCCAATCTGTTGAGTTGGAACTGTGCCAAAGCATATGAAAACAGGAATTGTACTGTAGGGTTGGCATGTGCATGAAGAAGAGGGATACCTACTTGATGGTTGTAGTTTTTTTTTTAATACTGATTCTTTGAGACTTAGCTCGAGTTTGTCAAATTAGGCTTGGTGTAGAAGCCAAACCTCTTCTCTGTTGTGTTGCAGCAGATAACCAACAGAGGACTGTAGTTATCCCCTTCAAACTGTAGTTTTGAAGGAGATGATAAACTCTTCAGTCTTTACTGAAGCTGTGGGGATGGTGACCTACCGCCTTCCCATAGCAATGAAAGCAATTAGAACATGTGCATTTGAAAACTGCAAGCTCTGTGAATGTGTTTGCAACCACACATCGAGTGGATACATTCAGAAATGGCCTTGAGGGGTTTAATACTGTTGATCTAATGTGTAAAGCTTTCCTGGATGTCAGCTTCTACTTTTTGCTCATTCCCTATGGTTTTCTAGAGATTGGCGTCGAGGAGAAGCAAGAGATGATGAAAGACCTTTCCGACGAGGGGATGATCTGCCGCGACGAGGGGATGATCTGCCGCGACGAGGAGATGATCTGCCGCGACGAGGGGATGATCTGCCCCGACGTGGTGCTGCAGAAGAAAAGGAACGTCCTTCTATGGAATCAACGGAGGACAGGCCACCTAGGCGTGAAGGGGATGAGGACAGGCCACCTAGGCGTGAAGGGGATGAGGACAGGCCGCCCAGACGTGGATTGGATGAGGACAGGCCGCCCAGGCGTGGTTTGGATGATGATAGAGGGAGCTGGCGGGCTGCAGATGACGACAGGGGTCCCAGGCGTGGAATGGATGACGACAGGCCACCCAGACGTGCTTTGGATGACGACAGGCCACCCAGACGTGCTTTGGATGACGACAGGCCACCCAGGCGCGGCTTGGACGATGACAGAGGCAGTTGGCGTGCAGCAGATGACGACAGAGGACCCAGGCGTGGGCTGGACGACGACAGGCCACCCAGACGGGCTTTGGATGATGACAGGCCACCCAGGCGTGGGCTGGATGATGACCGGGGCAGCTGGCGTGCCGCAGATGACGACAGGGGTCCCAGGCGGGGGATGGATGACGACAGAGGTCCCAGGCGGGGAATGGATGATGACAGAGGTCCCAGGCGTGGGATGGATGACGATAGGATGTCAAGGCGTGATGATGACAGGGGACCATGGCGTAGTGCAGATGATGACAGGCTCTCCAGACGAGATGATGACAGGGGTCCGTGGCGTAGCGGCGATGATTCAAGGCCAGGTCCTTGGAGACCATTTGGTAAACCAGGTAAAGTATAATAATATAATAATCTTCCCTGCAAAGGGTGTGTTAACCTAGTAGATAATGGATGTAATGTACTTGGTGCCAGAAATGGGAGAATCAACTCTGAAAACGTCTGGATTAATTTGGTTAATGTGGACACTCCTTTATTTAGTATAATTAAACCTTTTCATTTGGTTGAATTAAAAAAAAATGCAGCCGTGTTTATTGCTTGCCTGGAAGATAGCGAAAGGTCACATAGTAATGCTGGTAATTTACCTATGTGCAAAACCCAAACATACAAGTTGAGTGCTCTGATGGGAGAGAAACATTCTCACTAGATTAAGACACCTTCGTCTCTTACCCTGCCCCCTCTGTATGTCTGAAATTAACCTCTGTCTAAGGAGGATTTTGGTGCATCATTCAAGTGGGTCTGGTTTTGATAAGCTTTTTTTGTGTACAGAGATATTCCTGTTTTTACCATTCCCTTTTTGCTTTTGTGTTTACCTTTCTTGAAAATCCTGCTTTGAGCAGTAGGTTGGACTAGGTGACCTTCTGAGGTCCCTTACAATCTGAATTGTCCCATTCTTGTGTAGTTTATTTCTAGTCTTAAGTCTTGTTGATGGTGACTGCTACAACTGTTTCTGATTCTTTTCCGAACTGTTGATGGCATTTAAATGTTAGATATGATTTTGATTTCCTGGTTCTTTTTATTCAGATTTATATATTCACAGGCGCCACATCAACTTTTATAGATGCTAATTCTGTAATCCAAACCTGTAGAAAAGTTATCATAAATCTGGATGCTCGCACTCCAATAGCTTTCTCCTTTTTCCTGTTTAACGAAAAAATAGGCTGCATGGTAAAGAACTCCCATTCATAAATAACTGAACGATATTGCAGGATGCACTGTGTAAGTAAATGGTAAACAATAGTCATATTTTAAAGTAGTGCTTTAAAAAGCAGTAAGTTCTTAAAAATTTGCTTGCCTGAAATCTTCTCACTTGTAGATTTTCACAAAGGAATCTGCTGTCTAAACTACCCCCTTTACTTCTTCCTGCACTTGTTTTGCACAAGAGCCTTGAGGAGTTTGTGGTTTCTGACTGAAGACTGCAGGGTGTAATCAGCTCTGCTAAACTGTTACAGGCAGTCCTGGTAGATGAGGCATTTATTACTGTCTTTATATTACGCAGTTTCTGCAGTGTTTTGTCTATGACTCCCACTCAACATGCACGCTTTTTACAGGCATCTTGAGTTGGATCCTCAGGGATCAAAACTTGAAGAACCAGTTTCTGTGAGGGAAGTAAAGGATTCTTTGTCTGCAGAGAGATCAGAGGTCAGTCACAAATTCCTTTGACTGTGTTTCTTACTTATAGGGGGATGGAGAGAACGAGAAAAGGCTCGTGAGGACAGCTGGGGGCCTCCACGAGACTCCAGACCTCCAGGAGACCGTGAATGGGATAGAGACAAAGATCGTGATGAAAATGAGAAAGACCGTGAATTTGACAGAGAGAGAGATTTTGATCGAGACGATCGTTTCAGGCGTCCCAGGTTTGACTTCTCTGTTTAAATACTTCTAGCATGTTTCTATTAAAAAAAAAAAAAAGAAAGAAAGAGGGAAAAAAAAAAGGTGCCCTGCTGATAAAGCAATAATGTGAAATCGTCGAGTGAAAGGAGCAGTGGTTGGTTTGTGTGAAATTAGGCACTTTAAGGCAGTAAATGGATAGTGACATTTTGGGGACTTTTTGGTTTGTTATTTTTAAGACGACATTAACTGTTTACAGAAGGAATCCCAAAATGCATTACTGCTTTTGAATTATTTTTTTTTAACCTGTTACCGAGAGAATTTCATGTCAGGCTCCAGAAGAACAGAAAAAGGTTTTGGAAGTATGTCAGTATGTTAGATAGAGATCCACTGGGCCTGAAAATATCTGTGTTGTGATTTATTATTGCTTCTTTCCATAGCAAAGGTAAAATCTTAGCATTTAGTCTTACTTTATGTTTTGAATGGCAAAAGGGATGACGCTGGTTGGAGAAGAGGGCCAGCTGAGGAAAATTCTAGCTGGAGAGATTCAAGTCGTCGTGAAGAATGGGACAGAGGTGGTCGTGACATGAGAGATCGACGTGCTGATGACAGAGATGCACCCGTCAGAAGAGGACCACCACTCAGATCTGACCGCGAAGAACGTATGTTTATTTTAGAGTTCCTTACATTCATTAGAGGGCCTTCATGTTACTCTGACAGTGCTAGGATGTGGTAAAATGGGAATAAGTTATATTTTCAGCCACTTAAACTCCCTTTGCATAAGCAAAGCAATAGAAAGAAGCTTTAATGTAATTGAGAATTTTTTTTAGTTGTACTCTTTTCTATCAGAGTAGCATTTCACATGTGCAGTAGAAGGATAACATTTTATGTATGCAGGTTTCATAGTAGGGTTATGTTCAGGGTGAATGAATTCTTGTACTTAAATTATCAAGATAGACGTCCCAGAAAGTAATTTCTGGCTCATTTCTTAAAACAATTAAAATGTGAGGGAAATATTTCCAAACAAGGCCTTGTGGGTTTCACACTATTAATGGTACTGATTTTGATGAATAACCTATGTTAATTACATACATTAACCTGTTTTAATTACGTACATTTATTAATCCTTCGCTGTGTTCTACAAATACGGTAACAGCACATACATTTAGCCTGAGATACCACATCTCCCAGTTCTGGCGTTCTCACGTTCAGAATCTCGCGTGGTCTCTGCCCTGAGTGTGGGTGCTCCCTGAACGTGGGAGGGTGGTCGGGCAGGTGGGCTCGGGGGGCGGACTGGAACAGAACACGTCATCCGGGACTTCAGTTGGCAGAAAGGCTGAGGGTTCTCAATGTGGAGATTTATTGGTTTTAATATATCAAGAAGTTTTGGTATTTGGCTGTCTGGTTTGGTATTTGACACAGCTTTGTTCACACATAGCTGGGGTAGAATCCTTAACACCCTTTTGGTGGAAATGAACAATTTTTCATATAGTAAAGGATGGTGAATGCTGTTACCAGTGGAGTTGTGTAATCCACCGCCGTTTATAGCTCTGATTTCAGTAGGCTGAAGAGTAATTTGCTGTCTTTTGAGACAATGAACACCTAAACATTTTCCACGAGTGTTTTTAAGTTAGGATGTTTCTCTGTTCAGGGTTCGGTCATTTCTAAGGAGACGCTTTTGTGCTTTTAATACTGATAATAATATAAGAATATATTTTTACATCAGAAAACCATGTACATCAATAGAACATTCTTATTGCAGTTACTGTGTTTTAAAGATGACACTTGGGTTGCCCACAACAATCCTGAATCTGAAAAGAGGCTTGCGTAGTTCCTGTCCATTACTTCACTATGAAATTAAACTATGCATTTGGCTGTCATCATTGTATTACCTCTTGGCAAGATTGAGAATCAGTAAATCAGACTGTCGGTGCCAGGCATATTTGTTTAAACTCTTGCAGGCTGCTGGTGGAGCATGACAAAGGTTGTTTTATTGTCTGTCTGTATTTGTAGCAAGCTCATGGCGGCGTGCTGACGATAGGAGAGAAGAACGTGGAGAAGAACGTGAAACAGTTCGGCGATCAGCTCCTGCTCCTGCTGCTCCTCCAGCTTCTGCTCCCCCACCAGCATCAAAAGATCGAGAAAGAGATGGGGAGAAGGAGAAAGGTTCCTGGAAAACAGAAAAGGAGCGTGAGCCCCTTCGCCGTACTAAAAATGAGACAGATGAAGAAGGGTGGACCACTGTACGACGTTAAGTGAAAATCACAGAGTTTAACCAATGTTTTAGCTTTGATTTGATCAAATCCACGGATTATACTTGTGCTTATAAACATTCTGAATTGGAATTCTTTAACAAATGTTTTGAGGTAACATGAAAGCATGAGCTTGAATTACTTACTCATATAGATTGATCATGCACAAAACTCACAGCAGAAGGTTGGAAATTGAATGCCAGTTTTTGAAATTTCAAATGATGCTTATTTCATGGGTCATTTGTTGCTAAAATAAAAAGAAGCAAGCCCAACAGCTGTCTTGAGTAATGCTTCTCTCTCGCACCAGAACAGGCTGACCTTTTTATTTTTAGTCTTTCTTAACTTGGAATGGGGTAGTATCATCACAGAACATGCATTTGAAAACATCTCTGTTCACACAGTGGAATTATTGAAAAAGCAGAACTAAATCAATTTCCACAAATAGCCAAAAAATTAGACAAAATATAAAAGCCCTCTTTTACATAGGTATCTTTGAGGGCAGGCGGTTTCTGAGAGACATACTTTATCACTGTCTAAATTCAGTAAGTTGTTTAAATTTGAATTAAATACAATGAACATTATGAGCATTAGCTACACTGGGATATTTTCTGTAGATTTACTTGAATACATAATGCCTATGAGGCCATTTTGCAGTCATTGTTCCAGTAATGTATACTGCTGCAGTGTACAACCACAAAACTTCAAGCTTTTACAATTTAAGTGTTTTGGTAAGCATATGGCTATGTATTTCTGTTGCCAATAGCACAACTGCTTTTTCCATTACTGGATAATTCATGCCTTTCAAGGATTTATAAATATTGTCATATTTAAAATGTGTGGTTTTGGAGAAATTGTTGAATTTTCCCCCAATTCTTTGTCTTCAGGGTCAATTCTTTCCCTTTCCAAAAGAGTGATTTGTAGTAATGGCTGTGTTGACTTCAATTTTGGGGTGCGGTAACAACGATTAACTATCTGGTCATACTGAAGCCAACACAGAACTTGCTGCTGTGTGTTTCTTCAATGATAAATAAACAACTTAAGGAATTAGCTGCTACAGAGTCTTGACTTTTCAGTAACTTCCTGCAGTGTACGTTAATGCAGAACAGCTGTTGAAGGACTCTTTTCTGTATTCTGTACCAGCTGAAGGGGAATGTGAGAACACCTGGCATCGTTTCTTCCTGAGAAACCTGCTTTAATTTTAATGTGTGTGAACAAAAGTTGTAATACTCCTCTTGGCCTTTTCCTGTCCTCTTCTGAGCTTTCCAGGTCCTATTCGCTTCTCAGGGTCATCTGCTGAGGGCCAGACCTTTGTGCCTTTGCAGCCTGTCACTTCATTGCCTGTTGAGTCACAGAATTCCTTCAGAACAGCAGTGTTTTCTAAACAAACCAAATTCTTTCTTTGTGCCTCAACCAGTCCTATAAAGGATGGAACTGGAGCACAGCAGCTATCCAGTAACAGAGAGCGCTTTCTGGATTTGGAGTAGCGGGTGCTGCTGCTGTTCAGCTACCTGTTGCTGTCCTTACATTCTGTCATAGGCTTACAGCATCATTCCTGTTAGAAGAGACCCCTGGAGCTCGCCAGTCCAAGTCCCTGCTGTGAAGTCAGACTGTGTTACTCAGAACCATGTTTCTCCGGTGTGGTCTTGTAAACCTCCAAGGATGGAGCCTGCACAACCTTTCTGGGCAACCTCTTCCACTGCTTGACTGCTCCCACAGTGAAAAAGCATAACCCTCTCTCTTTTTGGCTTCTGCCTGTTGTCTCTCATCCTCCTGCCAATGCACTACTCTGAAAAGCCTGACTTCATTTTCCTGGTAGGTACTGGGTGGCTGCTGTCGGTCTCCCCAAAGCCTTCCCTTCTCCAGGCTGAACAAGCCCTGTTCCCTCAGCCTTTCCTCCCAGGCAGCTGCTCCAGCCTCTGCTGAACTTGCTCCAGTTCGGCCATGTCCTCCTTGTGTAGGGGGGATACGGGACCGAAACTGCGTGCAGTAGTCAGGATGAGGTCTACGAGTGCGGAGTAGAGGGGGATGCGCTCTTCCCTCGCCTACAGGCTATGGTCCTGTTCAAACAGCCCCAGATCTGCTGGTTCATGCTCAGCTTCGTGCCTGCCAGGGCATTTGAGCCGCCCCCCAGCCGCCCCCCATCTGTCGTTCCAAGGGCTTCTTCCTTGGCAGCACAGGACTCTGCCCTTCTCCGTGTTGAGTTTCATCAGGCTCCTGCCCAGCCTGCCTCGGTCCCTCTGGATGGCAGCCCTGCCCCAAGTGCATCGACTGGTCCTCCCAGTTTGGGGTCACCCGCAAACCCGCGGACAGGGCACCCTGCTGCTGCCTCCAGGTCCTTGAGGAAGATGCCAGGCCAGGTCCCAGGACACACCCCTCTGATACCCCACCCCAGTGCAGTCCAGGCCGTTGACCACAACGCTGAGCCTGAACATCCAACCACTTTTTCTGCCCACCTGGTTGTCCAACTACTACCTAGGCTGTAACATCCTAACTTGGGCACAAGAATATTGTGGGACAGTGTAGAAAGCCTTGCTAAAGTCGAGATGAAGAACTTCCACTGCTCCTTCCCTTGTCCACAAAGTTATTTTGTTGTAGAAGGCAGGTGAGTCAGCATGATTTACCCTCAGTAAATCCATGCTGACTGTTCCCAATCACCTTCTCCTGCATGTGCCTAAAAACATGCTCCAAGAAGACTTCTCCATGGTTTTCCCAGGGACTGAAGTGACATCACCTGGCCTGTTGTTTCTCAGATGGTCCTTTTGGCCTTTTTGGAAGATGGGTGCAAGATTTGCCTTTCTCCAGTCATCAGTGAGATGTAAAGAGTGATTATTTTTAATTTTATCCAGTTACCTATTTTTAATTTTACCCAAACAAAGCCATTTTTACATGGGGATAAATGTTAGTGATCATTGCACCAGCTAAAGTTCCCAAATCTGTGTTCTTAACTTCCGTTATTTGAGATTGTGATAATGTTGCCAACACATTTAAACTTCTCAGGACTGGGCAGCTTGAGAAAAGACCTGCAAGATGTGAGCTTTACAGACATGCCAGTGTGTTTATTTTACTGCTTGATCATTTTAGACAGAATACTAACCACAGTGATCAAAAACCACTACTGACCAAATCCAACAGCTAAAAACCTCCATCGACTGCCGTAATTATACATGAACACAAAGTTTGGTTACCTGAAAACGTTGATGAAGTCAAACAAATTCTCTGTCGAGCGTTGCTGTGCGATTGATTCACGTTCAGTTAAACATCTAAAATTTTCAGTGAACCTTAGAAAATACGAACTGTCACGTGCTCTATTTGGAAGGCAGGACTTAAGGCTGCTGCTGGTTGAATGGATGCAGACGCTGCTCGGTTAAAACAAATCCCCAGAGCAGAGCAGGGCGGGTGATCAGGTACGAGCCGTTCCGTTTCCCGCTCCGGGCGCAGCCCAGAGACCGAGCCCCAGCTGGTGGGCAGGGCTGAGGAGCATCACAGTGCTCAGCAGGAGTAGGGCGTAGTCATTTTAATTATATTTAAAGTGCCTTTGTTCTAAAAAATAAAATCAAATCGGTATTTTATGAGAATTGGCAGGGGCAATGAAGGAAGCGGTGCACAGCTGCATCTCGGGACAGTCACAGCCTGGGTTACTCCGGCCTCGGCGCAGCCACCGGCAGGATCAGGAGCTCCGGCGCAGGCGGGTGGGGGACAGCCAGGAGGCAACCTCAGACAGGAAGAGTACTAGAGGTCTTGTCTCGCTGTAAATGAAATGTATCTATCTTTGTTGCTTTAATATCCCTGGGCTGCAATCATTGACGGGAACGGCTACATTTAAGCAAGTTTTCCTTCTGTAACTGAAAGGTACTGTTAAATTGTGCAAGCCTGCAAAGTAAAGGTGTTAGGTCAGCAAAACGCAAGATTCAAAATGTACCTGTTATTCAGGTACTAGTACCCATCCTGCATGGTTTACTGCAGAATTGCAGGAAGTAGGCACGCGAGTGGCGTGACAAGAACACCCAATTCTTCCTACTTTGCCATGGCAGGACCAGCTTGAACGGAAATGCTCCCACTTTGTCTGGTCCTGCTCTTAAAAAGAATTATTAATGCATTTAATTGTGGTAGGATGGGAGATTCTACAAGCTATTCCGCTGCTTTTTGCTAATCAAAATCTCCCTTGCTCCAATTCAAGCTTTGTTAGCCCTTTCCCGCTTGGGCAGGAGGACAATTTGCTGGCTTTGCTACCTCTCTTCCCACATTTGAAGGCTTAGCACATCACTCTTCTGCCTTGCCCAGACTGCAGGCATATTAGAAGTAATTATCTTCTTCCCCATGTGACTGTTAGCAGACTATCCCCAGTATATATTAACCTATACATTTGGTGGGTCAAACTGGCACATCTATAGGAAGTAAAGACATTTTATAGCCATCATGGCAGCTACCCGAGGCGCTCTGGTCAGCAGCAAGACAAACTCTGTCCAGACAGGACTTTCACTAAAGATGGGTACAGGCTTCCCTGACTTCAGCTGGATCAAGTTATCTGTGCATCTGAAAGTAGTTATTAATTACAAGTAGCTTGCTTTTTGCCAAGACTAGTATCAACTGAGGATGATCACAGGCTTTCCAATACTCTGTGTTCATTCCAAAATACCACTATGGAAAAGATTCCATCACTTACATACTTGGGAATATTTCCCTGTAATAAAGTGATTCTCTGAAGATAAAATATGTGGTTTAAATGAGTAATCTTCTGATTTGCAGATGCCTGTAGAATAAATGAAAATAATACCAGGCTTGCTTTCTTAGACCTCTTCTGAGGAGCATATAACAGCTTCCAACCTGGACTGCTTTCAGATTAAGGTATTTGCTCTTCCTAGGATTTAAGTTACTAATGTAAATCGCTTCCAGTAATTTAAGGAATCAAAGTAACACTATAAGCACTATCTATTGTAATAAGCTTTTCAGAGTGACCAAGAACAAGCATGTTTCTGCTTACTCAGTGCCACAAGGAGTGTGCTGGTGCACAGGAAATCACAGCAGCTTACTTAAAAAAAACCCAAAATGTCCTTAAAGTTTCAGTCTTTGTAAGACACTGACTTGCAAAATTTTAAAGGGCAAGTTGTCCTGTTGAATGATCATGTAAAGTAACTGCAGAGCCTTACTCTCAGGCTGCCTTTTGCTGATTCTGAATCTTGTCATCTCCTCTCAGGAATAGTTCGGTGGTTTTTTTTTCCCCCTAGCTGGTCTTTTGAAGCTGTTACTCCACTGCCTTACCTGTTAAGACTTTGACCAGATGTAGTGGCTACGACAGGCAGCTCTTGGCCTCTCCACAGCACGGCTGCAAGTACGCCTGTAGGACGAGAGAGGAACCGGGAGCGACAGGCAGCAGCGGAGGCCGTTGATAAAAAAAACAGTTTTCCTCTTACAGGGGCAGAGGGAAGAAACAAGCACTGCAGAGGGCCAGCGGGATCTTCTGCTGTCTTGAGGAATTTCCAGGCGTTCAATAGGGCTGTTGCTACACAGTAGCTTAATGTACAGACCAGAGAGGAGGGGTGGGTACATCGTAAATACTGCGAGGAGCACCTCGGATCCAGCCCTGCCAGAATTAGCCCTCAGGAAACACCTGAGAAAGCTTTTCTTAGATCTTTCTTGCTTTTGTGTCCAGTAACAGTCAACTGCATTAGAATGTACGTACTGATCTTCAAACTTCCCACAAGGAGGTAACAAAAGTACAGAAGAAAATTCTTCCCATAGCATCACATCTGAGCTTGATTCTAATGTGTGGTGGATACAGATTCAACCTATGTGGACCAGGCATCCCAAAACCAAACACATCTAACTTCTAACAGCTTAGAAGAGCCCGTGGTGCAAGCCCCACAGAATGCGAGACAATACGCAACTGATATTTAGCACGAGGAGAACATCGCTGCCACAAGGTTAGCTGCAGCCACTATGAAGTGTTATTTAACGCAAGCCCCTTTGCATTTGGTAATTAGACCTGACACCCTCTTTGGAGCCATTTGATGAAGATTTAAGAGAACGCTTCCACACAAAATCAGTTTCTCCCTCCTAATTGCTGCAGCTGTGAGTCAACAGCAGTGATGAAGAATGAACCCCAGGCCCTCCTTCCCAGCCCACCCTGCATGGGTTTTGGCTCCGTTCTCAGCTGTCCTGCTCCCCCCCTCTCCTGTCCCCATCTCCCACATTGGAATCCACACAAACCTGCGTCACCCCCTCACTTTCCTAGCTCCTTTTTCTGTCAGGACCCATCTCCTTTCTCATCCTCCTGGTGATGCCCCAGCAGTTCCCCGCACGAGGCTTCCTTCACCTCCTGCTTTTGGCAGGGCCACCCTCGCGGACTGAGCACCCCTCCGTGTCCCAGGTGTCGGTAAAGCCATCTACAGCATAACCCTCTCTGCACTGAGAACTCGGGCTCCGGAGGACTCCTAAGCAAACTACAAACCTGCTGCTGCTCCTTGTCCTGCCTCTGAGCCACAATAAAAGCCATTTCTGATCCCTTGAGGATTAGAAGCAACGTAGCCCTGTCTGATACTCAGTACCAAGGAACTGCCATCACCTAGGGTCCAGGTCTTCAGCATCAGCCTTACATTTTGTATAGTCTCTGTAGTGTAAAGGATATTTGTTAACCACATGGGCAGACCCCTCCCAGCTTGCAGTGAGTTAAAGCCACATTCTCTCAACTCTTGAAAATATGTCACCTCCCCTTCCACCGTTCTGCTACACTTACTGCTTTCTGCTTTGTCCAGGTCTCCTCTCTCCAAAGGCTTCCCATCACCCCCCCCGTTCTCCACCACAAACACAAGCGGCATCAAAGCTTATTCTCTGCCTTTCCTTCAGCCCGAAGGGCTCAGTTTGCACCTCGGCCCAGAGCCATTACGTTCTCAAACAAGCACTTCGATGCTTTCTCCTCTCAGACCTTCCCTAAAGCCGCGTATCAGGCACGGGGACCTGCGAGACCAGCGCCGCCCACGCTCACTAGTGGAACGCTTCAAGGGTGACCGTGGGGCACGGCACTGCTCTCCCATCGTGCCAGGCAGGATGCTGCGATTTCGGGGAGGCGGTGTTAATTACCGAGCGAGTAAGCGAGTGCAGGTTGCATCACGATTTGCTTCCCGGTTTTAGGCTCGGCAAAGGAAATTGCTGGGATGTTTACTTTAAGATCTGAAACGCGGAGTGTCGCACCCTAATTAAACACCCTGCTATTAACAGGCAAGACGGCAGCTCTCCCACCCGGCCCCCACGGTGCAGCACCGGGCTGAACAACCCAGCCGGACCCCCCCCGACGGCGCGGAGCGCTCGGGACGCGGCTGCCGCCGCTTTCGCCCCCCTGCCCTCGGGGGGGCGAGGCAGGGCCGGGCCCGGCCGGGAGCGGCGGGGACCCCCGCCAACCCCCCCCCCCCCTCCCCCAGCCCCGGCTTTAACCCGTCCTCTCCCAGTTAGATCTCGCCGTAAATGCGTTTCCGTAAAAATCACATATATATATTTTTTTTTTCTTACAATAAACAAATACAGTGCATCTAAGCTGCGCAATTCCCGCGGCCCGGCGCCGGGCTCCGCGCGGGCCAGCGCGCACCAGACGCCATCGGCGGCCCGGCACCGGCCCGGCGCTCCCGCTGGCCAGTCTCCGCCTTTAATATATTAACGTGTGAAAAGAACAAAACCGCCATCGGCTGGAAAGACACGAACCCACAGGAAAGAGACGGGAGGGGACCAGGGCCGCCCCCGGGGTCCCCGGCGCCTAACGGCCCTTCTTCCCCAGGGCGGTCCGGGCGTGTTTGAGCTGTTTGGCCGCCTGCATTTTGGAGAGCGGGCAGTACTTGATGGTGTGGGCATTGTCGCCGCTGGCGCCGCAGAGGGGGCAGGTGTACCGCCGCAGCACCGGGCAGAGGACGCGGCCGTCGGGTCCCTTGAGGATGTGGGTGGTGTAGAGGGCCACGGCCTCCTTGTTGTTCCGGCAGAAGACGCAGACCTGCAGCTCGGGTTTGAGCAGGCGGGAGGCGGCCCGCGGGTGGGTCGGCAGCCGCCCCGCCACCACCAAACCGCCCCAGGCGTGGGGCGAACCCTCCCGGCCCGGGTGCTCCCCCGAGCAATCGAAGACCACGGCGGCCGGGCCGCCGCGCCCGGGGAAGGGGCTGAAGTCGGCGAAGCGCTCCTCCAGCAGGCCCTCGCCGTGGTGGTGGTGGTGGTGATGGTGGTGGTGATGCCCGCACAGGTCCAGGTCGTGCAAGTCCAGCGCGCCCTCGAAGTACGGCCCCGCCGCCTCTTCCTCCTCCTCCTCTTCCTCCTCCTCCTCCTCGGCCGGCGGCACGGCCGCCGCCACCACCACCGAGGGGGGCTCGGCGCCGAAGCCCTTGCCGGGGCGCACGGCCTTGGTGATGAGCGTGGCCAGCCCCAGGTAGTCGTTCCAGGAGTTGAAGACGTTCCCGCAGGCGCTGTGACTCCGGCCGCCGTAGCGGGCGCCCGGCAGGCACTCCACGGGCGGGAGGTGTCGGTGCTGCTCCAGCTTGCCGCCGGGGAAAGCCTCCATGGGGGTGCAGCCGCCCGGGAGCGCCCGCTCCCCCCCGAGCGCGGTGCGGTGCGGGGCTGCGCTGGGCGCCCGTCCGCGCCCCGGGCCGCGCCTCAGCACCGCCCGCCCCCGCTCCCGCCGCCGCCTCTGCGAGCGCGCGGCCGCGAGACGCGCCTCAAATAGGGGGCGGGGGGCGGGAGGGAGGGGGGCGGCCGCCGCGCTCCCATTGGCCGTCGGCCAGAGCCCCCTCACGGTCATTGGCTGGCGGGCGGGCGGTGGGGAGGGGCGGGGCGCGGCGGCGCGGGGGGGGCGCCCGCTGGCGGCGCAGGTGTGGCGGCGGGGGCGGGCGGTGCCCGCGGAGCCCCCGCGGAGCCCCCGAACCGCCGGGGCCCGGCTGGGGAGCGGGAGCAGCGCGGGGGGGGCGGAGCACGGAGCTGGTCCGTGGGGGCCGGATCCGGCACAGCCCGGGCCCGCCGGGGAGGAGCGGTGCCGCTCAGAGCGGGCAAAGCGCCTGCACTGGCGGGGACGGGTCATTTTCTCCATCTTCAGCGGAGCGGTGCAAGGGTAAAACAAGTTTGGTAATCGGCAACCCAAAATGGAAAGCAATTAGTACCTGGTAAGCTTAATGAGGGCAACAGGTGCTGTCCCATAGGTGCTAGTGAGTTGCATGGGGCAGAGCTGATTTCATAGACTCATAGAATGGGTTGGGTTGGAAGGGACCTTTAAAGGTCATCTAGTCCAACCCCCTGCCGTGGGCAGGGACATCTTCAACTAGATCAGGTCGCTCAGAGCCCCGAGGGCTTCATTCTGCTCCCTGTTGACCAAATTTCTTCCTCAGCATGACTCTCTAGCCATCACAGCAAGCAGAACCACAGCAAACAGGATCATTGAGTGCGCAAGGAACCTCTGGAGATCATCTAGTTCAACCCAGCCTGCTCAAGCAGGGTGAGCTGCAGCAGGCTGTCCAGCACCATGTCCAGTCAGGTTTTCAGTATCTCCAAGGGTGGAGACTCAACACCTCTCTGCGCAAACAGTTCCACTGCTTGACCACCCTCACGCTGAAAAAGGGTTGTCTTCTCTTCCAAGGAAATGGCACGCCTTCTCAGCTTTCGCCCTTGCCCTGGCCATGGGCATCCATGAGAAAAGTCTCACTCACCCTGTCCTCGTTCCCTCCCATCTGGGATTTACACACATTGATGACATCTCCCCTGCACGGCCTTGCCTCCTGGCTGAAAAACCTCCCAGCTCTCTCAGCTTCTCCTCATAGGGAGATGGTGTAGTGGGCATGGTGGTGTTGGGTTGACGGTTGGACTCAATGATCTTAGAGGTCTTTTCCAAACTTAATGATTCTATGATTCTATAGGAAGGATGCTCCAGTCCCTTCAGCCTCTTGGTCCCGCAGCACCCACCCAGCGGGTCTGACGAGTCCAGGTGTGGGTGGCCCAGCTCTCGCCCCGCTGACCGGTGCTTGCAGAGCAGCCGCCGTGCTGCTGGACGAGGGACGCAAGTCCCCTTTCCTGCCCCCGACGATTCATTTCTGGTCTGGCCCCCCAGAAACCAGATCCTCCTCTGGGAAGCATCACGTGCGTACTTTTCCGTTTGGGCAAGAGGAGTTAAAAATGCAGCCGCAATTAAAAATCCTATTAATTTCCAGCCCCTGGTAAGAGCTGCTGGGCTGAGCACGGTGGGTGGAGTTTTGTCAGTAGTAAATCTGTCTCCTCTGATTTGTAGGTCTGACAGGCGCTCCCCCGGCAGGTAAAGCGGGGTTACGATGTGGTTTGTTTGCAGCTGGAATCGGCAGGTTTCATAAGCTCAGATATCAGAAATACCTCCCGAGGGGCCGGCTCCCCGCACCGCCAGGCCTTGATACGCTTCTCCAGCCGCGTGAAGTGGCTGGGAAGCGGGTGGACCAAGGACCAAGGAAGAGTGCGGACGGCTGCAGGGAGCGGAGCTGGCTGGAAGCAGCATTTCAGAGCATGAATGCTCTGGTTGGAAGATGGGGCTCCTTTCTGTACTGAAAACATTTGCAAAAGAAGTCCTGTTCTGGAGCCACGATCATGGTGGGACGCGGTTCTACACCAGGTGACCACAGGGACATTTCACAATGGTGCGGCGTCAGGCTCAGCCTAGAGCCCTTCTCCGAGACGCAGTTACGTGACAGGCCTTTTCTCTCTTCAGTGGAGCGTTTTGGGACCTGTCCAGTGAGGCACAGGGACGTTGCCTCTCTGAATACAAACGGATGGCCCGATTTTCACGAGGGGTGAGCGCTTGCAGGTTGCACTGGAGCCAGCGGGGAATGGCAGAGGTAACGGATGGGTGAAACGGCGCGGGGCGATCAGTCAGAGTGGTCGAGCATCACATCCCGGGGCAATTGTTGTCGCTCATCTTCTTCTCTAGACATTTTAAAAGGAAACCTTGGAGAGTGAATCATTTCAAATCACTTCATGCTGTAGCAGTGGAAAATGGTGCTGTTCCCCCCAGGGAATGATGAAAAACACGGAGCAGCATAAAAAATACTCGCACTAGAAAAATACTGTGAAGGATAGATACCCGTCACCAGCGCTGCAGTAACAACACCCTCTATCTGACTGACAGCTCTGGCAGAGCTCACGTCCATCGGCAATCCGCGTGTAGAAGGTACGTCGCAAAAGTTATCTCCCTGCTTTCTCTCTCCAGACTTTTGCAAATGGCTCCTCACGTTCCAGGTGTTGAGCAAAGACTCAACAGCTCGGCTCGGGCGTTAGGTCTCTGCAGAGCTGTCAGGCGTCATCAGATTTCAACCGACCTCGCACCGGCTCGTTGGGTGGCACATCACAGTGCTGGTGCAAGAGTAGGGAATGCCGCTGTTGACATTGGAACAAATCAATGTCTCAGCGAAACTCTTTCGTCAGACCGTTCCCAAGAGTAAACAAAAAATGTGGACGAGTGGCTGCTTCTAGGAAGGATGCAGCATTGGCAGTTCAGTGTTCTTTGAAAATGTTTTTCATTTGAAACGTTGAGAACTGCAAGGAAAACTATTGCTTTGTCCTTAACTGGAGGTCGGGACTATTTCTGACTCTATCCCAACCTACCCTTTTGGCAACCTTTGTGAGGACTTGGACAGTGTAAGACCACAGCCGTCTTGGTGGTGTGAGCTTTCGTGGCAAGGCTGCACAGCAACCCTGGAGAACTATCGGCTGGAGCAGAAGTGACAAATAGCTCTTGGCACCGTGAATTCAACACCACAGGCCAAACTCTGCCCAGCGAAGGGGAAAGTTTCCTGCAGTCCCTCAGAGCAGCGAGAAGCCATGTCACAGATTTAAGCTGCTCTGAGCGCAGGACGCCATCAGATCTGCTGGGAGTCAGTAATCTGCTCGGGGGGACCAGTATGGGAGCGCCCGCTGGCCACAGGAGTTTGCTGAGCCCGAGATTGCTCCTGGCAATATATATATATATAAATACGGAGCTGTGGAGCTGCGGTAGTGGACACCAGCGTACATGCCACCCTGCTCCCGAGGGCCGGAGCCGTGGTGCTCTGGATCGCCAAACCACGCCACGGGGTGAGCCCGTCTGGGCAGTGCTGCCCCGCGTGCCACGGCTGCGGTGTCCCTGGACATCGCTGCCTCCCCAGGAAGCCTCCGAAACCCGCGGGGCCAAAGCGACGTGGTGCTGCTCCCGTGCACGTCAACAGCAGGTTCAGTGAGGTCTTTGTATAGGGTCGGAGGAAAGATTTCTTTCTTCGTATTAAAGGAAAAATGATCTAACAAGTCATATAACAAGAACGATAGAAGGATTTAAGCGCAGGGGGTTTTGAGTGCATGCAGGACAGCTGTCAGGTTTAGAGAAGAGATTAGTGGTTCATTTGAGAGATACATTAGGAAAAAGAGCTTACTCTGGGGGGCTGTTAGCTCCCTTGAGGCTGGGGAGGATTTAGTGTCTGTAAGTGTTGATGTATTGTGCACATTATGAAGCTTGCCATCCCAGCAGCTTTGATATGCTCCAGCTTTTCTTTAAAACCCCTGTGGATGTTAAAGTGACTTTTATTTAACGTGGGAGATGTTGACAAGCTCCCCCAGGAGGCTGGTGAGTTCTCGAAAGGGTCTTTTAAAATATTAGCTTCACTACCACTTTTAGATGATTTTTTTTTTCCCTCTGGAGTATCAACGAGTGGTTTGTTTCTGACAGCACTAAAAATACATTAGGTGTCTGCTGACGCAGGAAAGATATGCCCTGTGCCGGTTGGACTCCCAGCCTGGTGTTCGGGGATCCTATCTAAGGCTTTTGGCTTAACAGATGATGCTTGTGTTTGGAAAGCTGAAGTTTATAGCACAGAGCGATCCTTCTGTTTAGAAGATTGGAAGCAGCTGGTGGGACTAACATGGGCGAGTTAGGTTTCAGCAGAGGATGCAAACACAGGTCATGAAAGCAGAGCTTCAGCTTGGAGTCTGCTCGGAGGCTCCAGCGCCGATGTTCGATGCGCCCGTGGGTAACCGCTTTCCCCAGTGTTTCCCTGTTAGAAAGGGAGAGGTGCACAAGGGCTGCCTGTAAGTGCACGTGGGGTGGCTGGTGGGGGGCTCTGGGGAGGAAGCCCCTGCTCTGTGCCACTGGCACGGGGAAGGTGGGGGGCCCCGGCCATGATGGCTCCCGGGCTTTGGGGAGAGGAGGGCTTGAGCTGGCACGAGAGTGTCGGTAAGAAATGTAATGAAGTGACTCTAGCCCTTTTTACTGGCAAAAATACGCCAGGATGGAGGATTAGTGAAGTAGAAGCCAGCTGTGAAACACGGCTTCGGTTTGGGGAATCTTTCTTTGAAGATACGCTTTTGTTTTTGTTGTGTGGAAGCAGCTGATCCTTCAAGGAGGTGGAAATCCGTTTTACCGCAAAGGAGGCAGTGGCGGTCTTGCCGTCCCCTGATCCATGCTAAGCCCAGCAGGCTATTTCTGTATATCAAAATATGTTAGGTGTTTCTGTACCATGGTGTCAAACTTCTCCATGGTGTAGACCTCAACTTTCAGGCACTGCGCTGGAGGCAGGAGTGACTGTCCGGATCCGTCGTCTTTAGCTGTTTTGGAGTTACATGACAGTCCTCAAGCAACTGCAGCAAATGTTTACATGGGCAAACAGAGCTGGTGGGGAATGTCATGTATTTTTAGCTGTCTTTTAATTTGATTCAGCCATTGAAAATGCAGAGCAGCCCACAGCGGTAGCCAGCTTTCTAAGAACTGCTGCTCCACCTCTTTGCATGCAGACAGCTGGAAAGAGCTGAGGGGAAAAAAAAAGGTGCTTCCAAGAGTACATCATTGCCTGGTGAAGAGACAGCACGATGTTGGTCTCCATTTCATGGGTGTAAAACCAGAGGTGTTGTAGGTCCACTGTGAAGCAGAACTAGATGGGTGGCTCCCAGGTCTCAGCACCTAGCAAAACCTCCCAGTTCTCCGTGACTGCGGTGGTATCTGTTCAAGGTTCAAGTGAGGAACTGGGCTGCAAGAACCGGCGCTGTGATCCCAGACCAGCTCCTAGAGAACCACGCAGAAATGAATAATCCCATTTAACTACAGACTTTGACAAATGCCACCAGTTGAAAGACCTGGAGTAAAATATTGACGAGCTAGCTCATAACCTGGGCACTGTACAAGCTGGGCTCTGGATGGCATGGAGAATCCAAGTAGTGATCATATAAGTAATGTGCACATCATAGCAGCAAGTTATACAGGCAACCTAAATACAGCTCTGCTTGACTGTTGAGTGCTCGATTTTCCAGCAAAATGACATACTTTTCCCTATTGCGTTTTATCTCTAGGAATGGCATCTTCTGCATCGCGTATGGTTTGAAGCTGAGCCCTCAGCAGAGCCCGAACTGCAGTCTGGCGGCGTCAGTCTGGCTGTGGCCGTAGCGGTAGGTGTGCCCGGGGCATGCATGGGGGCTGCTGAGCTGCCAGCCGAGCCCTCTCCAGGACTGACAAACAGGAGGATAACAGACTTCATGTTTTGGGGGCTGACAGCGCAGAGAGGAGAGAAACTGCTTTTCCTCTTCCACAGAAAATTTGTCAGCTGAAGCTGAGCTAGTCTTCAGGAGGCAAAGTGTTTTCTGGACACAGACCTTTTTAAATCTCCAAATTCAGAGCACTGCTGAAAGTGTTGGAAATAGTAACTGTTCAGAAAAAAAAATCCATTACAAGGCTATTTCTACAACCAAAAATGTATCCACTCTAATTACCGTGACTGATAAACAGTAGACACTATCAGCTCTTCCATCATCTGTTGCAAATGCGTGGAATTTAAAGGAGAATGTAAAGGTCGTAGACGACCAGCTAGGGTTTTGACTTGCCCATCCAAACTATTGCAGAACATAAATACAGGCCAAGAATCAAATGTTTATCAGCAGAAGCATATTTTTCCTGAGGATATAGTAACTCATATTAATATCTCATGGAGAAGAACGTCAAAGTAGCATAGAAATTCATATATACTGTTTATGAGAAAGTCAAACAGTTTTTATGAAAGCTGAAAGGGTTTTTTGTTTAAGAACAATTTGTGTTTATGCATTTTATAAATACATCACGGAAGCGTAATAAATGCTATAAGCATTTCAGTTTCTAAATGTCGAATGAGGTTTTCCCCTTACAGCAAATCAGACTCACGTTGACACTGAAAACCACGTTCTTCTGTAAAGATCCTGTGAACCTGAAATAGCACAGAAAACGTGTTCATTTTACAGTTTTATAATGAATGAAATCAAACTCTATACTATTGGATTTTATTATTACCGGATATCTCAAACTCAGGTTGAAGCGACCAAGGCAGGATTGGGGACTGACAGCTCTCAGATCGCTGCTGCGCTGCTCGACCACAGCCGATGCGACTGCGCCCACTGACACCAGCCTGCGACCTGGCCTGTGCGTTCTGAAATGCCGGCGTTGAAATCCTCATTCGCCGGTCCCCGCTGCAGCCAGGGTTTCATCTTCGGAGCTTATCGTGGCTGGCAGGTTATTACTGCGCACCTCTGCCGGAGTCTGCCCCAGCCACTGCGTGTCAGAGGCTCGTGCTGTCAGTGCCTCTTGGAGGGTCTGGTATTTCAGAGGTTTCACACATCTAAATTTGAAGTGTCGGTCGGCTTCGCCTGTGTGTAATTCTGTTTCACGCTTTCTTTTAACTCCAGGGTAATAATAAATGAAAACCCAGCTCAGCAAACACTTAAGTACATGCTTACTATTACAGGCCTTGCTACAGTACTTGCGGTTTTTCTCAAAGTTGGCAGTTTCTGTTAGATTTCAGGAGACCACAGAGTTTTTAAAGCACAAAGAGATGTTACGGTGACTTGCAATGCAGGGTAAAATCCTGTTCAGCTGATATCAGTGATGAAAACTCCTGCTTACTTAAAGGGGGTGGCCAAAAGTTTACGTACTGACATCGCATGCTGCCCAGGCTTTTTTCTCTCCCGTGCAAGGTCATGGAAGTGGAAGCCCAAGCCCGTGCGTTTGGGAAAAAGCAGAGGCTTTCTGTTTTGGACAAGTCTTTGGATTCATTGAAAAGAGTATTTCAAATAAAATTTTGGCTAGACACTCTACATTCCTGTATGTATTCCTCCTCTCCAAAAATTACTGCTCCAGGATATACTTCAGAGAGCTTGATACTTGCGTGAGGATTTATTGCTTTTAGTTTCTGAATTGGTTCTGAACCTGAATTAGGAAATGCTAGTGCATATTTCTAATAGCGACAAGAATTCCAGCAGAATTTCTGAGGTCTGCCTGGCTGATTAAATCCAGCAAAGGCTCCTGATAAGCTCCTAGGCAGAGCCAGTCAAGGACTTCAAGAGGACCGCAAATTCAGTTCTGAAGATTTTTTTATTGTGTGAAATTTTACCAACCAGAAGACATATATATTAGTTGATCCATATAAATGTCATACACACATGCAAGACTGCAGATAAGTTCCTGATATATTAATTTCACATGGTGAGGATAATAGTATTTCTTCTGACAACTTGATTAAATTTGTAAAAAATTCCTAGTGAAAAACAGTCATTTCATTTTTTGTCAAGCTGATAAGTATGATTTAACTGTAAGAGGAAAGCAACCAAAAAAATCAGGCTTGCACTTGAAAACTAGCCCTCTTGGTTTCTGTTTTGTTATTTGGTAAAAGGAGTAACCAGAGGATTCTTCATTGTTCTGCTTGCCTGGTGGTGTTGGTCTTCTTAATCTGAAATTGAAGTTGTCTCTATTGGGAAGAACAGTGATGACCAAGAAAACAGTGAAACAATTGAAGAATACTGACGTCAAGAAAACAACAGGAAAGAATTTTTAATCAGTCTAAATGTTTTAGGTTTCTGATATATTCTGGGACCTTTTGTCTTCTCAGAAGTCATAGTTAACTTCAAGACTTAAGATTTTGGGGAAAGGAGGCCTTCATTAAAGATTCAACACCTCCACCCTGAGATTTCCAGCAAACATGGTTGGGGACATTGGCTATATCCTCCAGGTGAACAGAGGAGATTGAGGTTTGGAGTCTCCTCTGATCTTATGGGGAAAGAGACACAATCTCAGCGAGTTGTTTCTCAGAGCAGTTTGTGCTGCGCAAGAAGGCGAATGCCCCTCAGACTCTTAATGTAAACATCTTGGGTCAAACGCATCTTGGTTTGGGGAGGGTTCCTGGAGATCTCTGAGGGTCAGGACTTGGGCTGCAGTGCTGTGCGCCTCTTGGGTCCTGCTGCTCTGAGGCTTGGTGCTTGTGTTGGGTGAGAAGGGGGGTCCCACGGCCGAGCCCTCTCCCTGGGGAGGCCCCGGTGTGGTGGAAGGGCTGGTGCTTCCCTTGATGTACAATGGTGCCCATCCAACCGGCAGCCACCCCAGTGCCTAGCCAGGGCCATAAGCACGGAAGGTATCGTCCACCTCTCACTGCTCTCCCCCATGGTGTGTGCCTCCAAAGGGCTTGTTCCTCGGCTGCACCCTTCTGCCAGCTCATCTCATGCCCGTGCCCACAGCTTAGGCTGGGACGCAAATCCCATCTGCCCCCAAGGCTCTCCCTCACTCCCTGGACTATGGGGTCCCTCCTGCACCCTGCTGCGCAGAGGTTGGGGCGTAGCTGGCTCCTGCCCGTCCGTGCTCCTCACTGCTGGGAGCCCTGGGCAGGGATGCCCACGGATGACATGTGAGATGGGGTGCTCCCGTGTGCCCATCTCTGTGCGCAGCAGTGCGAGCGGGTTGCGATTTGCACTTCGGCACTTCACGTCCCCTGGGAGCCTGTGCTAAGTTTCCAAATTCTTGTGCTCCTGTTTTCTCACAGATCCCGTTCTGAGTCTCACCCTGAGAGCATGACTTCATTTGTGTTTTCAAGAAGAACTATTTTGTTCAAACCTTTGGGTGCTTTTGATTTTTTTTTTTCCTGAAGGGATAAACCACTAATTATACATGGAAATTGTACCTCAAAGATCCATCTTAATAATATAATTGTAGTAGCAAAGCAACTGGTATGATTATGTGCATCATTGCACTTTTCAGCCATTAACCAGCTTTTCTTGGTTAATGAAGTTAGTAAAACCTAGAATGTGCTTTGCTGGAATATATCCAGTGGAATCTCATTATCACCTACAAGCCTTTATAATTGGGGTGATAATGTGCAAAATGTTATATTGCTGATAAACGAGATGGGATTAAAAGAGGGTGAAGTTCTGCTCTCAGACACACGTGACAGATCTTGGGATTTTGGCGTGTGTTTGTGGAACGCCTGCAGCCCCGTGTCGACTTTGGGGGGTCACATTTCAAGCAAGAGGAGGTGCAGTTGGAGTGAGTCCAGCGGCAAAATTAATGAGACCTGTGACCTCTCAGGAAAGGTAGAAAGAGTTGGTGCTGTCGAGTCAGGAGGAGACTGCAGTGAGGCATGAAAATGGTCTTAAACGCCTTCAAAGAAGGGAATAATCTGTTCTCCATGATCCCGTTGGATAGGACACAGAGGAATGGGCTTAAAGCACAGTGAGGGCGGTTGACATCGGTTATTAGGGAAACACAGAATGGATAATTAAGGACTGATTGAAATTGCTTGGACCAGGGTGCGTCAAAGGATTCTCCACGGCTGGCAGGCACCAGGAAGAGGTGAGGGAGGCATTGGCGGGGGTGGCATGGGCGCGATTGCTCCTGGTTTCAGGTTGCTCCAGCGGGGCACCGGTGCCACCACTACGATGTTATTTTACGGTTCAAGGCGCATGCAGGTGAGAGACTATTAGCAGAGAGACCAGAGAGCTACTTGGTGCTTGCACAGACACAGACCTGATCTGCCAGGAGGATCTGTGATCGGGATTATACGCACACCCATTACACGCTTGGAATTACTGTCAGGACTGCTGATAGAGGGGAGAGAAGACGATCAATGTTATAAAAGCAAAAGGGAGCATTACTGTTTGTTTCCTTGGATGATACAGGTCACAAGGCAGCTTCTGTTTGTGCTTGTTTGAATTTCAGCATGTCTTTTTAGGAAAAAAACATCTGAGTGTTATTAAAAAAAAACTGTAATGAAGAATCATCCTGTCTGCTCCAGCTCTGGCTTCGGCAAGAAATTAATTATTTGCACTGTTAAACATGTGCCCCATCTTTCAAGACACAACTTGTCTGTTTTCAGTGTCAAGGTTTTCCTATGCTAATTGAGGACCCTGATCTCAAAATTTCATTCTCCCTGTAAACATTTAACCGAGTCATCCCTTCACCTCCTCTCTTCATAAGATAAATAGATTGAGCTCCTGGATCTGTAACTCTAAAGGCTGTTTTTCTATCCTTCATATTCCTCTCTAAACTCTCTGCAACTTGTCAACATCCTTTATGAATTGTGGGCTCTAAATTTAACATGGCCCTCCAGCGGGAATTACACCAGTAATGCCAGGAGCACAGGAAGATTTGCATTCTGTGCTACAGTACTGTACTCAAATATTGTGTACGACTGAGTAGGAACATAAAAATAGGTTCAGACCAAAGGTTCATCTAGCTCAGTATTTTGTTTCTGACAGTAGCTTGTAGTGGGTGGATACTGAAGGGTGATATTTCCCTGCGTAGCCCTCCCCTTATCTTTTTAAAATAAAGACACAGCCTGAAATTCCATGCAAAGCCCTTGGTATTTATATGTTTTAGTGTCTAAACGGTCTCTTGCGCCTGTCGGTTTTCAGCATTGGTATCATGTGCTGCCCAAGGAGTTAAACTGTAAACCAGAAGATTTGTGTCTTTGCTAAGAGTCTGGGAAAGGATATTTTTAAATCACAGCAGGGCCCTGAGAAGGCAGGGCGAGAGCCACGGTCCAGACGGAGGGACAGCGCGTCCCCACTCCCCGGGGACAGCGCTCGTCCGCAGGCCGGCTCGCCGGAGGCTGCCCCGCAGCCCTCGCGCCTGACGGCCGTGCTGCAGTGCCAGGGGCTGACACCCCGAAAAGGCAGCGGGAGCAAACGCGGGGCCCTGCCAGGCTTGCTGGAGCTCTGGCCTGAGTGCCAAGCAAGGAGTTAATACAACGTTCTAAATGTCTCCCCATCTGTGCGTGTGCTTAGCTGATGAACCACTGTGATCCCCAAATCTGTTGTAGCGTCTCTGACTCCCAAGATGAAGCCCTGCCTCTTGTGCACGTGGAGCTGCGGGACTCGGCTGGGCCCCACCAAAGCACCCGGGGCTTCCTCACCTCCCCTCCGCCACGTGACCCGGCCAGCTCCCTGGCAGCGACAAATCCTCTCCCTCAGTTATCACTCCACCACGTTGTGTCATCTGCAACTTTATTAGAGCATGATTTCATGTTTTCTTCCAGTAAAGATGTTACATAGCTGAAAATAGATCACCGTGGATCTTCTTGGAAACTAGCGGGTGATGATTCCTTGTTTACAGTTACACTTGGAGATTTGTCAGCCGGTTTTCAGGTTACATGCTGTGCACCAGGTTAGTTCTGTGCTGTTCTAGTTTCTCAATCAGTGAAGTGTATTAGGTTGGGTGTCATGCAGCATTTTGTGGCATCAACGTTGGTATGTATGTCAACACACTTCACCATCTTACAGTTAAAAGTCACCAAGCTAGTTCAGTAGGATCATGAAATCATAGAACGATAGAATCGTTTAGGTTGGAAAAGACCTTTAAGATCAGTCTAACCGTTAACCTAGCACTGCCAAGCCCACCACTAGACCATGTCCCTAAGCACCACATCTACACGTCTTTTAAATACCTCCAGGGACAGTGACTCCACCACTTGCCTGGGCAGTCTGTTCCAAGGTTTGACAACACTTTAGGTGAAGAAATTTTTCCCAATATCCAATCTAAACCTCCCTTGGCGCAACTTGAGGCCATTTCCTCTTGTCCTATCGCTTGTTACTTGGGAGAAGAGACCAACACCCACCTCGCTACAACCTCCTTTCAGGTAGTTGTAGAGCGCGATGAGGTCTCCCCTCAGCCTCCTTTTCTCCAGGCTAAACAGTCCCAGTTCCCTCAGCTGCTCCTCATAAGACTTGTGCTCCAGGCCCTTCACCAGCTTCGTTGCCCTCCTCTGGACACGCTCCAGCACCTCCATGTCCTTCTTGTAGTGAGGGGCCCAGAACTGAACACAGGATTCGAGGTGCGGCCTCACCAGTGCCCAGTACAGGGGCACGATCACCTCCCTACTCCTGCTGGCCACACTAGTTCTGATACAGGCCAGGATGCCGTTGGCCTTCTTGGCCACCTGGGCACACTGCCGGCTCATGTTCAGCCGGCTGTCGACCAGCACCCCCAGGTCCTTTTCCCCTGGGCACTTTCCAGCCACTCCTCCCCAAGCCTGTAGCGGTGCATGGGGTTGTTGTGACCCAAGTGCAGGACCCGGCACTTGGCCTTGTTGAACCTCATACATTGGCCTCGGCCCATCGATCCAGCCTGTCCAGGTCCCTCTGCAGAGCCTTCCTACCCTCCAGCAGATCAACACTCCCGCCCAACTTGGTGTCATCTGCAAACTTACGGAGGGAGCACTCGATCCCCTCGTCCAGATCATTGATAAAGATATTGAACAGAACTGGCCCCAGTACTGAGCCCTGGGGAACACCACTTCTGACTGGCCAGCAGCTGGATTGAACTCCATTCACCACAACTCTTTGGGCCCGGCCGTCCAGCCAGTTTTTTACCCAGCGAAGAGTGCGCCCATCCAAGCCATGAGCAGCCAGTTTCTCCAGGAGAATGCTATGGGAAACAGTGTCAAAGGCTTTACTGAAGTCTAGGCAGACAACACCCACAGCCTTTCCCTCATCCACTAAGCAGGTCACCTTGTCGTATAAGGAGATCAGGTTAGTCAAGCAGGACCCGCCTTTCATAAACCCATGCTGACTGGGCCTGATCACCTGGTTGTCCTGTGCATGCCGCATGATGGCACTCAAGATGAGCTGCTCCATAACCTTCCCCGGCACCGAGGTCAGACTGACAGGCCTGTAGTTCTCCAGATCCTCCTTCTTGTAGATGAGCGTCACATTTGCTAAACTCCAGTCAACTGGGACCTGCCTGGTTAGCCAGGACTGCTGATAAATGATGGGAAGTGGCTCGGTGAGCACTCCTGCCAGCTCCCTCAGTACCCTCGGGTGTACTTTCTGTAAACATGTGCCCTGTGTTTAGGCACTGTTGTCTTACCACAGCCCTTGGGCTGCTGGGAGGATGAAAGGTGGGTATTTTGGACCATTCCAGTAGCAGATGAACTAAAATAAGGTATAATCCAGTGTCACGGAATTTTGTTTATGAAACTTCCATGGCAAAAGCAAGCTTTCCAAAGATAGAGTCAGTGCTAGAGGGAGAAATGGATATGTTTGCATTTCAAGCCGATGCTGGCATGCAGATAGCCAAAGACACACTTGCTAGTGGTGGGCAAGACCAATGAGGAAATGTGTTTTACTGCTGGGGAAGGAGATCAGGAAAAGCTGTTGCTTTAAGGACCTGAAAGTAAGAGCAGAGCCAGGTGAGGCCAGCAAGAATGTAGATAGGAGACACAGAGAAAAAAAAACGATTTAAAAATGTTTAAATCCCATTTTCTGAATAGGCAGAACAATTGATGTTATAGGCCATTGAGAAGATGTGAACGTACATGTATGAGTGTAAATGCAGATTTCCAGTATGTCCCTGGATCCTGATCCCTTAAAAAGACAAGCTCATGGCATTCTGGTCCCACTGAAATTAATGGGAAGACTCCTGATAACTTTATCCTTATTTATTCATTTATTGTAATCATATTAGTGAGATAATTGAGACACGAAGAGCCGTAGTGACAACACACTCCACTTTTTTGTCTCATTACTCAGGCAAAACGAGCAAAAATCACAGTCATAACTTCCCACTGCTGGGGAAGGGTGAGGGCCACGCAGTCTAGTTGTGCGTTGTTTCCCCCGGTGGAAGAAAGGGGGATGGGGACCCCCAGGGTGGGGGACCTCTCCTGGGATTTTATTACTTTTGGGTATTTTTTTATTTTTATATTTTGTATAAATATGTTATCCATTTGTTACCATTTTTCTGGTAATTTGCCAGTTCTGGGCCCTTGGATTTTTGTTCGAGCAGCTGAGGAAAGCAAAAATATTTGTTCATAAGTATGTTTAGTTGTAAGAAGATTTCTCTACCATTCAAATTCCTGGAGGGATCATCTTGATTTTCTCAGCAGCTTTGTCCTGGTACCAAATTATTATAGCTTTCCAAATGAATATGAATGCTCTTCCCATTTGAAAAAAAGGGAATAAACACCATTGTTTAATAAACTTAATAAACAACTTTCCTCTAAGTTTAACACCCAAATGTTATAAAAATTGAAAGTGCATGCTACTGAAACCAATATTATTGAACTGATTTTATGCAATGATAATAAAAAATGAACAGTGCTGAGATTTGGTTGGATTTTTCTTTAAATTTATGATGCTCCTGAGATCCTAGATATGCATTACATGTGTATTGGAACCAAAGTGTATCCCTTGAAAACAGCGTGCTTGTAAGCTTTTACTGAAATGGAAGTGTTTCACACATGTGGAATTCATCAGTATCTGAAGAACAGTTTGAAAACCTTATGGTTAGTTCAAAATGCTTCTTAGTGTTGTTTCAGCAACTGTAGCTGTCAGAACTATAATGCTGGAGTGTCTTGGCCTTGTTAAAATAAAACATTTAAAAACACTTATTTTAACATTTCTGATTTTTTCCCAGAAATTGTGAGAAATCTTAAAAATTTCACTATTTCATTCTGACACATGCCAAGTTTCACCCAACTCTAGTACGTTGTGCTGTCACTCATGAAAACCTCACAACATAAATTCACCCGCGCAGAATCCAGACGGTTTCATTTAGTTATTTCGATCATGGCCGTCGCTGTGGTGTGGAGGAATGCTAGTGAAATGACAGCGCCTGGAAAAGAGGGAGCAGGCGTGAGAGAGGTTTTCATTCATCTGCAAATGAAGAGAGAGGTGAAATCCTTCCTAGAACAGGGTTGCTTCTTATTAATGGAGTTTTAACAAGTGTCAGGAGTCCTTCTTTTTTACCATTCCCGGTTAAGACAGCAGACAGAGCTGCTGTATTGTTGTTCAGCAATGTCACAAAACATCACAACACTGGAATTCAAACATGTTCAACGTGCTTTGAAATATAATAATATATGAGGGTCAAAGTTACTATGAAATGAAACAAATAGAAATTGAATTAATTGTTCTTAAATTCTGGGACTCCTGTCAGTGCGGTTATGGCGTCTTTGACTTACCTTGAACCAACTTTGCCAGTGACACCATGCTAATATTTTAATGTATACAGGATCTGTATACATCCAGAATTGAACTGTATAATCTGTGCTGGACTGTACAGGTGGTGGTGATTGGTTTTCTCTGTGTTACTGGCTCACTCCACCCCTGCCCCTCTTCCCATTTCCTCTCGGACTCACATCAGATAAAATGTAACCACGGTTTCAGCATTTCAAGCTTTTTAGATGGGACAGAGATGTTTAAAAAATCCAGCCCATCTTAAATCTGCTATTTCGAGACATCTGCTCCTGTGAACACTATATGGTGTGGCAAATTTCACCCAAATCTTTGGAATTTTATTAAATGTTGCCCGAAATGCTCGCTGAGGGCAGGATTTCTACCCCTTGCTGGCTAGCTACAGATAGCTGCATCTACTTAAGGAGGTTGTTTGCTTTGTAAAATATTCTTCATAATGATAAGAGAGATCATGGGTTGGATCTTTAAGATGTTTAATATGGATTTTTTTGTATCACTGGTTTTTATGTCTTTGCAAAACAGCTAAAATATTTTCTCATGTTTTCTTATCCTTCACTGTTTGCTAACATGTTAGAAAGAGATCAGACACATTCTTATCTCATTGTAAAGAAGAGACTTCCATGGAAACCATGGTGGATACTCCAGGGAAGCCCATCAAGTTGTTTAAGGTCAGAAATCAACCTGCATTTAGGAACGAGGAACGGCGAGCCTTGCAGGCGAGCCTGGGAGCCGAGTCGGGAGGTCTGGCTGCCCGTCCAGCCACGCCGCCCGTGTCGGTCCGGGGCAGGTGCCCCTCTGCTCTTTCTGGGTGACGGCCATCCCGTAACAACCTGTCATTATTTAAGCAATTTTTCTACAACCATAGCTTCATCGTTAAGCTACTGTAGCTATAGACAGCGAATGCAGAGGCTGCCCACGTTGGCAGCAGGTTGAGCGTGGTTTGAAGCACGTCAGCGGCGCTGGCTGCGACTGTGGCCGGACTCTGCCCTCCTCCCTTGCCGTGGCTCTTAGACGACGGAAAGCCCTGTTTTTGTAGGTAACCATAATATTTTTGTTCTGCGGCTGCAAAAAAAGCACAAGTTATCTAGCAGGGCTAATCCCAGACAGTGGGACTCCTGAAGTGGTTTATAAAAAAAAAAAAAAAGGTGTGTGAAATATCAAAATCTGTGTTGGCTTTTACTTGTTCGGTGGAAAACCAGGGGATAACGCGTAAAAAGGGAGGAGAGAGAGATGTGACAGGAAGCCAGAAAAAAAACCAACAGTTTGAAGCAATTCAAAGCAGTTAGGATAATCTTTCTGAATCAGGATGATGGGAGGACAGCAAGAAACTTTTGCACAAAAGGTACTTAAAGGATACACTTGGTATGCTGCGCCATTAATTGTGGAACCGTGTGGACTGGACCAACTTGATTTTATCTTGATTTTATCTTGATTTCAGTGCAGTCCACCCATGGGCCGGGGCCAGGCCGGGCCGCCGCAGCAGGGCATCCCCTCCCAGTCCCCTCAGGCCCTCAGGGTGGCCATGGCCTGCAGCCTTGAGGGACGGTGCGGGGAGGCTCCTGGCAGTGCTGTGGTGGCCAGGGGTGTCTGTGGGGTGGCCAAAGGTGTCTGTGGGGCGGCCGAGGGTGTCTGTGAGGCGGTGGGGGGTGTCTGGCGGCGGGGCCGGAGGCCGCCGGGGCCGAGGCCGGCACAGGCCACACTCGCCATTTCCCCGGCAACGTGAGGCAGCGCGGGGGCCAGGTGAGGCCTGGCAGCCCTGGCCTGCACCGTTTTATTTTATATTGACATTACCAAAATGTGTTTTTTTTAACATCCATCAGCTAAAGGCAGGAACCGAGGCTGACAAATTATTTAGAGGGGAAAAAAAGGCACCTAGCAGTGTTTTGGCTACTGCTGTTGGAGGTGAGCCCCCTGACCACCGGGAGGGGAAGAGAGGAGAAAAATCAAGCTCCAGCTGCCATCTCCTCAGCCTGATTGCTGTCTTGGTTCTACTGATTTCTAGTTAGTTACTCGCTTTCTCTTCTTGTTTACTTGTGACTTTCTCCTGGCAACAGCAGAGAGAAAATGTTATTTCGCTGTTTCTTTCAGAGGCAAATTAGATAAAGGTAACACGAACTGTCAGGAGCATCCGGCGGATTGAGTGGTGCCTGGCACTGCTCATCCGCTGGGACTGAAAGGGTTCGGCAGCTGCCTGCGTGCTGCCAGAGTCCGAGGAAATCCCTGTTGCCGCGGGGGCTACCTTCAGTCTTGGGGCAATGCAGCATCTTTAGATGTAGCTGCAACGTCTGTTGGCATAAGTGTGCAAACACTGAAGAAAAATGGGAAAAAGACGCTTTTCCTGTCACGTCAGTGCCTGAGCATCTCATTCTCTTCAATATATTTCTATGGGGAAAGAGGTCAAAGATGGACCTTGCAAGAGGTCCAACCGGAGGCCTGCCAGAGGGAAGAATTAAACCCAGGTCTGATCTCTCGGCCTGGGGTGAGTCGTGGAGCACTGGGACATCCTGCCTTCTTCCGAGGCTGTAATTTCATTCTCATCATGGTCATTCAAGAGAACTACATTGCTGGAGGCTGATGGAGTAAGCTGTGACTTAACGAGATTCATGAGCAAACGTGAGCCACCAGGCACTTGGAAGGGACTTCTGGAGACCGCCCAGCCCTGCCCCGAGCAGGGCAGCTGGAGCAGGCTGCTCAGGAGCGAGGTGCCCTTTGCTCTTCTGCACAAGAAGCCATAGTCCAGTAGGCAGTGCGGTAATTGAAAGTGGGAGTGAAGGAACGCCTGTCCCTTGGCACCCTGCGTGGGCACGAAATGCTTATTGCAGTCCAGCCATGCTGTGCCTATAACACTGCTGTTCTTGCTGGCTTCTCCTTCCTGATGTTTTCCAGGCAGACTGCTGATGGGTAGGATGGCAGGGCGGAGGGAAGCAATGAAACTGCATTTGCTGCAGGTGCTGCTGAGAGACCCAAAAGACCACTGTGATCCAGTGATTCCACGCAGGTTTTTAAAGCTAGCACAGCAGGGCTTTCTCCATTTTAGTCTTTACATTTTGCAAGCGTTACTGTGACATTCATCCCACCAATACCTGAACCCGCTGCATCCTCCTGTGAGAAAGGGCATTTTTATCTCCTTTTTATAGTGGGGGACTCCTAAGGTAGAACATGGTTATAGAATTTGCCCATAGTCACCTACTAGGGCCGTGAAAGAGCCAGGAATAGATTTGTTTCCCCATCGCGGGCCTTAATCACGAAAAAAATCCTTCCACTCTAGTGAAGCAAGTCACGTTGGGTAGCTGCTTTTGTGCCTATATGTGCATTAGTCCTGCAGTTCATAGACCTCCCTCATTAAATGGTCACATGCTGCAGACTGAATGCCAGGCTGATCTTCCAGCCTTGTGTTTGCAGGCTGGAAAGGCAAATGCTGGCACGGAAAAACTCAGCTTTCATTAGGCACTGTCTGAAATCAGCTAATCTCGTTTGAGTGAACATAGAAACTGCGATACCGTAAACAGAGGGGTTTGGTGCTTGGGGTATGCCGGGGGATACAGCCACATCAGAGATCGTCCTGGCTCTGCTGAAGCCAGCAGCAGCCTCCCGCTGGCTGGGAAACTATTTAAGCAAAGCCAAGAGAGAGCTGAAACTGCCGAGCGCACAGCTACTGACAGCTGGTAAATAACAATCCTGTTTGGAAACAGTAAATGAATAAAATACATTTGACCTTTGGTATCTTCAGGGAGCTTTGTGGTCCCCAGGTAGCAGATCAGGTGTCACTGCCAAAGCAGGGCAGGTTATGATAGGTGATGAGCTGGACTTGAAATATTTCTTCTACGTTACTAAATTCCTTTCAATAGCAAGCAAACAACGTGTGTTTTCCCTCACTGGTGCCCTGAGCGAGCACATCTTCATGGTGTGCCTTGCTTTCTTCTGACTCCCTTTTCAAGGCCAGCTGTGGGGACCTGGTTTTCCACTGCTATGAAAATTGTGCCCAGATTTGTGTCTATATTTATGTGTGTATTTCTTTATGCCAGCAACCGTCTTTCCGCTGGGTTTATCAGCAGCACTGAGCACAGTGGGGCCTCCTCCCTGCTCCAGAGCGGCGTGATAACTGGTGATAGCAACCTATGCCTCTGTAGAGTAGCTGCAAGGAGGTATAAAGTGTCTCCCATCAGCCCGGGAGGTCTTTGCAGCCCTTGGGCTCGCCTGTGGTTACAGGGTACATGACGGTGGGCAGGCTGGGGTAGCTCAAATGTACACGGTGCTGTAGGTGCAGGACCGGCATGTCACTAGGAGTCTAATTACATTTGGGGTGTACAGGAAAATAACTGAAGTGTGAAAGGAACATGTCTTAAAATGAACATTTTGCTAAATGGATTTGCTCCTCTGATTCATTGCTCCAATGCAGGCTTTCAGCCTCCCCGGAGTAGCTCATTGTTCACTCATTTTTGCTCTATTAATAAACATGCACAAGCACTTAAATGGAATAATGTGCCTCGTAAAAAAAAAAAAAAAGCAACACAACTTGGTGTCCCTATGGGGGGAAAAAAACTGCAGAGAGAAAACCAGTTCCATTCCAGTAGATTTTTGTTTACTGAAATAAATTTGTTGCTTAGGCTTACCTCTTGGGGCTTTGCTGTGTGGGGCAAGGGCAGTTTAACTGCTCCTCTTGTTCAAGGTACATGACATCTTTTTTCCCCAGATCTTTCCTTTTCTCTCTCCCTTCATACATTGTTATGTTTCATATCTGAGTCAAATCTAGTACTAATTTTCTGAGGTTTTGTTTGAGTTGAAGTTAAATCAGTATTTAATAGGGAAGCTGGGTCAGGATCAGAGTCTCACAACACTCATCGTGAACAGTGGGAGATAAAATACTGTTGGAGCAGATTGTAGTTTGGAGTGAAAGAACAGGGTATGTGACATTATGAAAAAGCTTATTTCTGAGGTCTTTGTTCTTTTAGGCGAGGTTTCCTCTCCTTGAACAGCTCTGTAATGCGTGCTGTCATATCACTTGTAGATGTGTTTGGGGGTCACCTCTCCTTTTCCTTTCTCCCCCTGTCACTCTTTGGACATTGCAGGTTTGCCAGGATTTTTCTTCCACACTGGAAGAAATCTCACAGCAGCTCTGACATACACTCACCTTGGGGAGTCATTACAGGAGGTTTTCACCTGGGCAGATAACAAGTCTCAAGGGCCCGATCTCCCCTGAGCTCCTGGGTAGAGGTCGTATTTTATACTAATATTGGATTATGGTAATGATGCCACTTTCGAGGGGTTTTCCTGTTAAGCTGTGCTTTGTTTCCAGGCGTGTGTGTGTGTGTGTGTGTGTGTCTGCGTGTGTAGGACAGAGGGACAGCCCCTTCCTGAGCAGGGAGTGGCACTGAATTCCCTGCTGCCTTGCCAGGCTGCTCCTGCGGGCTCTGAAGGGTGGATTCTTCCCCTTGAAGAATCCAAGCTGTCCTCCGCCCCGCAGCCCTCATTGCCGGGGGGGTCTCTTGTGCCAACAAAGGGCACGTCCCTCCTCTTCCTACCCTGCAGCAGCCAGGGCAGCCTGCAGCTTCTCCACCTCTGCCTGGCTTGCCCTGTCCTCTCCCACTACCTTCCCAGGGTGGCATGCAGGAGGCTTTGGCCATCAGGGTGAGCAGGGGCATCCTCAGCACCACCGGGAGAAGCAGGCTGGCTGCCCCCGGGCTCCCCTTGCAAGGGGGAAAGCAAAGGATCTTGAAATGAGTCCAGTGTATTAATAAGCCAGGCTGCCCCACATAGCAGGAGAGAAAGTGGGACAGTCAGCACACTGCTAATTTTAAACAGGCCCAGGGGGATTTTTTTTTCCAGGGAGGGTCCTATCATTATTTTGTGTCCTAAAGGGCCTAAAATTAGTGCTTGTCGGAAGCAAGCCACTATTGGAGGTTTCATCTCAGGCAACCCAGGCTGGGGAGGGCTGGGTCTCATGCACATGCCCTGTCCCAGGAACTCCTTGGCCTGGCAAAAAAGGAGACAGAAACAGAGGTGCTGGCTGCAAGTCCCTGTCTGCAGCTCCCATCCCTGTCCCGTGCTTCTCCCAGTCTGGCAGCGAGGGAGGTCCAGTCCCCTCTGGTCCCCAGGGACATCCACGCTGCAGCAGGGCTCGGCTGTTTCTTCGCTTTCCCTGAACCCGGCTGCGGCTGCAGAGTGGGAGTTGTGGCCAATGTTAAATGAGGGATGTGCTTTTGAGCGTGAAGACTTTCAGTCAGTTAATTACAGAGAACATTTGCAGCTTCTCTTTAAATCCCAGTGCTGCCTCTCCGCACCCTCTTCCACAGGCAAACTCAGATGCCATCCAGGAGGGTAACGGGAGACTCATTGGTGGATCCCCAGCTCTGCCAGGACTCCTGGCTCACCCACTGTGCTGCTGGGCGACAACCAGGGAAGCCCCGGGGTGCTCAGCACCCTGCGCACACAGCCTCGGGCAGGTCTGGGATTCAAGTCCTGGTCCCCACCTGCAGTTATGTTACCCCTAATACCTGGGTGGAAGGGTCCCATCCTGCAAGGGGCTGAGCATGCTAACCCAAGCAACGCAGCGTTTAGTCAATGGGTTTGTTCACGTGCTTAAAGTTAAACACTTCGTTAAGTGCTTTTGCTTAATTAGGCCAGACCGCGCTCTTCCTTGTGGGATTGAGCGCAAAGTGAGGCACACTAGATTAGAACTAATATTTTCAAGCAAAAAGCTAAAAATGAAGCACTCAGCCCCCAGTTCTGCAAATAATTAAGCACATGGGTAATTACTGATTTCATTCCATTCATCAGTTTTGTTGATTTCAGTAGGGCCATGCGATGCTGGTAGTTACTCGAGTGTGTAAGCATATGCAAGGTCGGGCCCCCAGGTTAAAAGATCGCGGAGGCTGGGGAAATAGATATTTGTAGAGTGTCTAGCACATGGGGTCTGTGATGCCTGTCAAGCGTCCCTGGGTGGTACGGTAAGAATAATAATACCATATTTAAATACTACTGATTTTTAAAGATGCTGAGCACTGGCCTTCCCCACAGAAATGTGGCTTGGGCTTTCTGTGTCAAGCAAGCCTCATCGTTAATGGTGCAAAAGAAACAGCATATGATATCCGGACAAGGAAACCTGTAGCCTCGTGTCCTCCCGGGCTATTCTTTTCCTAAATGTGAATGTTGAAATACTGTCTTCACTACTGCAGCCCCTAATCCAAAAGGAACAAAGTGAAATCCAGGCTGCAGTAGGTTTTGTCTCAACAAGTCAGCAAGAAAGACTTTTGCCACTATTCTTTTGTCTGTTTGCTTTTCCCTGGGTATGTTTTGTTTTGTTTTGCTTTTTTTAAAATTCCTTTTAAAAACAGACACAGCCCTTATCTGCTAGGAAAGACTTAATTCTTGGTATCTTTTTGTTCCCCTGCAGATGATTTGACAGTGATGTTTACAGAACTCATGATTTAGAAAAAACGAGGAGGGAGGGAAGA